>NC_083729.1:77261136-77574744 GCF_028564815.1 Eubalaena glacialis | reverse complement strand
GAAACTGAACCCAGCAACATATACAAAAGCTGTTACACACCATGATTAATTTGAATCATCTCACTCACAAATACAATGTTGGCTTAGCATCCAAAACTCAACCCTGCAGATGGGAAAAGAACAAGTAGAATCATCTTTAGTTACAGTTGATATGATTTTGTATATAAAAACTTGTTAGGAATTCTAATAGGAAGTTTTAAGTCTTCATTTAAGAGATCTGTGATGAGTTGGGGAGGAAGAGGCATGATAAACTCACAATTTATAGAAATGTTACTATTAAGGTGACTGTTATTAACAAGATTGTTCTGTCCAAGTATTTTTTAAAATTTTGTATAGTTATCAAAAGTGTGCTGGAATTGGATGTAGGATATAAAATACAACAGGGAATAATTATCTGGTTTTGCCTGTGCTTTTAACAAAATGCTCTTTTCCTCAAATTGTTTCTTTGTTAACCCAAGCCATTGTGGCTTCAGAAATTTGTAATAGTCTAAGATGTCCAATGTGCCTTTTAAATATTGGACAGGCATATCCCCTTTTCAAAAATGACAGGCAGAGGGAAGTGTTCATTAGGAGATCCTCTGAAGAGATCATGTTGCCAGAAAGATACATTCAAAGAACTTCCAAACAGACCACAACTAAACACAAAAAACAGTGGAAGGAAAGGAAAATTAAAATCAACTATATCATAATTCTTGTTGGTCAGCCCTGCAACAAGAAATTAGAATTTGTGTTGCATATTTAAAAATTACTAAGAGAATAGATCTTATAATTTTCATCACAAGAAAAAAATATATATGTATAAACTATGTATGGTGGCAGAGGTTAACTTATTATGGTGATTATTTTGCAATTTCTATAAATTTTGAATCATTATGTTGTACACCTGAAAGTAAATAATTTTATATGTCAATTATATGTCAACTACAGCAAAAAAAAAGAAGTAGGGGTGTGTCTGAGCATAAACAATTTAAAGATAGCTTGCTTTCTTCTACTTCTTTCTGTTATGTCACAATCACAGAGTTCCTACATTTCCATTTTTACTAGCCTAATTCTGCTTGTGAAACAAGGTAGGTAAAGCAGAGATGATAGCCTATATGATATGACATGATGTCAATGACCTAAGCAAGTTAACCTGGACCAAAAAAAGATATATAGAGATATACATGGATATGGATATGGATAGATATATAAAAAAGTGGATTATTTTCTCACATCTAAAATATGTCTGAAATTAATTTAACATGAGATAAAGCATTTTACATTCCCCAGGCCACTGAAGAGTGAACTCCAAGCGAAAACATTTACATAGATTCTGATGTTAATGGCTCCTTCTAGACATGTTCAAATTAGAAGGAGAAAGGTAAAAATGCAAATAACTTGATGCAAGAAATAACTAACGCTAATATGTAGGTGGCCTGTGGGCTAAATCAATCCCCTCTTTGGTTTTGGTTGGTTCTTACAGTGCTTATTAGTATTATTATTTTCATTTGAATGTTTTATTGCCAGAACCTATGCTCTTCAGTTAGTTGTAGATACTATCTGTCCACTCTTAAGTTTTCCTTTTCTACCTTGCTTTGTAAAGTATTTGAATTTAAGTGTGTAGAGGAGGAAAAACAATCTTTCTTTCTACCTTTCTAAGTAGGGTCTGAGGCTCCTGTAACAAAACAGATTAGCAAGAGAAAACTTAACAGAAATTGATTGACATGTATATTTCATATATACAAGGGAGCCCTCACAAGGAAAATGAAGACCCAAAGAAGCAATTAGAGTTGACCAGCTTTTATACTAGGTTGGAAAAAGAGTAGTGAAATGCTGACAACAAAAAAGGGGCTTGGGCAGGGCAGTTAATGGTGGAAAAGAAATAGGAAGATAAAGGTTAGTTTAACAATGATTTTTTTGCAAATTTCTCTAGTGCCATCTCTGGGTTGATAAGAGTCTAAAGTCCCTTTCAGTAAGGAGACTTTATATCCATTCTTTAGGCAGAGAGGGGTAAAGGAAGAGAGAGCTCCTCTTGTATTTGCTGCTTCTTGATTGTCTTCAGCTCAAAATAATTTTTATATCAAAACATATTTGGGGTGAAATAAATATTCTGGTTTCTTTCGAGAGCCCTGATACAAATTTGTTCATTCACCAGTGAGCAAACATTTCTCAACTGCCTCCCAAAACACTATGTTTGGTTGGCAAAGTGAGGGATACAAACAGAACTCAGATGTGACTCCTGCCTATAATGAGCTCAGACTTCTCCAGGTGTGTTTCAGAGAAGGAGGCTGCTTCCTCACTCCTGAGGCTTTTTGCATACTAAGAGAGTTCCTATAAATTAACTGTTTGTCTCTCTCCTCCTTTTTACGTGTTCTACCCTAAGAAAGGTAGAATGACTACTGTTTGGATAATTGGAACCTGGAGAGAGGAAACTCAGCTCTACTTTCTTTCCTTTGGAAGCAAGGTAATCACAGTGCTTCATTTTTTAAAACAAACTTGGCTCTCGCTCTGTATGGCAAATTTTAAGAGTCTCTGTTAACTAATGAAGGTGATATTCTGGTGATCCAAATTGATGTTTTGTTTTATTTTTAAATCTCAGAAAAATTATGTTTGTTTCCCTTTATACCTCCAATAAAGCATAAAAGATAAAATAATTTAAAATTATATTTCAAAGCAAATTTGAGACATGTTGTATGAAGGAAACAGATGCAGTCATCTGAGGGTTTGGAAGAGGTTTCCATTTTCTGTTGATGACATTAGGAAAGGGGGAATTTGAACTTGGGTTTAAGTATGAGTAGAGTTCGGCAGGTGAGAGAGGATAAAGTCATCCAGGTAAGAGCTATAACAGGCACAGAATCAGGAAAATCTAAATAAATGCAGCATAGAGAACAAAGAATAAGTTGGGTTGGTTGTAGCATATAGTAAGTCAAGGAGAACTTTGAGAAATTGAATCAGTTGCCAAAACAGTAACTGAAAAGCTACAACTTCAGGATAAAAATGTTAGCTTTATTCTTTGGGAATTTGAGAGCCATTGAAGGAGCATTTAAGAGCAGGGAAGTAGATTGACCAAAAGTTATTTCATAAAAATAATTTGGGAGTTATAATACAGATGTCAGATAAGCTTCCCTGTTTCTACTCTGGCCGTGGACTGATTCCTGGATCTTGATTCCACAGGCCCATCAGAGATCAAATGCCATCCAATGATTCCTGTAGATTTGTGGGAGTTTATCCCTCATTCTTTTCTTGGTCTCCATACTCCTCCAGCCACACATATTGCCTTGGTCTGTCCACATCCATAATGTGTAGCATTCACCATTATTAATTTCCATGAAAACTGGGCTGATCATAAGCCTACACACTTCATGAGTTTAGTAACATTGATGAGAGAAATCACTTCAGCAAATGCCTGAGGCTTTCCACCTTATTCCCTACTCATTCTCCTAGTATCTCCTTCCTCCCATATGCTCGAGGGGAAACTCTGAAAGCTTTTTCCTCTGTATCTCACAAAACAAATCTGTTCAGGCCCTGGAGGTTGAATTTGGCATTTCAAAGAATCAAACTTTCAAAAAGGTTGAAATGTATAGTACAATGGACATACATGTATCCTTCTTAATATTTTATCTATCTATCTATCTATCTATTTATCTATCTATCTATCTATTTGCCCTATTTTTGTACCAAACTATTCAATAGTAAGTTGCAAATGTAATACTTCACCTTTAAATACTTAAGCCTGTATATCTAAAAATAAAGACATTATTTTATAAAATCAAAAATATTCATGTCTTTGTAAATTAGCATTATTTAAGAAACATCATACTGTCCACATTTAAATTTTAAATTGTCTCTCAAATGTAATTTTGTTAGGCTGCTTTTAAGATTTTCTCTTTATCATTGATTTTCAGCATTTTGATCATAATATGATGTTGTGTGGCGTTCTTCATGTTTATTTTGCTTAAGTTTGACTGTATTGGGTGAGTAGATTTATATTTTTCATTAGATTGGGGACACTTTCAGCAATCATTTATTTAAATGTTTCTTAATGCTTAAGAAATAAATATGAACCTTCCTTTATATATATGGTATAGTGCTTGATGATAGGCTACAGGGCACTGAGAGACACACTGAAAAAGTGCTAAGAAAATGAAAGGGAGAAGACAGCTATGCTGCTTTGATATAATTGAAAAAGAGGAGCAGATTACAAAGACTGATTCCTAAACAAGGAAAAAAGCTAACACCAGTCATTATCTGGCTCAGTACATATACAAGCAAACCAAGTAGCCAAGTGAATTATTGACCATTCTTTAAAATACATAGTATAATTGCTTACCCAGAAGCTCAGACAGCTTTGATCCAATGCACGGTATAGAGCTCATTCCTTTCCTCTAGCAACAATTTCCCGAGTTAAAAACCGTTTTATGTGTAAAGTATAATAATATGCCAGACAGGCTCAAAGAGGTTAGTCAATTAGAAATAAGCTTGGAAAAAAAGGACAAAAATATCATCCTTGGATAGGGAGGAATGACAGACAATATATGTGTTTCTATGTAAATTCCTAAGCCAGAGTGGCATTGTGCCTCGAAAATCTATTACATAAACTAATTGAATAGTTATTAAGCTTTTAAAAAGTTTATATTATAATCTTAAAAATCTAATAATTAAGCTTACTAGTAATTACAGAGAGCTATTACATATATGGGTTGTTTGAACTGAAATACCCCTGCACTCATCATGGTTTTTATGCTTATGCCACAAAAACTGATTATGGCCGATATATGTAAGGAAATTATTTAAAAGCTATGAGATGGCTAATAGAAATGGAAGGGAAGTTGTAGAATCCATGGCCACAAGCATGCCACAGACCAATCTGATAAGGACAAGGTCACAAGGTCATTTTATTGCTAAATACGCATGCTGCAGATTCACCACTGTTACCACTAGGGCTCTATGCCCACGCTCTCACCATCACCAAAATAGATTTGTGAATGCAACTTTTGTTGTGCGGTGAGTTCTCATTTTAATTCAAGGCCACATGCTTATATCCTAGCTGCAAAAGGTTCTGGAAAAATTCATATATGACCCTTTCATCTTTTATAATAGGACAATTTTTGCCTCCCAACAAGACACATATGTCTGGGAAACTTTTCAATGTAAGATAAAAACAATGTTTATGTATTTCAGCCATTTAAGTATGAGCACTTTGGGCTAAGACATTATTATCAGTATTCCTTGTCTAAAATGCACAGAAAGTATTATATATTATTACACTTATTGCTATTAACACTTTTGAATTATAAAATGTTTGTTTCACAGACGTTTGTTCCCAATTATTCTCTAATCAAGCCTGTGTCCATTGCATTCTTACCTACTTTTGACATATGACTTCTTAAATGACCTATACAAATCCAGAATGCTATGACATAATAAGTCTTAGCTATATGTTATACCAGGAATCAAGTGTCTATTTTTCTTGAGTCAAATCTACCCCTAACAGGTAGGTGACATTAGAAAAATGCACTCTCTTTTACGCTAGTTACTCTCGTTGGTAAAATGAGAATGTTAGATTCAGTTTCATTAATATCATTTCTAACTCTAATATTCTCTGAAATATTTTCACTATAAAATGAAGATAGTAATAACTCTGTTGCTAAAATTACTTTGTTTTACATGATTGATCTCATATTCTTATGCAAAGATTTTTATAATATATCAAGATTTTGGCAATTTCAATATTTCATTATGCCCTTTTTATAAGATTACATTTAATGATTTAAATTTTAAGATCAAATTTAATGTTTTAAAGTTAAAATTATATTAAGATTGAATTTAGATTAAGTAAATTAAATTTCATGTTATGTTCCATAATCGTTTCAGGAAATGATATACAAGTTTTCTAAATTGTTAGTAGTGCTGTTATCATGAACTTCAGTAGCATCATCCAGGTAATTTAGGGGCACTTGTTGAAAATTCAATAGTGTAACTCCAAATAGACTTACAGAGTTATTTCTTATCCAGCTGGATTTAGAAATTAAGATAGATACGTATTTTGAACTGGAATTTTTATCTTGGTGATAAGCACTGTCATATGTTTGTGAACATGCCTAAAAATCAATAAGATTATTTCAACAAGTTTGATTAGGTTTTCTCCTTTTGGCCTTAGACTTTCATATAATGTATAGTTTTCTAAGAGCCTAGGGAAGGAAATTGTCTCAGACTTGGTCATGTTTCCATTGAAGAATTTCCCATCTGTGGATCTTCAGTTTCAGATAAGAGGATTTTATATAATCAAATCTATCTCAGCCCATAAATATTTTAAAATGGAAACCCCCCACTAAGTTAAACCAAAAACTAAAAATAACCAATTTCAGCCTAGATTGAATAAAGCAATTGCACTTTTTTTCTCACTATAAAGAGAGATTTCCACATGAATATAGTCAAAACTATTTAATTCTACGTTTTCTTTTAATCTTATATTACTTTCTAGCTACCTCTTTCACTCATAGGTGTTTCTCTAATCAGCTGGAATAGAAATTTGCAAGCAAGTCAGGAGAAATATCAAAGATTCTTGTGATTCTACTAAGGTAATTATATTAAGAAATTAGACATCAAAACCAGGTTCCTGTTGATTAGGGTATCAGGGAATCAACAGGTAAGCTCTGTAATTTAAATGTTTATTTGGAGCAGGAGTGAACCAGATAGTAAGACTAACATTAGGACCATATATTTATATTCTGTATATGCCAGTAACTGTATTTAATTCCCTCATGTTATCATTTTCAATAACTTTTAAAATTATTATCATATTAACTTCCATAATGAAATATGAGATTCACATAATCTGGGTAGCTTTTGTCCAAATCCCACACATTTTAAGTGATGTGGACATTATTCAAAACCGTGGTTGCACAAATATTCTAAAGCACATATATTTTTACCATACCATTCTACCTCTCTGATTGCCCAGCTCTTAGACCCGTTTAATCCATTCCTAGTAAAAATAAATATTAGTTACATTCATCATCAGTTTTCACTGTTATCACCTATACCCAGAGAGAATGGATGTCTACTCTCTATCTGCTGTGACTCTCCTTTGTAAACAGATAGTCTCCTTATGGATGCAAGTGTGTGGGTTCCAATTTAATCACAGATGTGATGAGCCATGCCATAAGGCTGGAAAGAGAATATAATAATTTATGAACCAGGAACTAGAGCTATCAGAAAATACTTTCAATATAATATCCAGGCTTCAACTGTGTAGCCACATATATCCACCATCAAGAAAAAGGGGATTTGGGAAAGGCATAGTTTGGCTTTCTCACTATCAGGAATGACTTAGCTTTTATGCTGGAAGAGTGAAGAGTTAACAATGTGAAGTATGCCATAAGTGCCCTGAATAGTAGCATTCTTTTTTCTTGCTAGCCTGGCACTGTGCATTGACCTATAACTACTTGTGATTTAAGGCACTTCTAGTATGAAAATGTCAGAAAAGGAAATTGTTCAGATAAACCAAAGGTGGAATAAAAATATATATATATATACATATTGCTTGGCCGACATTCATATGTTTATTTTATCAATTAATAAAACTATTTATCAGCCTTCTGATATATTCTAGGTCCCATTATAGCCTAGGGAATCAAGAAGACAAATATGATACCATACCTACCCACCTTTAAAACACTTAATATTTATTGTGTGAAACAGTCACATTAAGCAAATAAACATAATAAATACAGTCTGGAAGGTTTAATACAGGGTGTTCTAAAAGTCTTGAAGCAGTTTTAAGGATTAATAACTTCAGAAAGTAAATAATACAAACTTATAAAAACTTTTCTGAAAATTTCATTATTTCAAGTTCTTATGGATTCATTTAGTTTTGTGCATTTTGTGTAATCAGTTGTTAACTTTATTATCTTTTTTGGTCCATCTGACTAAAAATAGCAAAAGCTGAATAAAAAATTAAAATTAAAACTTTCATGAGTATATACAAAATTGAAATGGTAAACCCTCCAATTGATGATTACTTTGTTTGCAAGTTAATAATACTTAAAACTGCATGAAACCTTTTGAGACAGACTATAACAAAGAAATGCACAAAGCATTTTAGAAATACAAAAGGGCAGGCTATCTGGATGTTATGAGTATTAGAAGAAAGAAGAAATTTGCAAAATAAATTATAGAGAGGACATCATGTATAGAGGAGATGGCATAAGTAAAGACAGAAAAATAAAGACGATTTGAGTGTGACACGCAGCCACAATCTTCTTACTTCCACGGTGCTGACTCCTACTTCCTTCTACCCACTGCCTTTCATTCAGTGAAGACTTTTCCATTGAGTTCACATTTGCTGTCCACCACAGACTTGGTCATCATCCCTATTGCCTTCAACATTTATATGGATAATGTAACCAAAAAGGAAGATTCTTATTGAATTTTTCTCTAATTGTCCTTTATTATTTTCTACCTCTATCAACATTTTGGATATTTTCATCACCAACAAATTTACCCCTCATGAGGTATTAGTCTCTGACCACCATTTCTTTTCCTCCCTGATTGTTTGCTCAAAAAGACTCAGAGACTTTTTTTTCTATGACCTCAATGAGGCATCTAATCAACGGAATCTCCCAATGTCTCTGTCCACAACATCTGCCCACTATACAGAGAAACATGGTGGTAAAGGAAAGACCAGCCAAATCAGAAGGGCACTATCTGATGTGATTTAAGCATCTGGTGGTGTACAAAGGACCCAGCTATGTCTGTTCACAGGCAGAGAAAAATTACAGCTTTCAGTACATGTTTCCACTTTCCTTTCAAATTAAACCCCTTTAACTCTTGGTTTCTAAAAATAAGCTATTCATAAGGTCAAAAGTATTAGATTAATTAACATAATAGGGGCTTTACCTTTCCCTCACTGTTTGCATCTCATGAAAAACAACAACAACTAAAACAGATTTTGCATCCCTCTGATGCAGAATAAATAAGATCTCTCAGATTAATGTCAGAAACATGGTAGTTTTAGAAGTACAGTTAGTGATATTCAGGGCTATCAGAGCGCAAGGCAAGTTTTCAGCATTAGTCTCTAGGAGAGCCAAAATTTCCCATCTCATTGGCTTTACTGATGGGTATAATATTTGGGCTTTATTTTCTAATCTAGGTGATTTCTTATTTATATCTGAGAAGCCAGGAGGTACTATTTTTATCAGTTTATAATCTTCTGTCCCACTACTATGATAAAATATTTACATTTCAGCAAATTTGTCCTTGCCCTTTATGCTTGATTTTTTGTGTGTATGTGGCTATGCCCAGCTATAGATATCGAAATGTTTTGGACCTTCTAACCAAACAAGATTTTCTGGGTTTTTTTCCCCAAGTTTTTCCAGTATGTATTCTAGATACATTCAAAATATTGTGTATTAAAAATGTTGGCTAACATTACCCTACTGTTTCCAATTTTCTAAATTTAGGTATCTTATATTTTCATTTAAGAGAAGGACACACTGCAGGCTTCAATTATTGCAAACTGTGTTGTACATCTATAATGTGGTAAACTCTTAAAATTAGGACATACTGTCCCACACTGTATGTTTCCCAATGCTTCATATTCACCTTAATTTTTTTTCTATGCCCTACATACAAGACTTGCTTAAAATGGAGTTTTTCTGTGTATTTTGGTAACAAAAATATTAAATGATGAGTGTTATAAGAACCTAAATATGGAATTTTATATGGTTCTGATTGGGGTCAAAACATAACCAGAAGAGTGGGCATCAAGCAAGGCATAATCCATAGTGGTAATTCAGGTCAGAACACAAAATTGACTCTTCTGATAATGAATTTAATTGTTTTAAAACTAAAAGAGAGTAAGCAAAGTTAAAACAGGATTCAAGGAAAAAACAAAGCAGAGGGAGTGAAACCTCAAAGCCTAGTCAAATATTACTTGACTCAGCCAAATAAAAACCCCATCAATAATTTCAGATGCTGGTAACCCCTTAAGACCTTAATTCTCAATCTCTGACATCTCTGTGCAGTGAGTTTATTGTTTTTGGCATAATAGCCTTTTAGAGCAGTTAACACTGAGACATCATTTGCATGACCTTCAAGAAATAATCTTATAACAAGGCATCCCTCGAGATGAAAGAAAAATATTCTATTGGTAAGATAAATAACCCTACCTTATTTCTGCTGTAAACTTAATCAATTTTCCCATTAGATATGAAAATGTTTTGAATTAGTCATAGTGCCATTAAAATCATGTTACCTTTCACTTCTTTCCATGGATGTGATCAGTCAGTACCATTTAGTCACATACCTCATTCCCACACTGAGGAATTCTGATGAGACAGGATAGGTAGTGAAGGTCAGTGCTGAATTCTAAACTTGCTAGATGCTAGCTTTCATGTATTTGCTGTCAGAATGTATGTCAGTACATTCATTTTTATTATTGATCTATTTTGATGAAATGGCAGAGAAAGGTGAATATTTTCTTTCTTTATTGTTATCTCCAAATACTTTAGAGTGATTATTTATACATGTTGGTAATATGTCAACAAAGTAACTATTTTAAGAAAAGCTTCAGAAGTTTTACATTAGAAATAAATCTGGAATCCCACTTCCAGTAATGAAAGAGTATCTCATTATCAGATCAACCCTCTTGCCAGAAACAATTAAAAATACTAAAAAAAATTTTTTAAATATCTGAAGTTAAATTCTAGAAGTGAGGCAACACTTGGAGTTTCCTGATATTATGGTTCTTTATCTGAAAACACAGAGGAAGTTTCCCTGTTTTATGACTTTTCATCTAGATGTGGGTCCAAGTTGTTGTCCTGAGAGCTGGCTGAAACTAAGAAAAACATATTACATTCTTCCCACTTGAGGAATGAGAGTATAGTTTTCACTGTGACCACAGAAGCTGCAAAGTGTAAACTCTCTCCAGCAATCTGGTGGCCTATGCAGTACACATGTGTGGGGCAGACTCCAGAAAACCCAGCTAAGTTTAACAGTATTAAACAAACATTTTAGTTCCTGCTTACTGGAAGGGAGAAAGAGTTTAGAGTTTTAATTCAATTCGGTTAACACCCCGCTTAAAAAGAAAAAAAAAAAAAATCAATACTCTATAGAGCATAACAGAATCCAGAGAGATCACAGATTCAATGACTTATCCAAGGTTAAATGGAAAGACTGTGATCAATCACAATGAGTGACTTGAGCTTTGAAAAGTAGAATAAAATACTAATAGTAAGTATAGGTTATGTCCTTCATTAGCCACAGCTTTTCAGCTTGTTACTATCACAATATTACTGAAGAGGAAACTGAGCCTTCATAAAGTTATAGGAGAAACCCTGAGCCAGGGGATTCTCTTAGAGCCAGACTTAGTTCTGACACTCAGAAATGGAAATGAACCACTTCAAGTAAATTTACATGGGTAAGTGACTGTTGATAGAATTTCCTGGGGTTGTGCCTCTCAACTGTTATGATTCATGAAACACTTTGCCAGTGGAAAATGTCTATCACCCATTTTTCTTGCCATTGGAAAAAAAAGAAAAAGAAAAGATGTCAAAAATGATGGAATGGGAAGAAGATAATCCTCAAAACATATCAATACTAAGGCTTTCTTTTTTCCCCCTCAATGTTTGAGCTAAATAGTAAACCCAGAATAAGCATAATAATAGTAATCCCAGGATAAACATTTTTATTATATAAGTCTAACCAAGGGCCACCTTTGGACACTTGATCCCTGCTAACACTAACTTTAGGTCACTAATATTTTCAATTTACATCCTACGTACTTTTAAATAAATTTGAAGCCATATTTTTCCCATGTTCTGCTCCCTATAGTTTTATTTTATCCAGATTTTTAAGCTAAGTCCCATCTCAGTTATGGAACTTTGGGGCCTTAAGCAGAAGATATTAAAGTAGATGTAGCGTCACATTTAAGGACAGGGCAGCAAGGCACTTCATCCAACCATAATGGGATGCTCTGTTCTTGGGCTAATATCTTGATTCTCACTTCATTTCTGAGACAGCCTTTTTTTCTTTGCATGCTAGCTCTGATGTCTGTGTTTTACTTTGTCCTTCTTTCTGAAGGACAAAGATATTGTGCCTTATATAACACCATATTCATGAGTCTCTCCTTTGTTTCTGCCAATCTCTTAGGGTGATAATCATCCTAGGATCTGTCTTTATCCACATTCTCCAGAGCTATGTTCAATGAAATTTGGGACATTCTTAGACAATTTTGGCTCTGACTATCAGGATTGAAACATATTGCACACTCTTTTTCAGGTGTTAATATACTTTTTGATAGCTAACCAGAGTCTTCTTTTTCTAGACCTTTATTTGGTTTACTCTCTGCAGATCCTGTCTTGACCCTATGAGCATGGTTTGTTAGATCTTGGCCTTTCCCTACATAATTTCAAGACTATTAAAAATAATTTCCCAGAGTTGTGGTAAGATACATATCTTCATATTGAGAAAACACAGGTTGTTGAACAAGGAAATTAAAAGAATATTTTTAAACAAAACTACAAATGCATGCTCAAGAAATTTTAGAATAAATACAGAATTTTAAAAATGATTAAAAAATCTCAAGTAAAAACCCTGATCACTTAGACCAAATGCAGATCATGTTTCTCACCAGCAACACTAAATTCTAAAAGGCAGTAGACTCACTGCCTTCAAAGGCTTGCATGAGACTGATTTTGAATGAAGACTTCTCTGCCAAATCAAACTATCCATAATGTATGAGAGCAAAATAAAGATATTCTCCTACTTCTAAAATCTCTGAAATGTATTAGGAAGTACTAAATAATATTTTAAAAAAGAAAACCAAGACAGAGGAAGATAAAATACATGAAAGAATCATATTAAAAAAAGGGTGCAAAGAAAGACTTCCTAGAATGACAGCTACTCAAACGACCTAGAAAATCAGCTTATATTTTACCATGTAATATGCAACATAATTAAAAAACTGGATGATGATATTACTGACATTAAAAAAATACATTTTCTACACAAAATTCAAAAGATAGATAATTTTAATTTTTATGTTTAAGCTTTTAATCTAAAAGCTGTCCATGAAATTAATGATAAAATATAAAGCAGAATTAACTGACATTTTTGAGT
Source organism: Eubalaena glacialis (assembly GCF_028564815.1). Classification (NCBI taxonomy): domain Eukaryota; kingdom Metazoa; phylum Chordata; class Mammalia; order Artiodactyla; family Balaenidae; genus Eubalaena; species Eubalaena glacialis. The sequence goes on along the minus strand of NC_083729.1, from coordinate 77,561,643 downwards.
AGTTGATGGCCATGTAGGAAAATATTTAACCTGATGTATAAGTATTTGTTCTTAAACTGTCATAGACTTATAGACTGAATTGCATTCTTAATACATAGATCTAACAACCCTATTTAAGTCTAAATTTTAATAGGTAATGATGCTATTATTGTTTTTTTAGAAATAACTTACAGACAAAACAAAGAAGGATTATAGCTGCATAACCTGGTGATGTAAATATAATGTGAATTTAGCCTCATATTAAATAAAGACTCAGATTCAAATAATGTGCAAAAAGATTTAAGTACAGGCATACCTTGAAGATATTGTGGGTTCAATTCTGCAATAAAGTTAGTCACACAAATTTTTTGGCTTCCCAGTGCATACAAAAGTTATGTTTACACTATGCTGTACTCAAGTATGCAATAGCATTATGTCTAAGAAAATAATATGCATACCTTAATTAAAAAATACTTCATTGTTAAAAAATGCTAACCATTGTCTGAGCCTTCAGTGAGTTGTAGTAGTAACATCAAAGATCACTGATCACAGATAACCATATCTAATATAATAATAATGAAAACGTTTGAAATATTGCCAGAATTACCAAAGTGTGACACAGAGACACAATGTGAGCAAATGCCATTGGGGAAAATGGTACCAATAGACTTGATCAACAAAGCATTGCCACAAAGCTTTAATTTATAAAAACAGTTATCTGCAAAGCATAATAAAGCAAAGCACAATAAAATAGGTTCTGACTGTATATGATTTATGGCTGTAAATGTTCATAATGTAAGAATTAATGATACAGCCAACACAATGGTCTGTGGTGAATCAAGATACTTTGGTGGAATCAATACAATCAAGAAATAGATACATTAGTATGATATTTGGAATATAAAAATGATTAAGGGTGTTCATTTCTTAGGTGTAGGACAGAGGGTAGCAGTGAGGGCAGATATCTTTTCATTTCATTTAATATTTTTATGGATTGATTATTTAACAAGTGTGGTTATTACATAATATGAATTAATTTTATATAGATAGATTTATATGTAAATCGATAAAATGCACATATACTTGGATTCATAAATTAATTTAGTTAATTAATAAATGAACAACTTTTAGAGAATCTCTTCCAAGTCCCAATTTTCTGAATTTGTAGAAGCAGAGAGAATTTGTTCTGATTGAAGAACTTCTGTACCTCTCTGATCATAGAGGGTGTTCTCAGAATTGACCTGGATTTCTATCTTACTTATGCCACTCACAGGTTATATGACACTTTGCAAATTATTTATCTTGATGAAAAGTTAGCCATCAATCTGTAAAATGGACATTATAACACTGACCTCACTGAGCTACTATTGGGATTATATAAGATAATATACATAAAAGGGTCAAGCACAATGCTAGGCACATAGCAAGCACTCAACAAACATGTTCACGTTGTTGTGGCTGAAAATATTAGGGGTAATCAAGACTACAATGAGACACATTTGCACCCATTAGGATGGCTATAATAATAATAATAATAATAAAAGTAAGGACTTAAACAGATACTTGTATGCCAAAGCTCATTGCAGCATTATTCACAATAGTCAAAATGTAGAAACAACCTAGGTAGGCGCCCATCAAAAGGTGAATGGATAAATAAAATGTTGTATAGCCTTATAAAGGAATATTTTTCAGCCATAAAAAGAATGACGTTCTGACACGCACTACGAGGTGGATGGGTCTTCAAAACATTATGCTAAGTAAAATAAGCCTGATATGGAAAGAAGAATATTGCGTGACTCCTATTATATGACATACATAGAATAGGCAAGTTCAGAAACAGAAAGTAGTTTAGAAGTTACCAGGGGCTAGGAGTTACTGCTTAATGGTTACAGCATTTCTGTTTGAGTTGATGAAAAAGTTTCAGAAATAGAGGCGATGGTTGCACAACATTATGAAAGTAGTTAATGCCACTGAATTGTGCACTTAAAAATGGTTAAAATCACAAATTTTATGTATATTTTACCATAAGTTAAAAAAGAACAATGCAACTTATCAAAAATCATTGAATTAAATCACTTTAAATCTATGTACTGCATGGTGTGTGAATTATATCTCAATAAAGCTATTTAAAAATATATCAGGAATGATATTCAAAATATTTAACAATGGTAACCCAGAAAGGAAAATCAATCAGAATGGTATCAGTCATTTTGATGTATTGATTTACCAGCTGAATATCAGTCTGGAGGTTCAGTTCTAGTCTTCTCCAGGAATGTAATCAGAAATATTGTAATTCAATCTTATTCTGCTATTCTTTCAGAGTGGCTGCATTTTTTAAAACTTTGTACTGAACTGTAATACACATTAAAAAAAATCTTTTATTTTAGTTTAGAGCAGAGATTTACAAACTGTTGAGCTAAACAAAGCCAACCAACCTCCAGTTTCTATATGGCCCACGAGCCATGTAGAGAAATACCGACCTTTCCGAGTTCTGCTGTAGAGCTTGCTTAAATATCAACAGAGCAGTCAGGCTGCGGGGGTATGAGGAGATACTCTGTCTGGTTGGTCTCCTGGCATAAGTTGGGCAATGTCCAAGCAGAGCTGGTAATTACAGCAGCAACAAATGAAACATGAGGCAGGCGGGGATGAGAGGGTTCAAACCAACACATGAGACACAACCCTTATAACAAGTTCAAGAAATAATTACTTAATTAGAATTATTTTTAAAAACTCCCGTATTTTCAGAAAAATACTATGTAAACCCTAGGATATCTAAACTAATGGGATATAAAATTAGAAAGTACCTAGTGTGCAAAACAAATGATTAAAATCTTTGAAAATATTTAATTGATTAATCAGTGACTTTTATTCAATTTCTAGTTTTAATCAATTTTTTTCATATTTTTAAAGTGTTTCATGTAAGGTTATATTGAACCATGTCGGGTATTTTTGCGGGGAGTGGGGATTAAATCTCTTGAATTGCTTCCCTATGTGAAGATAGAGAAGTGAGATCCATCTTTTCTCAAGTGATTTGGGCTGGTTATGTGATGGATGAACTGTATCCTCCCAGAGTCCATGATCTCATTTTCTTCCCCTTGTTTCTGCAGTGTTTGATTGTCACTTCAATGCCCCCAGCTTTATTTGGTCCCATCCTTTTTATCTGTTCTCTCAGTGACTGCAGAAATTGAAGCAGCTGGTATTTCCGGTTCCGACAACCACTGTTAAGCACTGACCTCAGGTTCAGACTGCAAATCTGTCACGTGTTGCTATTTTTCTGGAAAATGGCATGTAACTCCTCCTGCTGCCTTTCAAATGTCTGAAAACATTATTATTTCCTTCTTGCTGTGAAAAACTAGTTAAAGGAAGAATTAATTGAAGGCAACATGCAGGGGCATTTATCTTATGGAAGGTGCCTGTAAAATGTCCTTAATCAAATGAATGTTTATTTGAAAATAAGATAAAGTCCCATCAACTCTTTCATGCAAAGAAATAACATGATAGGCAAATTAAGGAGTTCTAAGAGAGAAAGATGGTATGTGTATATTTAAATATGAGATTTCAGAATGTTTGGTCACTGTTCAAGGAAAAGAAAAACTTTTATAAAAGAACTGCTCTTATGTTGAAAATTATCACACATTAAGTATGTAACTTTGATGGAAACCCTTTAAATCAGACACTGTGTTAGGAAATTTATAAGCCTTGTTTTATTTCATCATCTTACCTGTCCAATAAGGTAAGTATCTCCATGTAGATGAGGACCCTTAACAAGAACTTCTGGTTATAAACCAGAAGGATTTAGAAACGTACCCAGAAGAGGATGAGTCAATGATGTAACCAGATGCAAAAATGGGAGGGCTGATACACTCTTCTCTAAGAAAAACCCTTGTTCTCAAACCTATATTGTGTGTGACCTCAATCTTAACCACAGAATTCTGATGTATTAGCTTGCTAGAGCTGCCATAACAAAATACCATAAACTGGGGGCCTTAAACAAATAGAATTGTATTTTCTCACAGTTCTGGAGTCTGGAAGTCTAAGACTGAAGTGCCGGTGAGGTTGGTTTCTTTTGAGACCTCTCTCCTTGGCTTGCAAACAGCCACCCTCTGGCCGCCTCTTCACCTGGTCTCCTGTGCACGACACCCTGGTATCCCTTTCTTCTGTTATAAGGACACCAGTCAGATTGGATTATGGTCCCAATCTAATCCAATCAGATTACTTCAGATTGTGTAGTGAGTGTCAGATCTGTCTTATTTTAATTTAATCACTACTTTACAGACCTTATCTCCGAATATGTGTACATTCTGAGGTGCATCCAGAGTCTGGGGGCTGGAGCTTCAACATCTGAATTTGTAAGGAACACAATTCAGACTGATTTTGTTAGAAGATTGGGAGTCCCAGATTACAACCCACCAACAAACAACAACAACAAATTCTACATTTTCTAAATTCCTTTGTTGATAGGCAGAGTATATGATTGTCAAATGAAAAAAACGCACAAGCTAAAAGTTGAGAATTATGTTTTATTTGGTGGACAAAACTGGGGATTTAAGCCCAGGACGCAGCCTCTCAGATAGCTCTGAGGGACTGCTCTGAAGAAGTAAGAGGGGAGCCAGGATATATAGGAGTTTTTGCAACAAAACCAGGTAGTTGGAACTTCAGAAGATTACTGTTAATGAAAGAAAACCAGATTATCTCAAGTTAAGAAATTTAGAAGTTTTCTATGTATAGGAAGATGCAAAATTCTGGGCTCATTGAAATCATCCCTTTGATATGCACCTCAGCTAGCTGGGGCCAGTATCCTGTGCTTTCCCATCCTGAGTCTCCTCAGGGTGCATCCCTGTAGGGTGGCTACAGCGGCTGACTCCTTGATGGCTGCAACATCTGCTGTTTGCTGGAAGGCAACATCTTTTAACTCACATGATCTACTTCTAACTAAGGAGATATAATCAAAAGTAATTGTATGGAATTATTTTTATTCCCAACATATATATATATATATAGAGAGAGAGAGAGAGAGAGAGACAGAGACAGAGACAGAGACAGAGACAGAGACAGAGACCTTAAATAACCCACACACCTCATGAAACTGACAAGGATTGAAGCATGTTGTATAAGAGGTAAAACCCCCTACCATATATCAAATGTAATCATGATAAATGGTGTGAAGTAGTAGGAACTGTAAGAGGAATAGGAAAAGGAGACAGAAGCAAGAGCCTATACATCCCTCACCAAGTTAGACATTAACCTACCTTCTCCCCAAGACAAGATGAAGAAAGATTACTTATTTAATTTAACAAAAAAACACATAGAAATCTGTGTGTGTGTGTGTGTGTGTGTGCGTGTGTCCATGTGCATGTGAACATTCAGAGGGATTTTGATTAAGTACAATAAGATATAATTTACCTGGTATGATTTTGGTATTTTTCAAGGTATCTTCAGCCTCAAAATATCTCCACAATGTGAACTTTACAATACTTGTGCATTTTGTCATTAAGGAAAAATTTCTTTGGCTTAATGCTTTGCAATTCCTTTGTATTCCAGAAACATATGTTTATTGATGGGGTATGTATTCTATGAACTTTTAGTATTTTATAATAGATTAGAGATACTGGCCCCTTCCTTTCCTCTTCTTTTCATTCTTATTTTTCAAGAAAGTGAGAATTCACTATACTTGAATGTTAATAGTATTGGGGAGAGAAGTACTGAGTAAGAAGGGACAGAGGCAGTTAGGAATAGAGAATTAGAGAGAATGGTGCTACAGTGCTGAAATAGTGATAGATGAGATGGAACATAATAAAGGAAATGGGATGATCTTAGAGGAGAAGTGGTGGTTTGTGAGGGGAGGGTGAGATCTAGAGCACATATGGATGGTTGATTTCAGATAGGACAAAGGGAATTCATGTATTACAGTAATAGGGAGGAGGATGGGTTTAGAATCTGGAGGTTTTATACATTTGAGAGTGGAAATGTATGGTAATTCCAATCTGATTATTTTTATTTACCCTACTAGCATGTATTAAAGTTAACAGCTGTAACTAATACATGATCAGGGAAACTACAGAAATGAGCAAGAACAGAGCTGAAAGCAAGTTGAATTTAGAGTTGACTGTTTCCTGAAGCATCATAACTCAGTTTGACGGTAGCTGGGAATGGAGTTCTGCAGGTTGCCTTGTAAGGAGGAGGAGCCAGGGGTTTATTTTGCCCTTAGTCTGGGGAGATGGGTAGCAATCACAGACAACTTGGAGTTGCCTCTTTTCCTTCCTGTTCTGTTAGTTGAAGAATGGTATTCACAAGATGTCTCCAGCAGACAACAAAAAGGAATTACGTGCTCTTTGGAATTTAGACTAAAAGATGGAGAGAGTAGAGAGAAAGGTATATGGTATAAAAATTAAAAATACGTTGATTTAAAATGGTATGCATTAGGGACTTCCCTCGTGGTGCAGTGGTTGGGAATCTGACTACCAGTGCAGGGGACACGGGTTTGATTTCTGGTCCGAGAGGATCCCACATGCTGTGGAACAACTAGGCCCGTGCACCACAGCTACTGAGCCGGCTCTCTGGAGCCCGTGAGCCACAACTACTGAGCCCACGTGCCACAACTACTGAAGTCCGCGTGCCTAGAGCCCGTGCTCCGCAACAAGAGAAGCCACTGCAATGAGAAGCCTGCACACTCTAAGGAAGAGTAGCCCCAGCTCACCACAACTAGAGAAAGCCCGCACACAGCAATGAAGACCTACTCGCAGCCAAAAAAAAAAAAAAAAAGTATACATTAAATCTTAGGTAAATATCACATTTAATTTGCTTTAAAACCGAGATTACAGTCTCTCTGACTCATATAGAATGGCACTTTACAGTTAAAACTGGATATTTCAGAAGTTCATATTATTTGAAGCAAGGTTTTCCTTCATCTCAAAGGGAATGTATTTAATTTTATGTGTGAGGTAAATGCAATTAATTGATTATAGAATAATAAAAGGTTTTCTTTTGGGGGTTTTGGGTTTTAAAAATTAGAACAAAAGTTTTTTTAGCAAAGATCTATCACAATAAGATTCAATACACAAAAACAAAAATTTTGAGATCAACTGATGAGTTTTTTTTTTTCCTTCTGAACAGATGTTGGCAGTAGATGTGTTCTGTGTTGTATAAAAATGAGTAACAATTTTATAGGACAAAAACCAAATGTAAATTTTCATGTAATGTTAAGCAAATCTGCACGTAAATTTAGCAGTTAGATGGGGATATAGAAATGTCACAGGACTATGTATCTGATTTGACTCTAAATACATAAAAAGAAAGGAAATCTATGAATTATAGTACATGATATAGGCAGATAATTTCCCACAATTTTGATAAAATAACAAAAAACATTCAGAGTTAGTTCATTCAAATAGGCAACTTACTGTATGATATTTGAAGAATAATCAGGTAGAACAGTCTTTTTTAAAAAATAACTTTAATATAAAGAAAAACCATATCATGCCATTTAATTTGAGTGATGAAGACAAGCAGCAAGTGTGACATTTGTTCTGATTTTTCCATAGAATTTGAAGGAGACAAAGTTTGTGAAAATGTTCAACTGGTCATAAAATATGGTACGTCTAGAATGATCCAGAGACAAAAAAAATCACAGTTTGCTGGGGCAAACCAACCAAGTCCCCCCAGGAGACCTGAGAAAATATGCGTGTCAAAATAAAAGGTGAAGATAATAATGATTTATCCCTCTAACATTCGTGACATTTTTCCAGCAGAATCCCAGCTCACAAGGTTGGTCAGAAAAAACAACTCATAATATAGATATTTTGAAGACAAGATTTATGGTTGGGCAATTGATTTTTTTTTTTTTTTTTGGTATGCCAATGTTCTCATGCATTTTTTATTATAATGAAACTTTTCTTTTTTTGATTAATCAGACCATTCCTCCTCAGTTATTTATTTACTGTATTTGTCTGTAGGTGCTTATTTAACCTTTCTAGAAAAGGAATTCATCTTTCAAATGATAAAAATAACAATAGTGAACAAATGCAGTCCCCCCTCAAGAAGATCAACAAAATAAATCTTTAGGAAATTCTCTAAAAAATTTAGTAAGTCTGCTGATTCTTTGAAACCATGTATTACCTGTTCAGATGATTACTTGAGTATATACACACTACTATATATAAAATAGATAACTAATAAGGACCTACTGTATATCACAGGGAACTCTACTCAATACTCTGTAATTGTTTATATGGGAAAATAATCTAAAAAAGAGTAGATATATGTATCTGTATAACTGATTCACTTTGCTGTACACCTGAAACTAATACAACATTGTAAATCAACTACATTCCAATAAAAAAAGAAAGGCACTTATGCTTATTATTAGAAACTAAGGTATGTTTGTTAAATCAATATAATCTTAGTGATTTATAGCTACACCTTATAACCATTGTCAATTTATAAAGTAGGGGATTCTGGAAAGCAAATTCTGAAGTTATTGGACATATTAATTTTTTTTCTGATTAAAATTAATAATTTCCCATTCCACATAAAGGAGTAAACTAATAAATGAATCAAACGTGGAAATATGTGTGTGCATGTATTCATCAACTATAGAATAATCAAACTTTTCTTAGTTGTGTAGGAACTTTTGTTTTGTTTTGCTTTTTTTTCTCCCCTTAAACTTAAGCTCCTACTTTGACTGGTGGATCACAATGACATTTTGGGTTCCTAGGAATTTGCATCATTTCAGAGCCAGGATCTAGTAATCCCTGAACAGTCTCCATATTTACCTTTCCGCCATGAACAGTCATATGACTCTTTGGGGAAATCTTGGAGGAAGAGCTATTACTTATACTTTTGGCCATGTGATTTCCTCAGTGTGCCTTCATTTTAATCAAAGTGCTCTGGTCAATATACTGACTGAAGTTGGAAACTTGGGAAAGGAGCCATGACTCCTTATGGTCACTCAAGTCAGGCTTCTAGAGACCAGATGTAGACTTTTCCTTATTGTATAGATGAAATAACATTTTAGTAGGTGCGTTAGTGACCCCCAAGACCACCCTCAGGCTCAATGAATTGCTAGAAGGACTCATAGGACTCAGAAAAGCTGTTATATTCATGGTCATGATTTATTACAGAAAAATTATAGTGATCAAAATCAGCAAAGGGAAAAGATGCATGGGTCAAGTCCAGGAGAAACTAAGGAAATTTTCTACGTGTCCCCTTTCAGTGGTGTCTGACAATGATGTACTTCATTCTTCCATCAACAACTTGTGACAACAGGTGTGAAGTGTTGCAAACAGGGGAGCTCACCTAATCCCAGGTGTCCAGGTTTTTTATTGGGGGTCAGTCCCACAGGCATGCAGCACCCACTTGACTGACCTCAGTTTCTTGACTCCACCCTTACTCTCAGAGCAAAAAACAGACATTCATTCACCTTAGGTTATGCTGTTAAGATTAACTCATGTGGTCAAACTGGTACAAGGTCCAAGGCTTCAGGTATACAAAAACATTCTTATCAGTCAAAATATTTTAAGAGCTCAGAAGTTATTTCCCAGGAGCCAATTAAGGACCGGTTCTGAAAATAAACTTCCTTTGGAATGTGCAGAATTTGAGCAACAAGCTCCTGTTGAGTTAGTTGTTTCTTGCCCAGTAGGTTATTCATCTATTTTATTTTTATGATCAACTAGGCATTGTAAAGACTCCTTAGGTCAAAATATCCCCACTCTTGCTGCCTATTCCAATGATCAAACTCACTTTGTCTCTGGAGCTGGAGCTTCCTAGCTGACATTTATCCCATCAAGTTCAGAGAGCTAATCTCAATGATGGCACCTCCACCATCATCCTCAACCTACAAAGAACAGAGGTGAGAGATGTTTTTGAGGATGTGGTGCTCCCCTTACTAATGTTCTTCTCAATGTCTTAATAAAGAGAGTGTCTCTTGAGTTTCTCTGGGGATAATGTGTATTTGTGTGTGTGTGTGTTTGAGGGAGGCTGGTTGCAACTCACACAGCAAAGCTCTACTCCATCATTTCTGGTTCCCTAAGCTTTTGGATTTCATCGTTCATATTTGAATAAGGAACTTGTGGCATTTCAACCTTATGGAAAGTAGGCCCTTATTAAGCCCAATTTTCAATCAACCAAAGCAACTCCTTGAGGTGTTTCCTGTTGTGTGAACTAACATAATAATTCTGCAACCTTGGGTAAGCATAGCCACATTAATAAATTCTTAAAAATCCATTAATACATTCCATGCTCTTTGGATTGATTCCCTTGTCATTCTTTCCCACACATATTCCACAGGTTTTTACTGAAATGAATTAGTAATATCTTGCAACTTTTTGGAGTATAAGCTATTTCATGCCAGGTTAGGCTTGGCACACGTCCTTATGGAGCATGTTAAGATCTCATTGTAGTTACAAGACTAGAAGCAATAAAGAGTTGTTGGAGTGTGTCCTTGGAAGAATAGACATCCCTTTGCTAACTTAAGTGATATTATTACATGGTTGGCAATTTAGGATGACCTCGATGAGAGTGCAAGTTGCTAAACTGACAGTGATATCTCAGAGAGACTTGTGTATTCAGGATTTTCAACTTCATCTCAATATACTCAGATGTCCCTGTTCTAAGCTTCTGGATCTCACTCATTGTTAAAATATGTCCTTATTTTCACATAAGAAGCATAGCAAGGTTGTGAATTCAACTTCCATTATAACTTTGCCAACAGCAAAATTACCCTTGGGCCCTATTTCATATAGGTTGGGCCTACTACTAAAAGAGCTAGGATATTAGGGCCATGATTTGAACTGAGAGCTCAAAGTCCTGAGCTTAGAATTGTTTTCTTCTTTTATCTCTCTAGTGCATTCAGAAATAACAATCCCATTCCTCAGTCCTTGCAGTATTCATTACTGCCATAGATTAACCTACACAAGCCACTTGGTCTGACCAGGCACTTCCTTTTTAATAAACACTTGATTTCAATTAACCACAGGTGATTTTCCAGTTAGTCATGATACCATTGCATGGCATGTGTTATTATAAAGCACAATTTCCCATTGCATTCAAGACCAAAAATTATAGCTAAACTAATCATAGAACTCTCTTTTTGAGTTTGTTTCCTTCAACCATTCCTGATACCAGGTATGTATCAGCGATATAGTAAAAACTGTTTATACCCTGTCCATACTTTTCAGGCTTTTCCACTGTAGTGGATTTGACTTCCAGTTGCTTGAGGCCTTTCTCTAGAGGCCAGAAATCTCTCTACCTACCAGCACAGCTGGCCAGAAAGTCTGGGAAATAATTATTATTTCCTAGCAATAGCTATCAACCAATGACAAAGAATTGGTTCATAAATATCCTAGCTCACTTGTCTCTTTGCTGAGATAAAGCTGAAGCATGTATTCTACAGGGATTCCCAGAGTTCCCCAGGCAGATTTAGCTCCCACAGTAGTAAGTGGCTTGATAAGTAACAATTTATTGGCTGATTTCCTCCCTTGTCTTATTTTTCTACTACCCTTCTAGTATTTTCTGAGATCACCCCTAACACCCCCTATTAGCATCAACTAATAGGAAGAAGGCAGGCAAACATGAAAAGTAGTTTAAATAATTTTCCCCCTCCAAAGCAAGAACATTATTTTATTTACTTTGTATAATTTTAAAAAGTGATAATCTCTAAATCCATGGCCCTTGGCTTTTCTGCTTTCCTGCAGGAGGAATTTGACAACAAGCTTGGATGATAAAGCTGGGTTACAAGTATGAATATATAGGTTAAGTTTAAATTCACTACAGAAGTAAAACAAAAATAGTGTCCCCAGAGCACTTTGACACTATGGGTACCCTTTGAGAAATGTAAAAGAATTGTCAGAGAAGAAACAGACTTTAGAATCATCTTACATAACATTTGTATATGATTTATATTTAATGCATTACCTTTCTAAAACATCACCTCACTGCTAACATATGCAACTTTTAATTTAACTTGAATTCAGTTTCTTTAACTACATTTTTCCTTTCCTCCTATGTAAAATTACTTCAAGGAAAATAATATTTCATTTAGTCAAGTACCTAAAATAACTTTACCTAATCAAACCAAATATTTTCTTAAGAAAGATTACCATTGAGCTTGCTTAATTACAGAAATGATTGTAATTATCCACATATCTACCATTACATGACCAAACACACAAATGTGGTGAATGAAAAATTAAATAAATACTTTTTGTTAATATGTATGGTACAGATTATTAATATAGAAATGGCTCTTTTTTAAATTGCTTAACACAACTTATTTCCTGATATGGTTTCCAAATCAGGGTATCTGTAAACACCCTGGACCTACTGAATCTGATTATCTGGTGTAAAATAATCAGGCAACTGCAAAGTTAGGGAACACAGCCCATATAGACTGTTTTCCCTTACAACTCCAATAGCAAGTTCAGGCAGTACCCAAATGACCCTCAATTTCTATAATTCACTAGAAGGACTTAGAGAACTCACTGAAAGTTGTTATATTCACAGTATGGTTTATTAAAAGGAAAGGATATGTATTAAAATCAGCCAAGGGAAGAATGTATTGGACACAACATAGAAGAGTTTCAAACATGAAACTTCCAGATGTCCTTTCCCTATGGAATTACAGACAGCATTAATGACTACTGGCAATGATGTGGGAGAATACACATAAAGTATTGTCAACCAGGGAAGTTCACCCGAATCTTGGTGTCCAGAGCCTATATTGAAGCTCCATCAAATAGGCATGCTTGATTGTCCATGTGCCTGATCTCAGTTTCCAGATGCTCAGGATGTCGAGATGATACCATATGACCCAAAGTCCTTACCCTAAACCACATTTTCCCTGTAGCTTATACCCCCACCTTTAATGACATTATTAATGTCAGACTGGCTCAAGGCCCACATACAAAGACTCCTATCAGCATGACATTCCAAGAGCTCCCAGAAGCCAAGGGCAAAGGCTAGACCTCTCTGGGCAAGCTTAAATTTTGACTACCCATGAAGATTTGGGATGGGACTATAAAGTTCCCCAAGTTATTTGGATGTAGCTTACTTAGCATTGGTTGGTAAATTGGCATTTTTGGAACACTGCCTCAAATTACACATCTTCCCTGCGCCACCACAATCTGAGCTTCAGTACAATTTCCTAAAGAAATTAATATTTGATGGCATAAAAGTAAATTTGAAAACTGTCCCTTCTAGTCTTCTCATTAATACTTAATTACAATCATTTAAATTAATGACATGTTGATACTTTAAAAAATGCAGGGGAAATAAGGAAAATGGGAAACATGCACAAATGTGCATTTAAAAAGGAAATACTGCTAATTAAGCCATCTGGAATATTGTCTTATACATAGTAGTTATTCAAAAATTCACATATCATATTGGTTTTCAAAAAAGAAAGGGATAATTTAAATTCAAAAACATGTTGATATTTGGATAAATTACGTTTTTATTCTAAAGGAAAACCCATGTTAGAACTGGTGATCTTAGAAATTGTCCAGTCTAATGACAAAATGATTAAATTAGGACCTGTAGCTGGGGAGTGACTTTCCTAAATCATATTTTCAATTGGGATTGCATGTAACAGAAACCTCAGTATACTGGCTTAAGCAAGGCAAGGTTGACTTCTCATGCGTAAAGGACTCCAGAGGCAGAGTCAAAACCTTGAGTGAGTGCTCAAGGAAGCTATTAAGGACTTAGAGCCCAGCTAGCTTCCTGATCCAGGATCCTTAGCATGTGGCTTTTTCACCTGTGCTCTTATGCTGGCTTCTTCTATTTGAGACATTATATCCACCTTCCAGGGGACATATAGTGGCCAAAAGAGAAATACAAAAGACTGAGCCTGACCCTTTCCAGTATAATTTGACTTACACTAAGTTGGGCAAAACTGTGTGCTATGACCCTTATATAATGGAGTATTGAGAAGTAAGTACTCTAATTGGGCACATAATAAATAGAATCTCCAAAAAACTGGGGTTCTGTTAGTAAGAGAGAAAGAGAGATTGGATATTGGATATATATGTGTTTTCTGCATGCTTCTTCAACAGATATTTATTAAGCATCCATTTGTCCTAGGCTCAGATTCTAAAGTGTTGAACAAAACCACCATAGCCCCTAGTCCCTAATCTCATAGAACTTAGGATAATGAGGAAAAACAAAAACAAAACAGTAAGCTAACAAGTGTACACACATATATGATTGTGATTTGTAATTCATGTTCTATAAGAAAAAAAATACTATGAAAAGGAGCATTTGAGCAGTTGGTAAGGCATGATCCACTTTGGGTTGTGTGATCAGGAAAGGCATTTTTAAAGGGATGGTGTTGCCGCTGAGACTTGAAGGAGAAGGATCAGCTTTATGGAGGGAGGGAAGAGAGGTCTAAAAAGGGAGAACAGAATGTGTGAAGGTGTTGAGTTCCAAGGGAATGAAATATTCAAGAAAATGAGCATAGGTCAGTGTGGCTGGAGTATGATGAAGGAGAGAAAGAAGCTGTGAAAGAAGCGAAGACAAATATTTGATTTCTTTTTACTGTGATTCTTCTTCCTCTTTAAAGTAGGTAGATTCTGAGATACCTGATGCCATGGAGAAAATGATAAAGCAGACATATAGAGAATAAGTTTTAGTTTCAAAAGTCTTGGAATTGACATATATACACTACTGATACTACACATAAAGTAGATAACTAGTGAGAACCTACTGAATAGCACATGGAACTCTACTCGATGCTTTGTGGTGACCTAAATGGGAAGGAAATCTAAAAAAGAGGGGATATATGTGTACATATAGCTGATACACTTTGCTGTACAGTAGAAACTAACACAACATTGTAAAGCAACTATACTCCAATAAAAATTAATTTAAAAAAATAACACATGTAAACAAATAAAAAGCCCTCTCTTATGATTGAGGCAAAAAAAAAAAAAAAAAAGCCAAGGCTGCAAGGTGATAAATATCTTGATAGATGAAAACAATCCTCTCACCCTGGACAGTAGAAGATTTTCCCAGTAAAAGGTGAAAGAGAAAACAAAAAGAAAAACAGAGGGAGAGAGATCTGTGGGGCTCAGACTGGAAATGCCATATCTGCAGAGATCACATGAGGAGGAACATCCAGGGTCAACAGCCAGAGGTTGTCCATGTGCCACTGTGGTCATGGAGTAACCACGGCCACACTCCCAGAGCTATGCCAGATTTAAATTAGCACCTGTTGTCTGTCCATCTAAGCTCCATCTGGGAACGCGGGTAGCAGGGTTTATGCTCGCCATCTTTATCCTTGTCATCTAGCAGGGCTCTTTCCTTCCTTGTAGTAAACGTTGCTCTTTGATTACCCAGAAGTAATATCTACTTATGCTCTCTGGCTTTGCTCTGCAGAAAAGGCTCTGTTCTTTATACTGAGAACAGAGCCGCTAAAACTTAGCCTCTTTTCTCTTTCATAGCCCAGTGACAAGAAGGACAGTCAAGAGAAAGAAAAATAGTGAGAAGTTCTATAATTACTTACATCATTTAACATAATTGGGTTTTCTTTAAAGACAAACCTTTTATTCATTCAACACATGATTATTTAGAGTTTACTGTAAGACAGTGAACCAACCATCCAGGAAAACTTACATCTTGAGCAGGTGTGCAGTATTTTTGGCATGCATTGAATTTCTTTACTTGTATCTTATATCCTGTCAACTCTTGGCTAACAATTGCCAGGATTTTTGTTCCTAACTCTAACCAGCTTCCCTAGCTCCAACGCTCAGTGTTTTTGATGCTGTTCCTCTATGTTGACCCTTATGCCATTAACATCTCTACAGGTTACACATCTTCTCTTTTGGTAGGTTCTAGAAACCCTGCCTTTCAATACTTCATGTCTGTGTCTGCAGGGCATGACAGAGTCTATTGATTTGTGGGGGAGGGGAGGGCATCACATACAACTACAGCTGATGTTTATACCACTTTGTGTAGTCCCAGACAGAGGATTTTGGCATAACAATCTCTTTAATCACTTGTTATTCTTGTCACCATTTTATCAGCATCTGTCAGGCAGGGACACATGCTGCCTCTGTTTTGTATGACATGACTGTTCCGGGTTTCTAGCAATGATGCCACAATCCCCACAGGCAAGCATGTCACATTGATAGGATGCTTGGTGCTCAGACCTGCTCATCAACCTTTCATGAATTACAAACATTTTCAGTTTGACTCACATTTTATTTTTAACATGATTTCAAAATGCCTTGAGAGCCCTCAGCATGATAAAATCCTATCAGAGTTAGAATTGCTTTTGTTGCAATTCTGAACAATCAAGTGTGTGGAGTCACCCTTGAGTGACTGTGATAACCATGGCATTTCTAAAGAAAATGTTGAAGCTCTTAATAAATGATGGCTTAGAGGCTAGATGCATCAGCAATTCCATATATATATGTGGCTACGTATATGGAATACGTTTTAAAAAGCAGAGTTTCAATATAAAATCTTTTGAAATCAGACATAGTTTAGTCTCTGCATATTACTATTTGGTATCTAATCTTACCTTCTCATTTGAAGCAGAAAAAGTATTTGATAGAGTTTATTTCTTTGAAATTTCAATTATTTTCAAAATAGAGGTCTGTAATTTTAGTTGTGCTTTGGCTCAAGGGAAATCTAAAGATTAATCATATGAGCTATGTTATTGCTCCCATGGGTTTTATTCTTGAGAATAAACTACTATAGAAATGGACAAAGGGCAGGAAGAGGAGGAGGCACCAGGGAGTAGTAGAAAATGCACTGGTCTAGGTTAAGGAATCCTATCCTAAGTCCTACTGATAGCATTCACTTATGTCTGTTTTCTTATTTTTTAGTAATAGTAAATGATAATTTCCTCTCCATGACTTAATTATAAACTTTCTATTGTCTGCAAACCAACAAAAAGTGTATGTTATAACACACGTAATAAATATTATGCCCATGGAATAAATCATTATTATTATTATTTGGTGAACATTTATTAAACACACTTAAATTGGTATATTAACCAACTAAAGCCCACATTCAAGTTTTATTTATTTCTTAATAACCTAAAAAATTCAAGTTAAGAAAAATTATATTTTATCCAGGTATTCATTCATTGCATATGCTGTAAGATAATGCTTAAATTTGAACTTCGTCATTGTTTGTGGCATATATTTGTTCCTGTTCTACAGCAATTCACTAATTCACTCCCTCTGTCCTTACAAACAGTACTGATTTAGTTTGAGTGGCCACATCCTTGACCTAAAAGGACATATCAGAATGGGTCCAAGCTAATGATAGAAACACTAGTTCACCTGTGGTAGTGACTGGTTAATGACTATGCCCAGCTCTGAGGGGTGGGGGAGAGACGGAGAGAGAGATTGATTACATAACAGCAAGGCAACAAATCAACCCTTTGACTTCTAATCATTGCAAAGCTTCCTAAGTAACAGAAAATGACCTTCAGATGTATGCTAATATTAGCTATGTTTTCTGTTCCTTGTGGCTGAAAGTATCTGTTATTAGAGGTGTTCTGATCCCCCTGCCTTTTGGTCAAATTGTGGTATTATACTCCTGGCTCCCCTGGGCTGATGACTATTCAATGGCCACCTGTGACTGGAACAGTGGCACAATGACTGGAAACTTTTGGGATGATTACTACTCCATTAGCCTGGTTTCCTGAGTGACTATGGTAAGCAGAATAGTATCATCTAGCATGACTAAGATATGTCTTTGTTACTGTAAGCCACATATATTTTGGGTTTTGTTGCTAGAGTATAAACTAGCCTGATCTGATAAAATATCACTATTATGGGGTGATAAGTGACCTCTGAAAAGATATGTTGAAGTCCTAACCCCCATACCTCAGGATTTGCCCTTACTTGGAAATAGAATCATTGCAAATTAATTTAAGGCGAAGTCACACTGGAGCAGGGTAGACCCCTAATCCAATATGACTGGTGTAATAAGAATAAGAGAATTTTCACACAGACACACAGGGAGGATGCCTTGTAATGACAGAAGCAGAGATTGAATTATTGCAAATGCAAACTAAGGAACACAAAGGATTGCCAAAAACAAAAAAAGAAACAATTACCAGAAATTAGAAATATGCAATGAAGGATTCTCCCCAAGAGGTTTCAGAGGGAGCATAGCTTTGCTAATGCCTTGATTTTGAACTTTTGGCCTCCAGAACTATTTAGACAATGCATTTCTGTTGTTTGAAACCACCTAGTTTGTGATACTTTGTTACGAAAGCCTTAGGAAACTAATACTATCAAGTAAGGCAGTGCTATGGCTATCCTTGTTTTTGTTGATTTCGTTGTTATTGTGTTATTTGCATTGAATGTAGAGATCAAGTTAGAAAGAACTGACATCTTGACAATATTGCGTCTTCTGCTATATGAACATGGAATGCCTTTCCATTTATTTAGCTCTTCTTTCATTTCATTCATCAGAGTTTTTAAATTTTCCTTATACAGATCTTGTTCTTTCTTTGTTAGTTTTATACTTAAGCATTTTTTGTGATAATGTAAATGGTATTGTGTTTTTAATTTCAACATCCACTTGTTCATTTCTGTAACCTTGCTTTGATCACTTGTTAGTTCCAGAAGTTTTGTGGCAAAAAATTTTAGATTTTCTACATAGATAATTATTCCAACTGCAAACAGGGAGAGTTTTATTCTTTCTTTCCCAATCTGCATATTTTTCATTTCCTTTTCTTGTCTTATTATATTAGCTAGAACTTCTGGTATGATGTTGAAAAGGAGAGGTGAGAGAGGACACCCTTGCCTTTTTCCTGATCTTAATGGGAAAACTTCAAGTTTCTTACTATTAAGTATGATGTTTGCTGTAAGGTTTTTGTAGATATTACTTATTCAGGTTGAAGAAATTTCCTTCTATTCCCCGTTTACTGAGAATTTTTATCACAAATAGGTGTTGGATTTTGCAAAATTCTTTTTCTGTATCTATTGATATAATCATGTGATTTTTCTATTTTTGTTCATTGAAGTGATAAACTACATTAATTAATCATTGAATATTGAACCAGCCCTGCATAACTGGGATAAATTGCACTTGGTCACAGTGTATTATTCTTTTTATACATTATTGGGTTTGTTTTGCTATTATTTGGTTGTGGATTTTTACAGGTACATTGATGAAATATATTGATCTATAGTTTTTTTATTTTGTAATGTCTTTGTCTGGTTTTGGTATTAAGGTAATACTGGTCTAATAGAATGAGTTAGGAAGTATTCTTTCTGCTTCTATCTTCTGAAAGATATTACAGAGAATTAATAAAATGTCTTCCTTAAATCTTTGGTAGAATTAACCAGTGAGCCTATCTGAGCATGATGCTTTCTATTTTGGAAGGTTATTAATCATTGATTCAATTTCTTTAATAGATATAGGCTTATTAAGATAATTTATTTCCTTTTGTGTATGTTTTATAAATTGTGTTTTTGAAGAAATTGGTCCATTTCATCTAGATTATCAAACTTGTGGGCATTAAGTTATTCATAGTATTATTTTATTATCCTTATAATGCTCAGAGTATCTCTAGCGATGTCTCCTCTTTCATTTCTGATATTATTAATTTGTGTCCTCTGTCTTTTTTTGTTTGTTTGTTTTTAGTTAGCCTGGCTAGAGGCTTATCAATTTTATTAATCTTGTCAAGAACCAGCTTTTAGTTTCATTGATTTTTCTCTATTGATTTTCTGTTTTCAATTTCCTAATATTTATACTTCAATTCTTATTATTTCTTTTTGTTCTCTTACTTTGGATTTAATTTGCTCTTCTCTTTCTAGTCCTTAGGTAGAAATTTTGGTTATTGATTTTAGATCTTTTTTCTTTTCTAAGAGTTGTATTCAATGCTATACATTTCTCTCTAAGCACTGCTTTTTACTGCATCCCACAAATTTTCATAAATTGTGTTTTTCACTTTTATTTAGTTCAACCTACATCTCAACCTACATCTCAATTCATCCTGAGCCAAGATCTATGGATATGGCCTTTCCCTGTTTCCCCAAGACTTAGGTGACTCAGCTGTGATGAATGAGAATGATATGTAGCTACATTCCTTTTTAATTTTGGACCCTGATAAAAGTAGGCTTCATCTATTTAAGACTAGAATAATTACAAAATAATGAGTGTGTATAATTTACCTGGACAGAAATCAAGATTTTAGAGCTTGACAAAACATGATATGCTTCTACCTCCCTCCTTCATTTGTCTTGATATAGATTAATTACTTACATGACATTTTATAAAACTATTTTCCAGGCAAAGAAAAGATTGTTACTTGGCAAATGACTCATATGCCCTCTGACCTGAATAGGAGCTTTCCTCAGCATTTCCTGGCACAGGAGAAACTAAAGATGTTTAGCTCAGAAAACAAATGATTTAACCATTGCTTAATGTTTTACAGGTTATGTATAAGAAGGGTAGATTTCTTTTCTAAATAGTGCTACAAAACAGAATCATGCAAGAAAGGTAATAGTTAATGAAATAATGCAATTTCTGCTTAGTAAAATACTGTCCTTTTGAAATACCCTACTTCATATTATGTGGTGTGTTTAGATCAAGGATGAAAGAACATTCTTCAGATAAAATTAAGATATTATTGTTACATTGGGTGGGGTTTTGGTCTAGAAAACTTCTAAGGTGTCACTGAACTTCAAAATTATATCATTCTCTAAAAACAACTTTGCCAAAATTTTTAAGTTGGTAATCACTCAAAGTGAAAGGGACTCTGCAGGTGAAAGAGGCTTGAAAAGAGTAAAGATGGCCCCATGGAAAGAACATGATCTTTAAAATAAGATCCACCTGGTTTTGGACAAGTTTCTGTAGGTTTCAAAGCTAAGGTTTCAAAATCAATAAAACTAATAACACCCACAATTCAAAGTTTAATAAGAGACAAAACTGCAGTTATTAAATATACATTTGTTAAATGGTAATAGAATTAAATAAATTTTCTTTTCAAATGACCAAATGTTAAGGTATTAAAAAGAGAAAGAATTGAACAGTAGCTTTGTAATCCTGCTAATTAGGTGAGAGAAATATTAATGGCATCCACAACTTACCCATCCCTTTCAGGTATAGAAACTCTATTGAAACAAAGGGAAACTGATTTGTTTTTTATGTTTGTTTGTTTATTATATATTTTTGCTATTGTTCTTTCTGTTATCGCATGACAACAAATTATGTAGGAGCAATGTTATACTAAAGCCTGAACAACAAAAAATAATAATAAATAACATATTTACAACTCTTCCTTTCAAGTGGCCCATAGATACATACAGATAACACTACTCCCAAATTTTCTGAAGTTGACATCCTCATATCAATCACATTGTAGGCAGTGGTGAATAGATCAAAGAAGTGACATCATCTTGCTCAGTACCCATGGACTGTCTAGCAGGGAACAGAAACTCTGACCTTTAACTCTACTTTTTCAGTTTTCTTGTTTAAAAACCTCATTGGTGTCTGTGTAACTTTATATGATACATTTTCTTTCTGACATCCCTTAGAAGTTTTGGTCTGACTTTGTATTAAACAATTTCAACCCAGGCTTTGCAATATTCTTATCCTTAAATTTGACATCTCAAATGTCATCTCTGACCTTGATCAGTGTATCTCAGGAATCTAGCTCCATGGGGTACAGGGAGTCTTTCTGATTTATGGTGACATTTCTCTATAAGCAGCAGAGCTGAGATAGGATTGAAGCTTCCTCAAAACGGAGGGTTAATAATATCAGGTGATTAAGGGAACTGGTAGTAGCAGCATAGTGTCTGGATAAAGTTATGTATATACTTGAGATTGGAAAAAAAAAAAAAAGATGGCTACATCTTGAACCTCTGAATTCTTGATCTGATCTCTACTGCTGAAGTGATTCTCAAGGCAGAAGTAAAGAAGAAATATTTTATGGAAAATAATTCTCTATTGTTCTAATAGAAAAAATCTAATGGAATTATAATTTTGACTATTATTGGAGGGCTTCTGAAAACAGGTATCTTTTCAGAATCCTTGGAATATATCCAGCTGGATGAATACTTTGAAGCTGAAATGACGCCTATTTCTAACCATCAGAGAGTCAATAATATTTGTATAAATATGATAATATAAGTTTCAAACACCTACATTTTAGAAAGCGTCACCTCCTCTCTAATTCCATCACTAAATATAAACATTAAAATAGCTTTAAATATACTGATATATCACTATGCTCCATATAAATTCTACTCATCAGCACAACAAATGCATCTTCAGAAAAGGATCCCCATCCCTATCAATAACTAATTACCTTAGATACAGAATTCAATACCCTTTCTCAATGCATAAACTTGCTTATGAGAAATGTGGCTGCCTTTGCAATACAAGGTTTCATACAAACCCAAGTTAACTTTAAACCCATACATTTATTCTTTTAAAACTTAAATGTTTTTCACACTATCATATTTAAAAAGAATTTTGCATGAGCTTTTGCTCATTGTAAATCCAACTATGACAACATTTGGGAGAGTAAGTCTAACTTACAAAACACAGACCTTTGTGCATGTCTGACCCTAGTTTTCCAATCCATACATTTCTTGCTTGCTAATTCATACCTTTTGTGATTAATATGGAAAAAGTTGGCAAATATAACTCTAGAATAATACAAATAGGTAAGTATATGCACAGAGAAAGAGTCCAGTGAAGTTACTCTGTGCATTACTGTATTTATTTTAGTCCAACCTCCTGTCTGCAAATCCTAACACCTGTTTGATGTCCAAACCTATGTGTACACTTTCTAACCAAATATAGAATTTAATGTTTTTGTTAATTCTTCTCTAGGCCCACACTATGTTTATATGGCCCTTTAAAACTTTCTACTATTATATTGAAAAAAGACAAAGATAAGACTAAGAAAGTATAGAAAATACTAAAGATATGTTCTTCTGTCAAGAGTTTAGCTAAGCTACTCCATGGTATTGCTGCTTCAGCATGTATTTTGTTTGGCCAGGAAGCTGAGGGAGTCTTAAACTGACACTAGCCACCTCATGCAAGTGCATGCCCTAGATAACAGGCTGCAGAATCACAATTAAGTATAAGGTCCTGATACGACTTCCCCAACAGATCAAAAATCTCCCTACCTCCCAGGACCTTCCCTTGGTGCACCCTTAGAGGAGACTCCCATGGAGTTTACCCAAATCCCACTATTTTGGGTTTGAATTGACCAATCTGGCCTTAACCTGGGAACATCAAAGCATCCCACCCATGGACCCTGCTATAGGCACGTGCCCCAGGCCCTGCCTCCCTCTCTGCCTGTGCCTGCCTTTACCTCCTTGTGTGGACCCTCCAAGTATGCCTCATACTGCTTCCAGGACTTGTGAGTGATACACTTCTCTATACTAGTTTCTCTGGTGGTCTTTTTTTGAGCCATCCTGTACCCTGTGCTCCATTTAACAGTCTTAACAACAAATCCTTATCATACAAAGTAGAAGCTAGGCCATTCTCTCCATGCATACTTTCCCCTACGGCTCATCCAAGTTTCTGCCCATCTCTCTTAGGAATTCAGGCCCACCCTAAAAAGCAGGAGGCCCAGAGCAGATCTTTAACAGCCATTGGGAAAAATAAGTCCTCAGTGTTAGAGAATCTGTAAATAGTTTTATACCAATGTACTGTGGGAATAAAATAACTTTTACTCCTTTGCAAAGTCATACCTTTATAAGGGAGTACAATGTTAGAATTTCTTCCTGCAAGGGTCACAGAGAAAAAACAGGAAAAGGTTATGATTTTCCCAAAGGCCAACAGAAATCACCTTGGGCCAAATGAACTAGAAAATTCTCCAATTTTCTTCACAGTTTGAAATCCATGAATAAAGACTGGGGGAATTTGGAAACCAAATACTTCCTTCAGACCATTAATTTGGAAATTATGTTAAACAAAAATCAAATCATGTTCAATTCAGGAACAAAAATAATTTCAAATTTTCCTTTGGGTAAGATTTTAATAAAGCCTACAAGCTCTGCTAAAAAAAAAAAAAAAAAAAAAAAAAAGGATCAGTTTTGCATTTTGTCCTGAGGAAGACATGTAATTGCACTCACATATGCTACACAATAAAGAAATTGCCTTCGGTCATCATTATTTTTGAATGTCAGGATAGCACACAATTGTAAGCACAGTATGTATTTTTTTCATTTAATATTGTTTTCAACTGAAAAGCTAGGGGCAATTGTCAGCCCACTCCACGGTTCCCTTTCTTAGAGGTCCCCTGAGTACTGAAGTGTTAGGGGATGATAATACTCAGGCTTCCTTCATCTGTAGGTGATAGTAGAGGCACTAATGTAATTCTATGTTTCAAAGTCACTGTGTCTGGGCTTCCCTAGTGGCGCAGTGGTTGAGAGTCTGCCTGCTAATGCAGGGGACACGGGTTCGAGCCCTGGTCTGGGAAGATCCCACATGCCGCGGAGCAACGAGGCCCGTGAGCCACAACTACTGAGCCTGCGCGTCTGGAGCCTGTGCTCCGCAACAAGAGAGGTTGCGATAGTGAGAGGCCCGCGCACCGCGATGAAGAGTGGCCCCCGGTTGCCACAACTAGAGAAAGCGCTCGCACAGAAACGAAGACCTAACACAGCCAAAAAAAAAAAAAAAAAAAAAAGTCACTGTGTCAGTACATTGTTTAGTTTAGACCCTTGGGCAAGCTTATGAAGATGGATGTGCAGACTCTATGTTTCAAATAAAACCAGCCTTGTGCAATGGGTGAAATCTGAAACTTGAAGTCAGATCATCAGTATCTGAGTTTAGTGTTTTTACTTAAAATCTGTAATTACCAAGTCATTGACTGAATTTTTTAAATTTGTTAAATGAACATATTAGGAGCTGCCTTACATAAATTATTCTGTGCATCCAATTCATTAATATTTTGGCATGGAATATTAATTATAAATCATTTTGCAGATGCTAATTATTATTTAGAGGAGCTGAAAACCTTCACCTCTCACACACTAAGGACTCCCTACCTACCATCCTCTTGTAGCGCCTATATTTCCCCATCATTTACTCCTTTGAGCTAAAGTACCAAAAAGTTTATTTTAAAATATTATCATACTGCTTGGAAGCAAAAATTCAATAGCTAGTCCAGTCAATCAGAGACTGAGACTTTTAACCTACCAGTGTTCATTGAGTATGGCTAGTTTGTCACACAATTTGCAAAAATATTCTATAAGGTTATCATGTGCGGAAAAAAGCAACCCAAGCCAAGCAGAGTTAAGGTTGCAAACTAGACACTAGTGTCCAGAGAAACAAGTATCAATGTTCTTTCTCTATTATACAGACTATTTTTTAAAATATTTGAGACAATAATTATATTAGGAAAATTTCTTTTAAAAATCTGACATGTAACTTCTTTAATTAATTAGATTAGAAAATGTGGAAAGACTTGGCATGTTTTCACAGAGCAGCCATCCATAGAAGCTCAAGTGCAGTTACCACCTGATGTGTGTGTACTCTTTAATTTGACACTATTCCCACTGTTACTTCTTGCCTTTCCATGAGAGTAAGTAATCTATCTGTTTTTGGACTAGAATCTTTTAACTGGAATTTGAAATTCACTAAAAAGGGGTTCTAACTGATCCACGTAAGCCAGGTATTGACCACTATTTTAATGTTTTATGTCGAAGGCCATCGGAGAAAATGACTTAGTAATGGTTGTGCAGCCTATCTGAGAATTTCTTGTTAAAGCAGTATGGCAAAATTTTTCTCTACATTGACCACTTATTAGAGTATCCTGTGATGAGGCTGGGATAAGGCAAGGCATGGTAGACTCTCAATATTTGGGTCAAGTACATATCCATGAAAATTAGACATAGGCCAGAGCAACAATAGGCCAGGAGAGGAAAGAAGTTGTTCATGGGTACCAAAGAGGTGTGCAGGGGTCTTATCTCAGAGATTTGTGCTCATAGATCCAGAAATGCAGTGTGGGCTTCCAAGGGCTTCCACTGAGGGAGGAGAAGGAAGTAAGTATAGGATCCAGATCTGTAAAAGAAACAGAGCAAATTGAAGGCAGCAGTGTAAAATCTTGGCTTTAAGGCAAAGTCCATGTAGCATTGGGGGTAAGAAAAACATCTAAATAATAAAACATAAGCAGAACAGGCCCAGTAATATTCAGCAGGAGTCAATTAGATAACAGAATAATTATTGAGCTTAAAATTTCTTCCCTTATGTGCAGAAACGTCATTCTCAAAATTAGGAATGGCAGGCATGAAGTGAAGAAAGCTGGATTTCTAGTTCAAAGAGAGAGATGTAGCTTCACACATTTGGAAGTTCATTCAGAGAAGCAGGAGCAGGGGTCAACACTCTCCTGTATTAAGATGTTCAAAACTGTCTCCACACGACACACATGCGAATCATCTTTAGTGACGTGAACTGTTTAACGCAAGTCCGAAAGGTGTCCCTGAGAAAGGCGACATGGCAAGTGAACTGTGTGAAATAGTCACCTCCCTTTTCTTTGTGGTTCTTGTAGAACCACAATAGTTCTTGGTTTTCCCAATGTCAGCACTATTCACATTTGGGACCAGATAATATTTTGCTGGGGGGTGGATTATGCTGTGCATTGTGGGATGTTTAGCAACATTCCTAGCTTCTATCCACCGGGTACCAGTAGCCCTCTCCCTCCCTTCCCCTGGTTGTGATGACTAAAATTGTCTCCAGACATCTCCATAGGTCTTGTGGGGGAAAATCATCTTCAGCTGAAAATTTTCATGTAGAACAAGATATTAAAGAAAACCTGGGGTACTCTGGCAAGAAAGCAAGCAAATATACTAAGTCTTAAATTTATGTTAAATCAAAGTAATTTTTCCTGCCACTTCATCCTGTCTATGAAGGTGGCACTTTTTTTCCCCATGAAATGCCAGTTCAAATTCCTCAATACATAAATAAATTATGGTAACAAACATACAGTGGAAAAGGATTTAGTCATTAAAATAATTTCATAGAAAGATATTTGATGTCATGAGAAAATAGTCATAGAATATTAATAAGTGGGAAAAAGTTATAATGCACAAATGTACTGCTGCCCAGTTTGGAACTCCCTCTTTTGCGGAGGGGGTGGTCTCTAATGTCCATTTGCTGTGGGAGAGCTATTTTGACAGCAAATTGGTTGACTGCTCCTCACCCAGACACAGAACTAGGAGAACATTTTGTTAATTCATGATTTCCTGTGTGCAGCCCTGTCGAACAGAGCAATAGGAGAGTCAAAATAGATATGCAAACTTCATAATACACAACTTTTGAATCAATGCTTTAACCAAAGAAGGTAGAAGAAGCAAAGGTTTGGAGTGCTCCAGAAATTCTTAAACATGTAGGCTTAGATAGTCATATTTATAAAGACAAACAAACAAACACAAAACAGAGCAAAAACTTTTTTTCCTTCATTCTCTCTTTTGACTTTATTAACACCCAGGCACTCCTTCAGAGTTCTGTATATTTTTGTGTGAAAATTACTATTGTACACATTCTTGCTTGTATCATCATGTTGTTAAATTATGGGAAGTACTTGTCCTTAGGTAGAGTCCAAGCAGAGCATTTTTTTGAGGTAATACATTAATATTAGTTCATTTATGAGAAATTTGGGAATTTGGGAATTCACATTGAGCCTGTATATAAAACTGTATATTTGAGTTGTGTTATATTTTATTGACACCAGTAAGGGCACATGGGCCTTTTCCCTGCCTTTTAAGAGTTGTTCCTGCTTCTTGGAAATAGCGTGTATTTCTATAGATTACAAATATTAATTGAATTTGAACATCCAAAACTGTTATATTGTCAATTTTGCTTCTGGTTATATTACATTGCAAAAAAAGTTAATCCATGAAATTAAATGAGTGTGTTTGTGTGTGTGTGCATACACATCTGCTCCAAATTTTTAATTCTAGCATTCTATTATAGTAGTAAAGTTGATTTCATTTTAATTTTCATCTTGACCCATTTTTCACATTGTCTAAAAATTTATTATTTCTTGAACAAAAAAGCAGTTATTTAAAAATAATAAATAGGATGAAAATATTTTAGAACTAGCTTGAGTTGCTGTTTGTACAAAATTGTGAAGGTACGAAATGCCACCAAATTTTTCACTTAAAAATGGTTAACTTTATTGTATGTGAACTTCACCTCAATAAAATATAATAAATAATACTGCATTGAATTTTGAAAACTCTCTAAAGAAGGGGTGTGTGTGTGTGTTTGTGTATCATAAATATGTATATAAAAGATCATCACAAATCAGTTGTCATTAAGGTTGCTGTATAAAAATATAGGACTTGAAATATCATTGAATCCGGTGTTCTTACCCTGCTACTTCACACGTGAAGGGAAAAGAATCAGGAAGTGTCAAGCAGAACAGGTTCACTTTTTTTTATATATATATGTAGAAAAGTATTTCTACTGGTAACCAGTTTTGTCAACCACTAATCTAAATCAAATTTTCATTTAGCAAAAAAGACTTGAAGGCCAAGACAAACAATTTTTTTTTCAAAGTCACTGCCATTGTACCAAAGCGATTCGTAGAATTCTTATCTCCCCATTCCCAAATAAATATCCTATTCAAAAAAGATAATTAGCACAGTGAGTACGTGTGTGTTGAAACAAAGAATGGGTCAAAGATGGTATTTGTTTATGGGAGGATGTAAAGAACCTATCAGTGAAGAGTGTCACTTTTCAAACCTCATAGAAGTTCCCACCTAACCAAGGAACAGACCTGCTCTAGATATTTCTGTGCTAAGGAAAAATTCTAAATCTGGCCTTGTATTTACAGATGCAGTCAATCCAGCATTTTGGTCACACAAAACTAGAGCACCAGCAATGATCAGGGTAGAGGGGGAGCACACTGAATGTTTTATTAATATCTACTTCAAAAGTGTGTGGCATACATGCCACTCAAAACATGACCAAAAGACTGCAGTGCAAGGATTTTCAAAAGGCAAAAGAAAGCAGGTGGGAAGTTGTGATTCCAAGATAAATGAGCTGTCTTAGGCTTGGATTATGGGTCTATTTTTCCTGTTTTTAGGAAAATGTCTTTTGGTATTTTTTTTAGCTTATGTCTCTGCATATTCAAATACCCCCAATGTACGTCTCAAACTATCCTCCAGAGAACTGATAGAAAAAATAAATAAAGGAGACAAGTCTTGTATGAGCCCATCCTAACTTTTACTAAAAGACGGTGACTATGATGAAGGAGGAGAAAGGTTGTCTACCACCCTCTACAAAATTTTGCACTGTTTCAAGCTGTTCTGGTTACTATTGCTGAATAACCACCTCCAAACTCAGTGCCTCAGAGAAATAATTTTATTGTGTTCGTATATTTTGTAAGTCAGGGATTTATATCTTTTTTTCTTTTTCTCCCAGCTTTCTTGAGATACAATTGACGTATAACATTGTATACGTTTAAGGTGTACAACGTAATGATTTGGCATATGTTATATTGTGAAATAATTGCCACAATAAGTTAGTCAATACTATGTGAGTCCGTCTTCTTACATAGTTACCTTTTTTTTTTTTTTTGGTGAGACCATTTTAAGATTACCTCTCTTAATAGCTATCAAGTATACAACAGAGTATTATTAACTATAATCACCAAGCTGTACCTTAGATCCCCAGAACTCATTCATCTTATAACTGGAAGTTTGTATCCTTGAATCACCTTCATTTATTTCCCCCAACCTCCTGTTCCCTCACTCCTGACAACCTCCAATCTATTCTCTGTTTCTATGAGTATTGTGGTTTTTTGTTTGTTTGTTTTGATTCTACATATAAGTGATATCATATGACATTTGTCTTTCTATGTCTGATTTACTTCACTTACCATAATGCCCTCCAGGTTCATCCGTGAGTCATAAATGGCAAGATTTCCTTATTTTTTTTATGGCTGAATAATATTCTATATAATTATATGTAGTACCACATTTCTTTACATATTCGTCCCTTGACAGACACTTAGGTTTTTTCCTAAGTGTCTTGGTTTACATGAAATAATGAGGTAATGAACATGGATGTGAAGATATCTCCTCCAGATAGTGATTTCATTGTCTTCCGATAAATACCTAGAAGTGGGATTGTTGCATTATATGATAATTTTATTTTTATTTTTTTCAGGAAGCTTTCATACTGTTTTCCATAGTGGCTGCACCAATTTACATTCCCTCCAAGGTGTGCAAGGGTTCCCTTTTCTCCACATCCTCGTCAACATTTGTTTTCTCTTATTTTTTTGATACTAGCCATTCTAGCAGATGTGAGATGATATCTCACTGTGGTTTTCATTTGCATTTCCCTGATGATGAGTGATGTTGCACATTTTCATTTACCTGTTGGCCATTTGTATATCTATTTTGGAAAAATGGCTATTCAGTTTCTTTTTTAAATTTGATTATTTTTCCTTATATTGAGTTGTATGAGGTCTTTACATATTTGGACATTACCCCTATCAGATATATAAATTGCAATTTTTTTCTCCCATTCCATAGGTTGCTTTTTAGTTTTGTTGATTTTTTTCTGTGCATAAGATTTTTAGTCTGATGTAGTCCCACTTGTTTATTTTTGCTTTTTTTGATTTTTTTTGGTATTAAACCCAAAAATCTGTTGCAAAACCAATGTCAAGGAGCTTTTCCCCCATGTAGTCTTCTAGGAGTTTTATGGTTTCAGGTGTTACATTTAATAAGTGTTTAATCCATTTTGAGTTTATTTTTATGAGTAATATAAGATAGAAGTTCAGTTTCATTCTTTTGCATGTGGATATCCAGTTTTCCCAACACAGTTAATGAAGAGACTATCCTTTCTCCATTGAGTATTCTTGGCTTCCTTATCAAATATTAGTTGACTATATACACATGGGTTTATCTTGGGCTCTCAATTTTGTCCCAATTGTCTCTGTATCTGTTTTTATGCCGAATTTAGATATCTAAGTGAATACTCCCTGATTCTTCATCATCATCAACATCAACAGCTATATCTTCATTATCATAGGTACCATTTGATAGGTGTCTACTTGATTCCAGCTCTTCTTCAAGGTCATTTGCATGTTAGGCTTTAATAATAATAGAGCCATTACTATAATAAGCTATTCCAATTTAAAATATCCACATAATAGCATTTTTTTTTTTTAACAAATCAGGCTAAGCTAGGCTATACTGTGACATCAAAGTATCCCCCAAGTCTCAGTAGCCTAACAACTTATGATTAAATATCTCTCAAAGAAGACTTCTGTCAATAGAGGGATGTTTTATCTGGCATATATGACCTCCAAGTTTACCATGGAAAGGGAAGATAAGGATAGAGGAATCGCAACAGATCTAAATGCTTTAGCTTTGAGGCAACATAAACACAGCTTTCACGCAAATGCATTGGCCAGAATTAGTAGTTTGGCCCCAACATCACTGCCCATGAAATATTTAGAGAAAGCTAATGGACTCTGGGACACTCCCACTCCCAATCACCTGGTTCTTCCTCATCCCCAGCCTCTCTCAAATTTTATTGGTTTAATGTTTCTTTTTCTTTGAATGGTAGGTTTATTTTACCAAGGCCCAAGAGGATTTTGCCCTCACCCTAGAAGTCTTTGACATGCTACTTCCAAATGGCTTTCACCAGACTCTCCTATAAAGAAGCCTATAATTTATTAGCTAGCTGAAGTCCATAATAATATGTAAATAAACTTGAAGTAATAAAGAAAAACACTATAATACATTTGCAATAAAAACCGAGAGAAAATGCCCTAACCAGAATTAGCAATCTTAGTAAGACTAAAGTAGTAATAACCCATTGCATCTGTATAGTGACTTATAAATTATAAAACACTTTTATATACCATCCTTGTTAAATATATATCAGACCATCTAAGGAAGACAGAATAAGTGTTAACATTATCATGTACAGATAAGATAATTAGGGATCAAAGAAATTAAGAGACGTGCCCCAAGGAGACACAAATTAAAGTGAGAGGATTGAAACTCAGGTTTCCAGATACTCCCCCATTGCTCATTTTACTTCAAAAACTAAAATAGGCAGTGGAGAATGTTTTTAAACAGGATCACATTCCTGGACCACTTGAATTGCAAAGAAAAGGCACCTACCTACTTAGATTAAGCGTAGTAATAACTAAACAGATAAAGCTTTAAAAATAGAGGCTCTTTGGTTCTTACTTGTATTCAGAAGCTGAAAACATAGTATAGCAGACAAAGAATTGAGCACAGATCTCAGGAACTGAATAATGTCAAGAAATCATGTTACCTGAGATGGGAGTCCAGAAGGTTATGGGAGTGAGGAGAACACAGGGGTGGCTGATGCAATGGGAAACCAACCCAGATTTATTCCCCAGGTGTGTAATAGTCTATGATACGTCAAACAAAAAACAAATCTGGACTTACTAAGGAGACACTAATCCAAAAAAATTATTGTAAGAAAAGTAAAAGGGACTATTGTAATAGAGAAAAAGCTCTGTAATAGGAAAAATGATCTGCAAGCATCTCAAAACATTACACAGAAAGGGATTTTCTCTTATATGGAGGGATAAACAAGGATACAAAGAAACAGGTGTGTGGAAATGGGATGAAAATGTAGCATGATCAGACAATCAGAGAAACTTTTACCCTGAGGTCAGCCTATTTTGTAGAGGAGATGTGTGATGGCTCACGCTGATGGTGGGCCAAATTTGGGGGCCTGGAAAAAGAGGGAATCATAACCAAAGTTTGGGTAACAAGCATTTTGTCCCTATTGAGATCAGTGGGGAAAAGCAGTTCAGCTAATCATGTATGAGGCAAAGAATGGGAATTTGAAGGGTCTGTTTCTAGCATTGTAAGATAAACTACAGTGGCATCCATGAGTCTTATCCAGGTCCTATGGGGAAAGATGTTTCTAGAAGTAAGCCATTTTTGGGAAAGGGGGGGCAGATTTCTTAATCTTGATTCTTTTCTATGACCACATGGCTCTGGCAAAGTTTAACATTGTCAGATATATATTTTTTAATGTTAACCTAGCATTTTATTTTATTTTAAAAATTTTAATTGAAGTATAGTTGATATGCAATATTATATGTTATATGTGTACAGTATAGTGATTCACAATTTTAAAGGTTATATTCCATTTATGGTTATTATAAAATATTTGCTATATTCCCTGTGTTGTACGATATATTCTTGTAGCTTATTTTATACATAATGGTTGGTACCTCTTAATCTTCTACCCCTATATTGCCTCTCCCTCCCTTCCCTCTCCCCACTGGTAACCACTAGTTTGTTCTCTATATCTGTGAGTCTGCTTCTCTTTTGTTAAATTCACTAGTTTGTTGTACTTTTTGGATTCTATTCATCCAATTTTTTATGTACATGTCAGAATAGTATCTTTGAAACAAGTAAAGGTAGTCTTCAGGGGAATACTGTCAAATTGGTATAATAAGATCAACATTTGCTGTTAATACTGACTACATGTAATTTGTTGACCCAGGAGTTTGTATAACAAACACATATGGTATTTAGTACTGCCAGTGATGAGTTATTTAACCAGAGTACCTAAATTTGTTCAAGTATTTGTCTTACTAAACATCACCTTGGTGATTCCCTAGATTCTAAAATATACGCTAAAATATGCAAATAAGCACATCATTTTCCAGGACAGCTGTGGGTAGGTGGAATTGAGAATTTTCAAAGCATCCTGTGAGAATATAGACCAAAGAAAATAGTAAATTGCTGTAAGAGCAGCAAAAACAACATTATAATATTGATGAAACACTGCGTAGAAAAAGTGAAAGTGGGTATAGTAGTATTTTACTTCAAAGTTTACCTTCTATATTCAAATTCAGTTATAAAAATGAAATTCATTTACTTTAGTGTCCAAATATATTCTCAAAAATAACAAAATGAATTTCAAAAACAGCAAATCACAATTGGACCTGCAGAAACACACCTTCTAGCATCATCCATGACATTAAGAAAATTAATTTTTAATAATTGTCAAAAATTGAAAGTACAAAATAAATCATAAAATGTAATGAGTGATACAAATGATCCCTGGTTATAAATAATGGTTAAGGCCTTGTCATGCTAAATGTAATGCATACCAGTTACGTGGACTGCAGTTTGAACTTCAGCTATCAGGTAGACAAAAGATCTAGTCACAACACTTTAACTCTCACAGGTCTCAATTATGTCTTCTGAAAGTGAGAGGGAAAAATTAAATAATCTTTATCTTTGCACTCCACACAATAATTCTGTAGTATTGTTTCCTAGGAATAGCTTAAGGGATAATAAAATATTTGATTTGAATAATAATATGCAATTTAAATTATGTAATCATACATATTAGGGAAGAGAAGGAAATTCCTGTTCAGTGAGCTATGTAGCATTACCTCAAAATGAGCATTTTGAGGTAAATGAGCATTACCTCAAAAATAGTTCTCACAAGAAATCCACAACTTGCAGATGAGGAAGTTGAGGCACAAATAGGTAATCATTTTCAGTCACCTCTAGAAAAAATTGGATTTCAATGGAAAATTATGCATTGCCTAGAGGACATTCTTCCAGGTTATCTGATGCTAGCCTTTCACTGTCTTTAAGCTACTGTACAATATCTTAAGTTGTAGTTAATTGATAGATGTGCAAAACCTTCTGGTCCTATAGAATAGCATTTTCCTTCCTTTCTACCATGTGGAAAACCAGCTTTGCTTCTATTTACATAATCATTTCAACATCACTGATACACATACACACAGCATGTATATAACATCTTCCTAGTTTCCTCATTCATGAGAAGAATAAAATCTACAGAATGTGTTCATTTTTATATCTGCATGACATTCACAATTTTACCTTTTTAGAAGATTATCTTTTTTTTAAAACAAGTCTGAATTTTTCACCATAGAGTGGGGATTTGAAACTTGGATTTTCTGGTTCAAAAGTCCACAGTTTTTCCAGTACCTTTCCTACCAAGAATCCTGAGCAGCTGGGAGAACAATTGCATGCATTCTCTCTAGGCAGAAAGAAAACAGAGTATGAGAATATTTTCTTGACAGAGACATGGTTGTTTAAATGGCATATTCAACCCTAGATCTCTAGTACTTGGACTCCTTGTCTGTTAATCTTTTTTACCAAATAGTTGTGCTGGGATGATGTTTTCCTGTAGAAAGAGGCATGATGAAAACTTTGAAGTGGCACTGGAACGTAAAGGAAGAAATAGAAAGAAGACTTTCAAAGAGATAAAGCAGTAGGAGAGAATGAAGGATGATGAGCACCAGCCAGAGGATTTGAAGGGCCAGGATGAAGGTATTTGATTAGCTGGCTCAGGGGAGAAAGAAATCAATAGGAATGGGAAGCCCAAATTCACTCTGGGACAGGGATTACTTTTTCTAAGCCTCGTACACACTATTTTCAGATAGATAGGTTTAGAAAAAAATCCCACTTGCCCTGCCACCATTGAACTTATAAATGTCTACTACTTAAAATAAAAACGATTTGAAATTAAAATAGAATAATTCTGAATAAAATGAAAGCTCTAAAAATAGGACATTTCTACATTTTAACCTTCATTAAACCTTGTATTGATATCCAAAAGATAAATTTGGGGCCACAAAGATGATTCAGCTGAATATATATTAAATAGAAGAGGATAATGAAAGGAAATTGAATTATAATGGTTTATGCTGTTGTTGAAAAGACTAGACAAAGTGGCTGTCAAAAATCCTTATTTGGGCTTCCCTGGTGGCGTAGTGGTTAGGGATCCGCCTGCCAATGCAGGGGACTTGGGTTCGAGCCCTGGTCCGGGAAGATCCCACATGCCGCGGAGCAACTGGGCCCGTGCGCTACAACTACTGAGCCTGCGCTCTAGAGAGCCCGCGAGCCACAACTACTGAAGCCCGTGCGCCTGGAGCCCGTGCTCTGCAACAGGAGAGGCCGCCGCAGTGAGAGGCCCGCGCACCGCGACGAAGAGTGGCCCCCGCTCGCCGCAACCGGAGAAAGCCCGCGCAGCAACGAAGACCCAACGCAGCCAAAAATAAATAAATTAAAAAAAAAAAAAAAAAAAAATCCTTATTTATTGATTTTGTTTCATTTGATCATTTCAAGAGCTAATCTGACACAGGCTATTATTTCATCCTGTTAGTGCAAGTATCATAATGACCAAATTAACAAAATATTCTATGTAAATGGTTGATAAGTGATTGGAAAATAATGTTTGATAATTGAATATTGAAATTTTCCACAAAATTAAGTGTGTCTTTGTAGGAGGAAGAGGAACTTAGAAACAGAATTAAGCTATTTTGTATAATGACTATCCAGCTATATACCTGAACAGTCTCCAGGATAATTATCAAATTAACTCATTATTTGATGCTTTCATATATTCCCCTCCTAGTGCATTTCAATAATAATTATGTCCACAGAGTTTTATAAGTTGCAAGTGTTGTAAGATCAAATTTGATAAGTCAAAATATTTTAAATGTTTATTGAATTGGTTTGTTTGCAGTTTCTTTCAAAATGCAAAATGTCAGTGACTGAGGAAATAAGTAAAAAATAACTGATTATTGATGCTTTCTCTTTTCCCACCAATTTGTACTTAAGAATGTATTTCAGAAATAATTTCAGACTCCTGTATTTTATATTCACATGAAAGAATTTTCTAATTTTCATTCTGAAAAATTTAACCCAAGTGTGAATTCACATGTTCAGCAGATATTTATTGAGGACTTACTGTGTGTCAGGATCAGTACTTTGGACGCAGCACTAAATGATACAGAGGAGACCTACTAGGTTCCTACTCTCCAATAATGATTAGTATAGTAGAAGATCCAGACATTAAATATAGAATAAGTTATTTGACTTATGTCAAATAATGCTATAAAAGAGAAAACAAGTATAATAAAAATCTAAGAGGTGACTTTACCTGATATTTATGACTAGAAAGTATATACCCTACATTATTTTGAAATCATTTAAAAATATTAATGCTAGACTATATGGTGTTTTTTATTTTAAATTTATTTCAATTCTGCTCTGAGTTTATGATGAGCATCTTATCTAGTAAATAAAAATATGAATCTGATTTGAAGCATATAAAAAATAGCTTTGTTCACAAACATTTCCTATATTGTCAATCAAAGGAAAATATAGGAAGAGTTATTTACACAGTTTCAGATGGTTGATAATAAAACTCAAATGCCTCACAAGCAAACAAAAGTACATTTTTTCCAAATCTGTAGCAAAACAAACAGAAGACAAAATCAAGTATCTAAGTAGTTCACTAACACTTAAAAGCGTGATTATACCTTTATAAAATAATTTCAAATTATTTTAATTTCATCTGGCAGAATATATATGACACTAATCTGGAAAGTTCTGAAAAAAGAAGTGTTACATGTGGGAATTTATTTTGAAGATATATTTATTAAAACCTTAAGGTCCTCACAGAAGATCAGTAAAACAGAAAATTAACAATGTCGCTCACAACAAATATATTGATATATAAATAGGTAGATAAATAAATAAATAAATGCAAGAGGCCCTATATCATATTAAACAAAATATATCACAGATGGTTCAATAATATACACTTGAAAGTATAGAATGTATTATAGATAAAAATTTTATTCAATTTTTAATACAATTTGTATTTTAAATGTTTAGCCAATTGGTCCTTGTTTATTCTCTTTATCCTTGGTCTTGTCCACATAAAGCTTTCCTTCCTGACTGCTCATCTAGCTGACCTGAAGTGACCCTAGTCTGATTATCAGACAGAAGACAATAGTCTTGCATAGTCTTCTCCACCAGGTCTACTAGTTGCACGAGGCCTAATCTCTTTAATGAATTTCTTATATCTTTATCTCTTGTAGTCGTTCTGCTTCTCTGATCACACCCTGACTGATATAGATGCTTTCATTGATGAGAAAAACATGGCTGTTTATGAGGAGACAAAAATATGTTCATTCCAAATACTTTTACAATTAACCTCTGGTGACTATGTACCTTAAATAATTCTATTCTCAATTTGAAAATGAGATTAATGACACAAAATTAGATGTACTACAAAAATCACTGTGAAATTCTGAAGGATCCCATCTAACTCCTCAGCTAGTTTAATTGTTTTAATTATATGATCAGGAAGCAGATTTAGAGACAAGCACACAGGCGCCTATTAGTTTGAAAGTCACAAGAAGGGGATAATGATCAAAATGTGATTAAGGAGCTTTAGATCTATAATTTCAGAGAAATAAAAATCCCTAAAAAGAAGATGATTTTAGGTACTTGCATTGTTTACGTTGAGCGTAGTATAAGAGTTAAATCATTTTTTAATCTTAAACACTCTTAAGTTCATAGATTTTCATGACAAAAATATATACAAACACTTTTTTCCTTACAAATTATTCCTTAATTTTGGTCAATGGCAGCATTAGAAAAAAACATTAGAAGCCATCCGGATCAATTTTCTCACAAGTAAAATGAAAACTTGAAGGACACTTACTGGGGGAAAAACTGTAATCAATGGTTATTTGGGGCAAAAAATTTTGCTAAGAACTTTTGCTATGGGTATTTTACCTGTTTTAAATTTTGAAAAAATCATGTGACCAGAAAAATAAAGCATATCACAAAAAGTGCCCATGCACTTGCAGTATAGAACTTCAAGAATTTTGTATTCTCACTTCAGATATTTTAATTTGTATTAACATTTGAATATTTATTTTGTCAATAAGTTAATTTTGCTCTGTATGATAGCAGGTTCAGTGTGATTGTAATAGAAAAGGTGACGAATAAACTGAAATGTACATGAAATAAGAACTTGTCAGACAAAGGAAAATGTGCACATCTTTAAGATGATAAAAGAAAAATGTGTGCCAAGTGGAGTCAGGGAGTCTGGCAGGCTTCAGGAATGGTGCGAAGTTGAGTGAATCGAGAGAGTTAGCCTTGGCCGTTATGGGAAAGTAGCTTGGAGAGCTCGGGTTTTGCCAGAAGGTTGTGAGCTTTAGATTTAGAGTTGATTCCAACCTAGGATTTTATCCTTAGGCAAGTAGAAAACCAACAGAGAAAATTACATTTCATGCTAGTCACATTAGAAAAATTGAGTTAAAGGAACAATAGTGTAGAGCAAAGATTGTCATAGAATGTGAATGGATAACTTCAGGTTACATAGAATCATGTTTTAATAAGTCGATGTCCCCTGAGACTTTACCAGAAGATGAAAAGTGAAAAACTAATGTTCTTTACTTTTTTAAACCGCTATTTTTTAAATTAATATTGTAGGCAATTTAAATCTTTTAATTAAAAAAGAACAAAGTTCTTTTTGGAACTTCTGTTTTTTTTTCTAGTTTTCAAAGATATGATGACTTTATTGTTCTCTTATCAGAAGGAATTATGGTTTCCTACGAGCTATGTATCTTTGAACAAATTCCAGAGACCTTTTAGAGACAGTTTGCAAAAAAATCTTAAAGCTGTTTGATGGGTCTTTCTAAAGTGATGTAGATTTTTAATTACTATATTTCATTGGTTATTCATCTTTTCTTTTGTGTGAAATATCACTCATGTTTTTTTGCCATGTTTCTACTTTTCTAATAGGTCATAAAGATTTCTTATACATTCTGGCTACAAACACTTTGTCATCTCTATGTGAAAAAAATTTTCTCCTTTCCTTTCTCAAATCTTACAAATACTTCATGATATTTTTGGTAAAATTAACTTTTAATTTTAATGTGATTAAATTCACTAAGTTTTTCTTATGTCAACTATAACTTTTGTATATTATTTAATAAATATTCCATTATTTAATAAATCTTCCATATCAAGAACTTATTAAGATATCCAATCTGGTTAATGTTTCCTCACAGATAGACTTAAAATCAAAGGGCAAAGGCAAAGATA
Organism: Eubalaena glacialis; assembly: GCF_028564815.1. Lineage (NCBI taxonomy): Eukaryota > Metazoa > Chordata > Mammalia > Artiodactyla > Balaenidae > Eubalaena > Eubalaena glacialis. The sequence continues at coordinate 77,521,831 of NC_083729.1, read as the reverse complement.
AATGGAAGGAAGAGGATCCAAAGAAGAAAATATACAGTTCCTATCTCGACTCTGAGTTCTCACCTATATATTCAGCTCTTTGTTATTACCTGGATAGGCTGCCGGTTGCTTAGGAAGATCTATGCTCATTACTTGTTGCCAAGACTTCTTTAATGGTCCACTTTCTGGTCCTACTATTCTCTGAATCTAGTCCTTGTTCCCAGACCTTGTTGATCTAGATTCGCCTGTTGCTGACTGACTCCTCCTTAGCTGAATCCTCCTTATATTTTATTATATATATATATATATATATATATATATTAATATATATATTTCATCTCCTAACAGAAACATGAGAGTCAATTCTATCTGTATTAAAAAATAAGATTCTTAAACACAAGGAATATTGAAGTTTTGCATCCTTGGATATAGCTCAGTACCCTAGACATTCAGTAAATATATTAGATTTTAAATGAAAAAAATGTTCGTAATACATAAAGGCAGCTGGAATAAAAGCTCTAGGTATATAAAGGCAGCTACTCTAGGAATCTCTAATTTTCAGCATGGACGATGGTGATCATGGGCAAGCATGCTGTATGGTCAGGCCAGGCAAGATGGCTGTCCTCTTGCTCTCTGTACATCCCCTGGTCAACCAGTGCCTGCTTCACCTACACCCTACTCACATGACTGACTTTCCTACATACTTGCCCCAGGCCCCAGCTGGTGATTGTTCTAACTTTGGATCAGAACCTCTCCATTATGATAACTTATCAAAGGGGCAGTGAGGGACATGTCCCTCTGCTGGTTTTCCTGGTAACCAATGAGCCAATCTGACCTCAATTTCCCTATACCTGGTAACCTACCCCTCCCCCTGGGAGTGAAGACTGCCGCCATGTCCTGGTTCTCCTTCTGCCACACAAGGGTGGGGTGCTGCTCCAGGACCTTGCTTCAGACATATAAGCTCCACTTATCCATTAAACCATTGACTGATGGCTCTGTCCCTGCCTCGGGGCTATTTCTTTGGTCTTGAAGCTGGGCAAGTACAGGCTTTATAGGTCTGCAGGGTGCAAACCAACACATGTATGAGAAATAAGCCCAACTATTGGAGAAGGTAGGGGAGACTCTGTAACCTATGACTTGACAGCTTAACTTAAAATCCAGTGCTGGAAGTGACATGTATTTCTGATCAGAGGTTTGTGAATATACACTTTCAATAGAAAAATGGTCTATTGTAAGACTTCAATAAGGAGATTTATGTATGTAAGTATGTATTTATTTATTTATGTTCTTCAGGAGAAAGAAAGAGCATAGAATTTTAATTTCCATTGCCCAATTTTATTATAATATAATAACAATAACTTTATTAATAAAAATGCAAAAATCTTATTTTAGATAGGTATCTTCTAATTTATTCTTTCTTGATTTTTCTTTCTTATTTATTTTATTAAAGTCAAGGAATGCTTATCATCACTTTTTTTAAATTTTTATTTATTTATTTATTTGTTTGTTTATTTTTTAGCTGTTTTCGGTCTTCGTTTCTGTGCGAGGGCTTTCTCTAGTTGTGGCAAGTGGAGGCCACTCTTCATTGCGGTGCGCTGGCCTCTCACTATCGCGGCCTTTTTCTTGTTGCGGAGCACAGGCTCCAGACGCGCAGGCTCAGTAGTTGTGGCTCACGGGACCAGTTGCTCTGTGGCATGTGGGATCCTCCCAGACCAGGGCTCGAACCTGTGTCCTCTGCATTGGCAGGCAGACTCTCAACCACTGCGCCACCAGGGAAGCCCTATCATCACTTTTTAAGTAAAATATGAATACCCACTTCTCTCTCTCATTAAGCTTCTGACCACAGTGCCCACAAAAATGATTCCTGTTAGGCACCAAGAATAATCCATGGAAGCATTAAAAGAAAAAACATCCACAATGGAAATACTATACAGTATCAATTGCAGATGAGAAAAGTCTGAGATTTCTGGGATAACCTTACACACAGAGAAAGAGACGGCAAACGTCATTTTCCTCGCGGCCTCTCTGCTGGGCCACGAATGTTATAAAATTTCAAAGTTAAAAATAAAGAAATTCAGATGACTATGAGGTGAAGGTGCCTTAAGACATGGGCCTGGTCTGGTCTTCCAAAGATTTGGGGCACGTGGGTATCTTGTAAATCTCAGGCCTGTAGTACTCCTGTAACTTTTGGATACAATTGTTTTAAACTCGGAATGGGGTTGTTCATTCCCAAGGGTCATTTAGAACAGTGTGAGGTGTTTTGGTGGTACTGCTCCTGACATCTCCTGGCTGAGGCTACTAGGTTAAGTAAGCAACCGCACAATGGGGAATTTTATCTAACTCAAAGTGCCGATAGCGTGCCGATTGAAAAAAACATGTATTGGGTCCCAGAATAGAGGAGTCAGGGAGCTGGATTTTACTACTGGCTCTGCTTACAAGGATGAAAGAAAGGAGAACTTTATAGTTTTATTCATGTCCAACGCAGTGCAGCAGATAGCAAGGGGAAGGGATTATATCTCAATTAAAGAGTGTTCTTGGAAGTTTCCTTGTGTCGCACCTCTCAGAAACGTATGTTCACACACTCTACTAAAGAAATCATACCATTAGGGGCAGCAGGAAGCTAGGTGTCAATGTACGTGTTGCTATATCAATTTAATCATCCCTACTGACTATAACATTGTAAAAAAGCTCAGATTACCTTATGCTCATCCCTCATTTTACAGAGAAGAAACCATGGGGCTAATTATTAAATGACTTCTCTGTGTCTGATTACTGAGGAAATAGATCCATCTCATAACCTATAAGATTCATGATAATTAGCCACATAGTAACGACTGGGCAACATTTGATTCCATTCCATTCTATGATTATTAACAAAGATTAAAGACAGGTTGTGTGCGTGAAGGTGTGCATGCATGTGTGTGTGTAGGGGCACAGTGGAAGTATAGGGCAAACTGTTTTTTGTGGAATAATTATTATTTTTTAATTTTAATTGATCATTCCTGTAACTCATTTTCACTGCCAAGTATACTTTAACTTTTTAAAAATAAATTTTGCATGATCAACATTATTCTGAAATTACTTAAATCCTTCCTCAAAACAATAAATAAAAATCTCCAATACCTTAGAAATATTATTTGTGAGTAATGACCTCCTTCCATCCTCTCTAAATGAGCACTTTGGAAAATAATATTTCAATAGACATTTCAGCCTTTGGAATTTTTCTTTTGTGAGGCTCATTTGTATTTTTTTGCAATGTAGTGTTTGTGTTTATGTTAAACATTGAAAATAAAAATGCTTTCCTTCCTATTTCCTCCAGAGTAAGGGGGAAATGTAGACAACAGGAAGAGCAAATTAGAGCCCCTGGGTGCCTTCCTCTCAGCATATAAGCCTAACAATGTAAGCACCTAGGGCTAAAAATACATTTTCCAAAATGAATAGAAAAATCATCAGGTATTCAAGAAGGGTGACTAATTTCTCTGGTCCTAGAAGGCTAAAAATGAGTCACTGAATCTAGATTGTGAAATAAGCCACAGGGAAGTAAGGATGTTTGCCAGCTAAAAATTAATCATTAGAATATATTATTTAAATGAAAGTATAGACTGAATAGAAGCTAAAACCCAACACTATTCTCTTTACCACATTTGGAAAACAGTGACTATTTAATCCCACTAAAATACAAATTTTTTGAAAAGTAAATACAGGATTAAGAAAAAATAGCTATTAAGTGTTATCTATTCAGCCACATTTTTTGTAGTTGAACTACACTTTTGTGACTATCAGTGGTGATTCTAATTTTGCTTCCCTTATGAAACTTTGGAAGTTGCAAAGCTGCTGTTGTATACTTCCTGAGCTTTCTGTATGGCTTAAGTAGGCAGAGAGGTTTTTCAATTGCCATTACCTCTAGGTGTTTCTTAAACATAAAATCTATACACAAATCCACCAGGCAATGATGGTGGAAAGGTTTATTTTTTAATGGTCTCAGTCAACTAAAAAGAGAGTGCATTTACATAAAAAAAGAATACCAAAATAAGTATCAATGCTAAGCATCAAGTATGTGGCATAGACTAGAGTTCTCCAGAGGTTCAGAGGAGGGAAGAATAGCTAAACAGTCTCTATAATATACATATATTTTTTGTAGTATGGGAGGGGATGGTGTGAACCAGGAACTCCCTGTTGGATTATATGAGGGTTGTAACTTATTTTCTCCAGGAGAGAAGTCAATAGAGTATGGTAGCACCAGATTAAAGAATTAAGTTACCATGTGTGGAAATAGGCTAAACTGAAAATAATCACTTCCAACAAAGTAGTTCCCAGAGATGGGCTCAAAGAGTTCAAAGCCAACTGAAAACAAGAGGTATGATCAGCAGAGACAAGAAATAGCAATAGAAATGAGAAAAAAAAAAAAAATTGAAGAGGACTTAGTGGCAAACATCAAGTTGAGATGAATAGTGGTGGTTTTCAGTTAAATTTATCTAATTGGGTCAGCTTCTTAATTTCAACTTTAAGTAATATCTAAATTAAGTTAAATATTTGATTTTGAAATGTGTTTAAATTCAAAATGTACTAACAAATTAAAAACACTAGAATTTGCACTTCAAAAGCCATGACATTTCAAATAGCAGCCATGAAATTCTCCATCATAAGATCAAAGTAAGCAAATCTTATAGACCAAAAAGGGCTGGAAGTTACAGTTTTTCAAATGTGCTGAAGAAAACGGTGTCGGGTTTTAGTGTTCATTCAGTTTACACTTTAAATTTTTTTTAATTTTTAATTTATTTAAACAAACAAAAAAAAGTTCATTCATTTCTCTTACCCCTCCGTTCCCCACCCCTGGCAACCACTAATCTGTTTTCTGTATCTATGAGCTTGCTTTTGTGGTTGTTTGTTTGTTTGTTTGTTTGTTTGTTTAGATTCCACATATAAGAAAATGGCCATTATCAAAAAATCTAGAAACAGTAAATGCTGGAGAGGGTGTGGTGAAAAGGGAACTCTCCTGCACTGTTGGTGGGAATATAAATTGATACAGCCACTATGGAGAACAGTATGGGGGTTCCTTAAAAAAATAAAAATAGAACTACCATATGACCCACCAATCTCACTACTGGGCATATACCCTGAGAAAACCATAATTCAAAAAGAGACATGCACTACAATGTTCATTGCAGCACTATTTACAATAGCCAGGACACGGAAGCAACCTAAGTGTCCATCGACAGATGAATGGATAAAGAAGATGTGGCACATATTTACAATGGAGTATTACTCAGCCATAAAAAGAAACAAAACTGAGTTATTTGTAGTGAGGTGGATGGACCTAGAGTCTGTCATACAGAGTGAAGTAAGTCAGAAAGAGAAAAACAAATACCGTATGCTAACGCTTATGTATGGAATCTAAAAAATGGCACTGATGAACCTAGTGGCAGGGCAGGAATAAAGATGCAGACATAGAGAATGAACTTGAGGACACGGCAGGAGTGGGGAAGGGAAAGCTGGGGTGAAGTAAGAGTAGCATTGACATATACACACTACCAAATGTAAAATTGATAGCTAGTGGGAAGCAGCCGCATAGCACAGGGAGATCAGCTCAGTGCTTTGTGACCACATAGAGGGGTGGGATAGGGAGGGTGGGAGGGAGGCTCAAGAAGGAGGGGTTATGGGGATATATGTATCCATATGGCTGATTCACTTTGGTATACAACAGAAACAAACACAAAACTGTGAAGCAATTATACTCCAATAAAGATGTATAAAAAGGAAAATGATACAGTATTTGTCTTTCTTTGTCTGACTTATTACACTTAGCATAACACCCTCGAAATCTACCCAGGTTTGTTGCAAGTGGCAAGATTTTATTTTTCCCATGGCTGAGTAATATTCCTGAGCGATATATATATATATATATATATATATATATATATATATATATATATTTATGCCATGATTTCTTTATCCATTCAAACATTGATAGACACTTGGGTTCTTTCCATATCTTGGCTATTGTAAATAATGCTACAATGAACATAGGGAGGCATATATCTTTTTAAGTTAGTGTTTTCATTTTCTCCAGATAAATACCCAGAAGTAGAACTTCTGAATCATATAGCAGTTCTGTTTTTATTTTTTTGAAGGACCTCCATACTGTATTCCATAGTGGCTGCATCAATTTACATTCCCACCAACAGTGCACTAGGGTTTCCTTTTCTCTACATCTTCTCCAACAATTGTTATTTCTTGCCTTTTTGATAATAGCCATTCTAACAATGATATTTCATTGATATTTCAAATATCTCATATTTCAAATGATATTTCATTGTGGTTTTGATTTTCATTTACTTTTTGCATTTTTGTTAATAATTTGCATTTTTGTTAATAATTTGCATTATACTCTATTTAAGCCTATATTCTAATGATTATTTTTATTTGCCAAATATTCCTACTTCACTGTAGTTTACCTTTACAATCTAGATTCAGCTACTTATTATGTTCATGTTTCTACTTTTTCTTGAATTTCAAGATCATATCAATTACTAATTCCATTCTTTGAAAGAAAATGCTAATTGTAAGTAAAGGCAATAAATGTCCAATCCAAAGACAATTAAATATTTTTTTATTATTATTATTATTTTTTAATTTATTTATTTATTTTTGGCTTCATTGGGTCTTCGTTGCTGCCCTTGGCTTTCTCTAGTTGCGGCAAGTGGGGTTTCCTCTTTGTGGCGTTGTGCGGGCTTCTCATTGCAGTGTCTTCTCTTGTTGTGGAGCACCGGCTCTAGGCACACAGGCTTCACTAGCTGTGACACACGGGCTCAATAGTGTGGCACACGGGCTTAGTTGCTCCGTAGCATGTGGGATCTTCTCAGACCAGGGCTCGAACCCATGTCCCCTGCATTGTCAGGTGGATTCTTAACCACTGTGCCACCAAGGAAGTCCCCAATTAAAATATTTTAATTCCAAGAAAAAGTGTAAGCAGCAGTGTTCCTTACATCTTAGAGTCCAGTCTGATTTATTCTCATATCCTCATAATACAACAACAAATAAAAGACAGTCTTTATTCTGACACCAACTGTTGTATAGAAATGCAATTCAATTCTGACGCTAACCACCTGGAGCTATGGTTAGAATCCACAGGTTTAAGGGCATGGTCCCCAACAAAGCCACCTTATTTTATATGCTAGCTACATGTTGGATCCCTAGGCTACCTGCACTTCTGATCAAATGGTCATGAGTCTGGGGTTTCCATGACCTTCCTCAGGTTTCATGAACTCTTATTACAACACCCCTGGCCCACTGTATACCCCATTTAAGAACTCATTCATATTCAACCCAATGTATATGTCTCCTTTAAAGTGATGAATCCTTCCATTGACCTCAGGCAGTATTCATCACTTTGTGCTACTTTTAAAACTAGTCGTGATGCTTTCTATTAGGCATTTTGTTGTAATTTTGGTTTGTGTATGTTCCTTAATAAATGCTTACCTCCTTGAAAATAGGGCTTATGTTGTCTTTTGCTCTGCATCTTCTGGGAACCAGCACTGTGTCTTTCACACACAGGACACACACATGTATGAAGGTATATGTGTGTGAATATGAATATATGTGTGTATGTGGACCTGTGTGTGTATGTGTAATCCATATGGTCTTGAAGTAGAGGAATTTTCTAATCAACTGTGAAGTCCAACTATGTGTCTACTTTCTTGTTTGCTATTTTCCTAATTTCTCTTTCTCTTGCTATTTATCACATGAAATACAGAACATAAGGAAGATTTTCCTCTGTTCAAATGGCTTGGAACACTTCCAATGCCTGCTGATTAGAAGCTTAGTGTCCACAAACAAGAATAGCAATAACTAATAATTTCCAAACTCTGAGAGAGATTTCATTGATTTTTGTGACACTGTTGGAAAAGAAAATATTCTGAGGACTATTACAGGGTAGAAACACTATCATATTACTCCTGAAATGACTTCTTTTTTTTTCCTTTGGACCCATGCTCTCTTCTTTTCAAAACAATAAAGACACAGAGAAAATTCATTAAGCCTTTTGAATCTCAGTTTCTTAATAAAACTGGGCTTCTTACTATTGATGATGATATTGATGAAGATATGCAAAGATTGAAAGAGATACAATGCCTAGCATTTGGATTAAGTTTATGGTGAAACTTTGCACTGCAGTTTGTTTTGTAAAATGCAAGCTGGTTGCAGAGAAATTTAATTTTGTTTCCTTGATGAAACATCCTAAAACATATTTGGGCACCCAAGAAATATGATCATCTGACAGACTTTCAACGGCTAATCAAATTAAGGAAATTAGTATGCCGGTAAAAGTTAAGAAGTTGGCTGAAAAAAATGTGAAAGCAGGCCTCTAAAAGAGAGAGAGAGAGAGAACAAAGGGAAAACAGAGAAACAGAAACATTATCCTCAGTTTCAAAATCGCTTTGACTCACAGCAGAGTTTAAAGAAACTTCAATCTGAGACCAAAGGATGGAAACCCTGATGTGATATCGGTCACCTACACTCTGATGGCCTGTGATACTTAAAACCTTCTGAGAATTTAGGTGCTCATATTAAAGTGAGTGTTGGGAAAAAGGTCAGTGAATCAGGGGTCATGATTTTTCAAGAATGACCAACCTTCTTTTGTATAGGTGCACTGAAGCTAGGTAGGAAATTTAGGTGAGAAATTACCTTTGGCAGAGGAGTGCTTGGCATCATATTTACTGCTGAAAAATTGCAGGGAATCACTTCTTTACCTACTGGGACTCTTAATAGAGACCTGATTCTGTTGTAGCATATCATTAATGGGACATAAGGAATAGAACATGGGATTGTCTTTCCTTGAGGTAATTAAAGTACCAATGTAGTTAAGCCACAAGGGAAACCACAAGGGAAACAGGGGTTGATCTTATTAAGCTTGATAATGTTTTTTCACTTAGAATATTTTTCGTAAATCAACTAATCATGAAATTTCAAGTCTCAATAAGATTCTACCAATAAAAGAATCTCAACTATATTAATAAACTTTTAAAGATAGGTGATAATGTACATTATGTTGAAGGGGATTACTGCATGCAGTCTAGTGTGTCTACTAAATGAAGATGGCAATGACAGAAGAATGAATTGGAAAAAGACAAATATTCTAAAATCTTCTAGCATTCCTTATGTAGAATATAATGACTAAAGAGAACAAAATTGTCATAAAATATTTTATAATAAGTACAATGGATGAGTTTTCATCCAAAATTCTGAAATCTCTAGCATTATGATATGCATTAAATTCTAAATTCATATTGAAGCATTATAGTTAATATATCTAAGCAAGTGCCTAGAGATTATCATACTAAATGAATCAAGCCAGAGAGAGAAAGATAAATATCACTCATATGTGGAATCCAAAAAAAAAGAAAAAATAAAGGATACAAATGAACTTATTTCCAAAACAGAAAGTGATTCACAGGCATAGAAAACAAACTTGTGATTACCAAAGGGGAAAGGGGGGTGGGAGGAGGGATAAATTAGGAGGTTGGGATTAACATATACACGCTACTATATATAAAATAGATAACCAAAAAGGACCTACTGTATAGCACAAGGAACTATACTCAATATTTTGTAATAACCTATAAGGGAAGAGAATCTGAAGAAGAATATATATATTATATATTAATATCAGAAGATTAATACCAATCATAGATTATCTTTTAGTTAATATACTTTATTTTTAAAAATAGTTTTAGGTTTACAGAAAAATTGATCAGGTAGCATAGAGTTGCCATATACCTGCTTTCCTTCCATGTTAATAGCAGGTCTCTCTGCTATTAACATCTTGCATTAGTGTGGTAGATTTGCTACACTTGATGGACCAGTGTTGATAACGTTATTATTAGCTAGAGTCTATAGTTTACAGTAGGGTTCACTCTGTGCTGTACAGTTTCATGGGTTTTGACAAATACATAATGTCATTTATCCACCATTATAGTATCATGCAGCGTAGTTTCACAATTCTAAAAGTGCTCTGTGTTCTACCTCCTTGTCCCCATGTCACCACCAAAACCTTAGGCTACCACAAAACGTTTCACTGTCTCTGTAGTTTTGCCTTTTCCAGTGTAATATAGTTGGAATAATACAGTATATAGCCTTTTCAGACTGCATTTCCATATGCATTTAAGCAATATGCTTTTAAGGTTTCTTCATGTCTTTTTGTGACTTGATAAGTCATTTCTTTTTATTTATGAATATTTCATTGTAGAGATGGGCTGCAGTTCCACAGTTTTTTCCATTCACCCATTGAAGGGTGAATGGAATTGGTTTTTTTAAAGTTTTGGGAGTAATATGAAAAGCTGATACAAACATTTGTGTGCAGGTTTTTGTGTGGACAAAATTTTCAACTAATTTGTTAAATGCCTGGGACACAATTTCTGGACTGTAGGCTGAGACTGTGATTAGCTTTCTAGTAGACTGTCAAACTGTCTTCCAAAATGGCTGTATATTTTTAAAAATTTCCACCAGCAATAAATAAGGGTAACAGTTGCTCCATATTCTCACCAGGACTTGGTGTTATTAGAGTTTCGGATTTTAACCATTCTAATAGGTGTGCAGTGGTATCTCACTGTTTTAATTTGCAAGTTTTTGGTGTTGTATAATGTTGGGCATCTTTTTATATTTATTTGCCATTTGAATATCTTCTTTGATGAAGATCTTTTTGCCCATTTTAAATTGAGTTGTTTTCTTCTTATTGAGTTTTAAGAGTTCTATATATTATGCAAATATTTTCTCCCAATCTGGGTCTTGTCTTCTTTCTCTTAATAGTGTCTTTCACGAGCAAAGTTTTATTTTTATTGAAGTTCAACTTATCATTTTTTTTTCTTTCATGGATTATGCTTTTGGTGTCGTTTTGAAAAACTCATTACCAAACCAACGGTTTTCTACATTTTCTCCTATACTATCTTCCAGAAGTTTTAAAATTTGACATTTTACATTTAGGTCCATTTTAACTTATTTTTTAAAGTATAATGTCTGTGTCGAAATTTATTTTTTGACATGTATATGTCCAATTGTTTTAGCACCATTTGTTGAAAGATTATAATTTCTTTATTGAATTGTCTTTTCTCCTTTATCAAATATCAGTTAATTATATTTACATGGGTCTATTTTGGGGCACTCTACTTGGTTCCATTGATCTAACCAACAGACAGAAACATATCCATTTCATTGGTCTTTTTAAAGAACCAAATTTTGTCTGCATTGATTTTCTATATTTTTTCTATTTTTATTTTTATTTATGTGTGCTGTTATTTCCTTTATTTTACATGATTTTTTAAAATGCTCTTCTTTTCCTAATTTCTTGAGACTGAATCATACACCATTTATTTTCATCTTTTTTAATATTAGATTTAATGCTGAAGAAAAGGAAAAATACACTTAATAACTCCACAGAAGATAGCAGTAAATATTCTCAAACATATCTTTTACACCTACATCAATCTGTGTTGTTTTTAATAAACATTTGTTCCCCCCACCCTTCTCTTTTATTGACTTTCCAGCATCAATTTCCCCTATCTCTGGTATCAGGTCCCAGCTTCTATCATGGAGAGTCATCCCCCTATTGTGCTCCGTGTTTGTAAGTCTGTCAGTGAAGGCATTCTTCCCCTGGTCAAGAGGATGGAGCATTTGCTCATTAGTTTACTTAATGAATTCTTATTAAGCTGAAACTATATCCCAGATACTGATACATACACGGGAGATCTAGTAGTAAACCAAACAGAAAAGATTCCTCCCTGCTTGCACTTACATTTTTATTGGGAATTCAGATATAGAACAGATAAACAGTTAATCCCTAAGAGACTTCCAGGTGGAGAAGAGGACTTAAGATTCAAGTTAGGAAATTTAGACTAACTTTCCCAGAAATGTGAATATGGAGTAAGGCAATGCAATGACATAAAATAATTGGAACTGACTGGAGTTAGGGACTCTTTAGTTCTTTCTGTATACTTAAAGATCCTTTGATTGTTGTCCTGTGTGATGACTGAACTATTCTCCTGTATTTTTGATTTTGTAAGCTACACAACACCCTTTCTTTTTTTCAGCTTTTTTTATTGCATGAAAGATTCTTTAAATTCTATAGTGTTTTACAATTCTCAAAAGTTTCATACACGTGACTCTATAATCCCATTCAATACACTTTCTATCAATTTCTTTTGCTAACATCAACTAGAATTGGTTTCTGTTGCTTGTAACCAAAGTACTCTAATTAATACAGTGTTGAAAATACTTCTGAGGGCAATAAACTAATGAAATATTGGAGACTGAGATGCTTTTAAATTTTGCCTTGCTGTTTCAAATGTAAAATTAGGATGAAGCTTAACATCTTTTCCCAAAGAGTCACTTCAGTGAGCCAGGGATATGTTACAGCAATCTACACATCAGGTATTGATATTATTCACCAAGGCCCCTATTCTAATTTCTGAATATAGTTTATACATACCACTATTAGAATCATAATCACCTTATATGATACTTAGTATTTAGTGCAACTTAGGTTTAGTTTTCTTGAGTGTACACAAAATGAATCATTTATCTTTGTGTACCAGTTCCTCTAGGACCATATGAGATCAAAGCCTAATGCTCAATAAAGATTTTTTTGGTAGTGAAAACAATAGGATACCTTTAATAAAACTTTCTCAGCTTCCTATATTAAAATATTTCCTCTCCTCATTTTCATTTACTTCTAGTGCTGTAGCTTTTTTGCATATTATAATTTTGTATATCCTTCTGCCTTTCATCTAAATCAAAATGAAGTAATCCTGAGATTTAACTAAGAGTATGTGTGCATGTATGTGAGTTTGTTTATTTCAACGATATAAACAAATCTAAGCATATTCAGATAATTTAGATGGCCAACATAACCAAGTAAATTCATACTCTTTCAGAATCAGCACTTTTGTTTGTGTTTAAAATTATGCTGGCACAAAAAGTATAACTTTAATTGTCTTAGTATAATTAGAAAAGAAAAGAAGTAAACTTAATAAGTAAAAGATGATTTTGTGCCAAGTGAAAGCCAATTGATTCACAGCATGCTTTACAAAGAAATTTTCCACAGTCCCTGGAATAGAGAAATGTGGTGGAAATTGAGTCCTCAAAGGGCCCAGGAAGTAGAAAGATGCTGACTGGAAAGAATCTGTACCATGGTAGTCAATAGCATATTCCTTTAGTGAGTTATACATATACATATATCCCCATATCCCCTCCCTCTTGTGTCTCCCTCCCACCCTCCCTATCCCACCCCTCTAGGTGGTCACAAAGCACCGAGCTGATCTCCCTGCGCTATGCAGCTGCTTCCCTCATATACATATGTATATACATATACATATGTATATGTATAGCTCATTTAGTTCAGAAAAACCCTCAACAGACATTTTAAATAAATGCTGTTAATTTGAATTTTATTGGCTTTGTTCTTTTATCTAATGTATACATTTGTTTTAGTTTTATGGTTGCATAAAAGTTGTAGCATTAGGGGTTTACACTTTGCTTTATGTTTATACATATTTGAGTAACATTATAATCAAAATAATTTAACACAACATTGGAAGACTATGACTATTTCCCTTTTAATAGGGATTTATATATTAAAATTGGAGAAACAGTATTCTAGACCAACATCTTTCTTTCCAAAGTCAAACGTTTCAACAACATCAAAGGTCCAAACTCTGAAAGACCTTATGTGTCTCCTGCCAGAGACTGTTGGGCAAAGTGTAGCTGGAAGTTTCTGTCTAGTGTGTTCTATTTAATTATGTAATTGCCACCTTTTTTATTTCTATTTTATCCCTCAGCTAATATTCCAAATAAAATGTAAACTTGATCACATAGCTTTAAATTTTTATGAGCTATTTGGTGTATTATTATTAATATTTCATATAAAGCTCACTGTTGTTTTTTCACTATAACTATGAGATATTAAAATTTTAAATTTTAAAAAAATACCTAAAAAAACACTCTGCCTTCACACATATATACAATGGAATATTACTCAGCCATAAAAAGAAGCAAGATTGAGTTATTTGTAGTGAGATGGATGGACTTAAAGAGTCTGTCACACAGAGTGAAGTAAGTCAGAAAGAGAAAAACAAATACTGTATGCTAACACATATATATGGAATCTCAGAAAAAAAAATGGTTCTGAAGAACCTAGGGGCAGGATAGGAATAAAGATGCAGACATAGGGAAAGGACTTGAGGACACAGGAAGGGGGAAGGGTAAGCTGGGACAAAGTGAGAGAGTGGCATGGACATATATACACTACAAAATGTAAAATAGATAGCTAGTGGGAAGCAGCCGCATAGCACAGGGAGATCAGCTTGGTGTTTTGTGACCACCTAAAGGGGTGGGATAGAGAGAGTGGGAGGGAGACACAAGAGGGAAGGGATATGGGGATATATGTATATGTATAGCTCATTCACTTTGTTATAAAGCAGAAACTAACACACCATTGTAAAGCAATTATACTCCAATAAAGATGTTAAAAAGAAAAAAAGCACTCTGCCTTCAGATGAAAAATAATTTTATCTGTATCTCTCCTATAGTACTTATCAATCCTTACCACCTTCTGCAGCAAGGGCCTCAGCCTGAGAAACAGTTTTGCTTGCTCTGTTAACCAGGCCTACTTTGACATTTGTCATCTTCAGAACGATTATATGACAAGATACAGAACCTGATGGGAGTTATCTTATCCTATTGGATCAAGAAACTTAGAAAGTAAGTTTATTTCAAGACCAAATTTATCCTAAATACGCTACAAAATCTATACTCAATCTCTTAGCTTAGGAAATAAAATTAAAACAAAAATTTAAAAAATTAATCTAAAATATTTTCTATGAATTTTGGGGAACATTAGGTTGTATGGTGATTAGGTCATGGCTGGCTAGAGCACTGGTTTCCAGGGTCGTAGAGACAGGCATGACTCATGCACTAACTGGCACTGGCTGGCAGTGTTGTTGATGTTGGTGACAACGCTGTTGACAGCAGGAGCACTGGTGGCGAGCAAGCCTGTTAGAGTGCTATGACAGTCACATGTGACGCTAATGCTGGCTGTACAGGTCACAGCACTGGTTGGTAAATCAGAAGTCGTGTTTCTGCCAGGGGCATTGGCAGAGATGATATGGATGACAGCACCACCACCAGCCTCCTCAGTATCCTTGGTGGTGGACATCGATGCCTCATTAAGCATTTGAATTCATAACATAAAAATGACAATTTCAGTATACAGTAATTGGGAGAGACAAAGGGAATGGATAACTATATCTACAGCTTATTTTTCCTTTCCACTGAACCCTTCTTCCCTGCCATTTTGAAATCTTAGTGTAAGTCTCGGCTTTTCTTTCTCTTTTGGAAATCACTTCAGTTTCAGATGGTAGAAAGCACTGACACATGCCATTAAAAGTCAATATGAGGGCTTCCCTGGTGGTGCAGTGGTTGAGAATCTGCCTGCTAATGCAGGGGACACGGGTTCGAGCCCTGGTCTGGGAAGATCCCACATGCCGCGGGGCAACTAGGCCCGTGAGCCACAACTACTGAGCCTGCGCGTCTGGAGCCTGTGCTCCGCAACAAGAGAGGCCACGATAGTGAGAGGCCCGCGCACCGCGATGAAGAGTGGCCCCCGCTTGCCGCAACTAGAGAAAGCCCTCGCACAGAAACGAAGACCCAACACAGCCAAAAATAAATAAATTAATTAATTAAAAAAAAAACAAAAAAACGCAAAATGAGTTAAAAAAAAAAGTCAATATGGAATTCATAAGATGATGCAGTTATTATGTATGTTTCACACAGCACTTAATCAGTGCATATTTCTGCACTTTACACTCACCAAAAAGGCAAAAGTAGGGAAGAATATAACAGCAAATGTTGGCATAAAGTAGACTAACACTGTTAGAGCACACTGGTATAGGAATTCTGGAAAGAAAGCAAGTTGCCTATACTTAGTGAAATTAAATATGTTAAGTCATATGCAAAGTGACCACACATATATTTCCACATAGATCAAGATGTCTGTGTGACATTGGTGGTGGAAGTGGGAGATGAAGGCAGCCTATGCTTCTATTCTAAGGGGACACTAATATGTGTTCAGTCGGTTACTCTACAACAGATAGAAGCCAGGAACTAGGCATACTTTCAGATCATGAAACACATAATACAGTGTGAAAGAAGTAAAGAAGCAATGATCAAAAATATTAGAATGGATGCCTATGAGAGGGAGGTAGGTATACTAAGGTGGAGAATGAAAATAAAAATAATATATAATAGACCAAAAGAGAAATCTTACATGTCCACGTTATGATAATATATTATGAACTGAGGAGTATTATTAATTTTATTGTCTGCAGTGGAGATTAAATATTTTTAAAAGGAAAAAATATGTAGGCTTCTTTCTGCTTTGTGTGTGTATGTGTGTGTGTGTGTGGTGTGTGTGTTTAATTTACTACCCAGAGAAAATAAAATGTCCGGAAAGAACATCTACCAAGAAAATAAAATAACAATTCTATGGATAATGTAAAAGTAACTTTTAAAAAAAGATGAATTTAGCTATAAGACCCACCCCAGAAATATTTTAGCTTCCCTTCCATTCAGTTGTTGGCAGAAAATTGTTGTGCAGCCAAGCAGGAAATTACAGTAGGCAAAGAATTGTTTTCTCAGTGTTATTTTAGACTAACCATTTTAAAAATATTTAAGGTTTCTTTGACTTATTGTTGAACCAAATTGATTTTATTATCACAGATAACAAAGGCTAAAACTTATGATCAAGCAAGAGAAAGATGAGCAGGAAATGAATGGTAGTTGCAATAAGCTCTTAAAAATGTGTCTTTCCCCTACTGGATGGTTATCATATTTTATAACATTTAACCCGTATCAAAATAGAAAAGGTATTTGTTTCATATTCTTTAGTGACTTCATTGCTCTGAAAGGTGCAGAAAGTATAATTTCTTTAAGTCAATGATAGTATGATATTGTATTATGCTACTAAGCTTAAGACTTAGGAGTGTGTGTGTGTGTGTGTGTGTGTGTGTGTGTGTGTATACTAGGAAGGGTGAATGTCAGATGAAGATGTGGGGACAGATAAAGGTGAAACACTTCATTCCTCCAGTATCATTAATGTTTTATTATTATCGTTATTGTACTGAGGAGAAAGGAGATTACTAGGTATGTGGGTGGACTTCTTTCTGAGCAATTTCCTTTTTCACCTCTGTGGCAATATATTGGAATATATTAGAATATGGATTTACATTTCAGAAGCAGGATGGAATAGACACCATGGATGGCTCTCCAAGAGTCAGTCCACCCCTGCCTCATGTGTGCTGCAATGTGGTTAAGGGGATGGTGGAAGCAGAGACAGTCTGATTGCAGGGCTGCCAGGATGGCTGTGGGTGATTCTGACATTTGCAGGAGCAGCCATCACATGACGGCAGATTTGTTGTGTTTCGGGGACTAATGGAATCAGCAGCTCCACTTACCTGAAACTAGCTCCAGAGGTGAGTCCTAATTAGACGTAGCTACTCATTGTGTTCTCTTCTCCATTATCAGTAGAACTAAATTGAGCCACTGATACATGAGAAGATTTTAACGGGAAGCATCTAGGAATAAAATGTTCTGTTCTTAGGTAAAAGAAGAGACATGTTTTTCTCTTCCCCAATGAAATGCATCCTAGACACGACCAAGGAAGCATTGACATTATGTCTCCCGGCAGTCATCTTAGAACAATGAGAGAAACCATGCATAGTGCCAATGCACAAAGAAAGGCAGCGATAAGGGGCCAGTGCCTTCAAACCTAATGTAACACTGTGTTTCCAGTTATGTGGGTTAAAAAAAAAAAAAAAAAAAAGCTTTTTTAGTGTTAAGTAGGTTTAAGCTGACTTTTTGTTACTTTGATTCAGTAGTAATCTATTTGATATAAAACAACAAAGCTAAGTATACTATTTGATATTAGAATAACAGGGAGAATAAGAAAGGAAGCAGAGGGGAGGAAGATGACTTGAAATGTGATAGATTTGTTACTTAGTGAGCATGGACCAAATGTCAGGGATGTGCCTGGTGAATGATCATCGACATCCCAATCTGCATCATAGTCCTTCAATGTAAGTATTTCTACATGACAGTATTAATATAACAGTATTAAAATGAGGAAACACTTGACACAAGATCAACCATTTAGGAGCAGAGAGAGGTTTTGAAAAGAACACTTAATGGACAGAAAGAAAAAAATAGAGCATGTGAGAGACATAAAAAATCAGAGAAGAAGGAGGGAAGCCAAGCTGGACTGGTAAACTAAGATATTTTGGAGAAGGAAAGGATAGTCCATAATTCTTATGATAAAGTCAATTAGAGCAAGAACTATAAAATGTTTCTTTAAGATGATCATTATTGTATCATTGGTATTTTTTTCAGAGCAGTTTCAGAAATGGAGGTAGTAAGGGGAAAATTGTAGAGTGGAAGTAAAGGGTGAAATTCAGCAATATTTTAATGAGGAGGACAGTTTACAAATGGAGATATTAGTCTTCAGGATGACTTAATAAAAACAATACATTAAATATAGGTTGAATAGTTAGTGAAGGAGTAGGGATTGAATACCCAAGAAGAGTAAAGCACTATAAAATATTTTGGATATTTAATTACAGAAGACCAAGTTGACACTAACTAGTTCAGTAGAAAAGAAATTTATTAAAGAATAACAGTTCACCCAAACATTCATTTGGAGTAACGGAGAACCTAGTCACGTCTGAGCTTATATGAACAATTATCAGAAACACCCTGACAAAATAGCCAGATAAGGAAGCTGCTGCTTCTGCTGGTCTCCAAACCATAGCCAATCCACCATGATCAAAAAACTGCTGCTGTGAAACTCAGATCACCCATTACCAGCCCCCAAACCACCATGCTGCCTCTGCCTCCACCTACACCAGGCAAATGGCTGTCATATCACATCAGTATCCTAGCTGCAAGGGAAAGTGTGTGTGTGTGTGTGTGTGTGTGTGTGTGTGTTTCCTTCCACATGGGAAAGTACATTGACGATGGTGGGCATTTTCAAAATATGGAGTTTCAGAAAACTGTAGACCACCACAAGTAATCAATACCACAAAAATCCTAGAGAATGTGGACAAAGATGTCATCTAAAGCACAGCAGAATTTAAAGCAAAGGTGTTATGGGATTAAGGACTTTTAGATAATTTTTATACTCTTAATAATACTTGATTTTTTTGTTTCTGATACATTAGTGATGTATTCGATATACATCACATGCCTCAAGTCTTTTTAAAGTTTAAGTTGTTGCTGGCTTTTGACATCCTATATTGTCCGAGCTTTTTGGCTTTACAAGGACTCCACAATCAAGAATTAAGAAAGGATGATGGGGAGTTGAGACGGTCATCCTCTGCAGCCTTTCTGAAGATGTGTAGCAGTGATGTGATTTGGAACCTGGAAACTAGTTCTGAAGGGACTTGGAAACTAGTTCTGAAGGTGCTTCCTGATTAGACTAAAAGTCAGCCATTGTATTCTCACCCACATTATCAGTTGCTATAACAAAGAAATAGATACAAGCAGTTCTTTATGGGTTTGGTTCAGATATGCACAAATTTCAGTTACCAAGATTTAGTAAATAACAGCAGTCCTTCAACATCATAGTTCAAATTCCAGCTTCCATAATATATTAAATATGAATAATTGAAGAAAGTACAAACTTCGCTGCTTCTTCTTCAGTGCACAAATCTCTATGTAAATGAAAGAGGCATATCATGATCAGTGACCAATCACATCACTTCTTTCAAAATCTGCTGGTGACTATTCACTGCACATCTGTTATTTAATTCATGCACAGGCAGTAAATTTTATATTTGTTTTATCTCCTCATCTCAGTGACAAACTCTCATGACATTTTACAAAAATTGGATAATTAAAAGAGGGAATTGGCCATCAAAACTGAAAGTCAGCAAAAAAAAACAGTAAGTGGTAACTGGAGGTGAAATTTAAATAGAATATAGATGAAGTTATAAGAAAATGATAGTGCCATAGTAGAGACTCTAGCTAGGCAGCAAAGTAATTCAGTGAAGCTGAACTTATCAATGTAAATAGAGAGTGTTTGTGATGAAAAAGATAAAGATGTCCCAGAAAAAAATGACACCAGCATAAATCTTCCCATTAAGGGAACTCTCAAAATTAAAAGTGTAAAGGATAAAATGTTGGAAGCTGATCTAATTTCAGAAGGGAATATGACAATTCACCAAAACATAAAAAAGTACTCTCTTCATCTTTTAAGTTATACTATGAGAAGAAGAGAACACAGAGTGTTCAAATTTCTCTTGACACATTTTTTAAAAAGAAATACAGTCATCCCTCAGTATCTGCAGGTGATTGGTTCCAGGACCACCCCCTGCCAGCCCCCCACACCACCATCACTGTAGATCCCAAAATCTAGAGATGCTCACGTGCTTTATATAAAATGGAATAGTATTTGCATATAACCTATGCACATCTTCCTGTATACTTTAAATCATCTCTAGATTACTTATAATACCTAATACAATGTCGTACTATGTAAATCGTTGCTGGTGTGCAGCAAATTCAAGTTTTCGCTTTTAGAACTTCCTAAATTTTTTTTCTGAATATTTTCAGTTCATGGTTGGTTGAATGGCAGATGCGAAACCCAAGGATATGGAGGGCTGACTGTAAAACATTTTCATTGTCAATGTTTCTAATGCTTTAAATTAGGGTATACTAAATAAATATTAGTTTTACTGCTTTTATTCTCCTATATATTTATAATTATCAGTAAGAGAGTTTCTTAACATTTTGACAAAAAAATAAAGGTCATGGAACAATTGTAAGTTTTCCCATTGATTATTAATATTTCTTGGCATGGTTTCAGTTTGCATGGGCACTATTACAGCCTCACTCTGTAGAAGCAAGGACTCCTGGTAATTGGCATGCCCACAAAACAGAAATACTTTCACCATTTTTCGAGATTATAGGAAAAGGTGCAGGAAGGAAAGACAGGCAAATTCTACAGCAGCCAACACAGCTGAATCTAAGCCAATTTAAAAGGAATAGGGAAGAGATCCACTAACTCTACACAGAAAGGTGAACTGCAGAAGGAGAATTTCTTTGTTCATCTAAAGGTAAAGTTTGACATTTCTTTAGAGGGTTAAAAACAAGGTAATGGTCAAAAATATACTATGGGTTATAGGGATAGGATAAAAATGAAAAAGTTCCTGTCTGCAAGAAGATGAAACCAAAGAAATATGTGGAAAACAAAAATTAGATCTGATGGAAGCCCAGGGAAGGAATTGAGCAAAGGAGGAAGGTCACCTCATCCAAGGAGGCTGAGTGAAGGTAGAATCCATAGAGATGATGTATTTTCAACATATGAGAATGTTGCAGCAGACCATCAGAAGGGACTAAATGGAGAGAAATCCCCTTTAGGTAGTGATTTCTAAGCACAGAAAAGAATACATCAAACCTGAAAGCAAGAATTGGAGTAAATGAGTATCCCTCAGGGTCAAGAAGTGGTCTCAAGGTATTTCCAATTATAAAATCTGATAAAAACATGTTTAAAATTTCCACTACAGTGAATGTTACATGGATAAAATAAACAACTTTGATACTGTGTGCTTAATTTTCAACCTGCCCAACCTGTATTACCTACTGTCTTTAAAAGCATCTATTTCTGAGATGGTTATTTTCCTCCCTCCCTCCCTCCCTCTCTAAACTTCCTTCCTTCTCTCCTTCCTTCCTTCCTTCCTTCCTTCCTTCCTTCCTTCCTTTCTTCCTTCCTTCCTTTCTTCCTTCCTTCCTTCCTTTATTATGTGTGTGAACAGTTATTTTGAAAAGTATCAACCTTCTTGACTGAAAAATTGGGAAATTGAGGTCTTTCACAACTTGATCAGTAAATGTGGAGGATCATTTAAGTTCAAGTGTGGAGTGGGAAAGGATAGGGTTCTAGGCCCACAATGAAAGCTATACAATTAAGACAGGAAAAGTGAGGAACCTTAAAATTATATTCTAAATAGTCTTCGTTAACATGGGTTACCTCCTGACTTCTGCAAAAAGTCTTACTTTCGACTGTCTTTTTTTTTTTTAACTATTTCTATTTTAATATGATGCTGGCAATAAGTAAGAGTTGGTGGCAAAAGTTGGGGTTTTACTCTGAGGTTTTTTAATACTGAAAATAATTCCTGGAGATGATTACATTGTATTAATGTTTAGAAAGTTATTATTCACTTAATGAATCATTACTCAGCACTTATTATATTCAAATAATATTTTTGGCAACTTATGACAATAAAAGAATAACGAATATTCACCTTACCTTCAGAGGTACTTACACTAAGAGGTTATTTACTGTTTTTGAAAACATAATAAAGTGTCCTTTAGACAGAAATTAAACACTTTAATAAGATAACTTGCCTATGATTTTAGGTAAGGCAGAGAAAGTTTCAAGTTTAATCAGATTCTTTATCTTGGGAATGGATTCTTATTTACGTTAAAAGAGGAACAAACCCTATTACTTTGGGTTAAAAGGTATTGGGTGTGTGTGTGTGTGTGTGTGTGTGCGCACGTGTGTGTGTGAAAGAGACCATGGTGGGGAACTAAACTAAACAAAGGGCTGGATTTTATTAAGTGCAGTCTTGAAAAATCTCTCTGCAGTTTACATATAGTATTTCAAAGGCCCTCGTGAAGAAAGAATTTCAGACTCTAGCTATTGTTTCAAAAAGCATTTATAGATTCTGGGTTAATTTACGATAAGTAATACTTTAGCCAGAGACATGGTGCTAAATAAATCCAATAGATAAACAGTGTTTCTCTTAACAGATATCATTAATTGATTTCCCAGGAAGTTAGGAGAGGAGAACAGGCCACCTGCCTTCCTTTCTAGATATATACCTGGAAGAATTAAAGACATTTGTTCAAACCTTGTATACAAATGTTCTGCAGCAACACTATTTACACTAGCCAAAAGGTGGAAACAATCCAAATGTCTATCAGCTGAAGAATGGATAAACAAAATTTAGCATATCCATGCAATAGACTGCTATTCAGCCATACAAAAAGATGAAGTACTGATGCATGCATCAACTTTGGTGAAACTTGAAAACATTATGCTAAGTGAAAGAAGCCAGACATATAAGGTCAAATATCATATAATTCCATTTATATGAAATATCTGGATTAGGTATATCCATAGAGAAAGAAAGCAGATTGGTAATTGCTAGGGATGGAGAATGCAGAATAGAGAGTGACTGTTTAATGGGCATGCCGGTTTCTTTAAGGGTAATGAAAATATTTTTTGGAACTTGATAGCAGTGATGTCTGTACAACATTGTGAGTGTAGTAAATGGTACTGAATTTTACACTTTAAAATGCTTAGTTCTATGTTATGTGAATTTCACTGGAATAAAAGAATATTAGATACATACATACACACCTGTATACATGCACACACACACACACACATTAGATTTTTCATACATTAGATGCATGGCTTTCCTCCATACACCTGCTGTTCCTCTTTCTGTATCTCTGTGTTAATTTATTTGTCTATTATTATTCCACAGGTCTTGAGGTAGTTCTTTCCTAAGGTTTCTTTCTGCTCTAAGACTTTGGCATATTGTAATTTGGGTCCAAAGACAACATTTGACCTGCATGTTAATAGTAGGACTTTCACTTAAACTTCTTCAATCTTCTCACCACCTATCTATTCAATTGGCTTACTTCCCCGAACTTCTACATTTCATCAATCATTACACTCTTTTATTTGTACTGACAAAGTGTTTTCAAATCATCCTCCTACTTACAAATCCCACACTACTCGGTTAGTTCGAGTCTTCACCTAAACCATTGTTACAATCTCCAACATAGAGAGTTCCTTCCATCAATTATTACCTGCACTTCATATTGAAATTTTTGTTTCTTATTTTGTAATTAAAAAAATTTAAGCCACAAAATATACAGAAAAAAATGTGGTGAAAAATTATGCAATCACCACCCAGAATTACATTGTTTTATTGTATTTGCATTTTTGTAAATAAATAATGGTGATTATATTGAATTCCTTTTTATAAACCTCTCCAATGCTTTCTCCATTTGCCTTACACAAAGGACAGGTATGAATATTTTACATTAGATTACATCCTAGTCTGTATGTTGATATATTTGGTACATATGTGAAACCACTATAAAAATATTATGGTCTTGGGAATTTAAAAGCGTTAGGAGTTAAAATACTATATGCATGACTTTACAACTTAGTTTTTTACTTGTCAATGCATTTTTGAGATTTATAAATTATTTCAAGTTCATTGCTTTTAACTGTTCTAAGATCTTCCACAATGTGAAATATCATAATGTACTTTTATTTTCCCATACAAACAGAACTTTCTATTATTCTATATTATTATTATAAGCAATGATGAAAAGAAGAAACTTGCATATGTGAAAAAGGATTACACAAATTAATGTTTAACCAGATATATAATTGAAATGTGGTGGAGTAAATGCACACACAGCTTTATGGATTTTGGAAAAGTTCTCTACATAGTAGATGCCAAATATGCATGTGAATGTTTCTGGGTTCAGTGTCATGTTGCATTTTTCCAGCTGTCTTTTCCATAAGATTCTATGTTTCTTTACATTTTTACAATATGGTAATTATGATATCTATTAACTCCTTATATTTCCCAATGTCTTTATATTTCTGAGTTGAACCTACTTTGCCATGGTTTGTAATGTATTTCTAGGTAAAATTAATAATATTTTCGTAGGATTTGTGTATGTGTGTCTTTGTATTAGTGAGATTAGCCTTTATTTATCTTTTCTTTTACTATCTTATTTCTGTTTTGCTATCATGGTTTTAGAAGTCTCATAGAATAATTTGGATAGTGTTATTTCTTTTGACTTCTCTGTATTGTATATATTAACATTTATCCATGCCTTAAGTTTTATGTAACTTGCCTCTAAAACTTTCTGGGCCTGATATCTATTCTGAAGGAAGATTTTTTGGGCTATAAATTTTATACACTTTAGTCATTTTGGTCAATTCAGGTTTTCCATTTCTTCTTAAATCAAGTTTTTTTACTCATAATTGTCCAGTTCATCTAGGTTTTCAAAAATTTTATATTAATTTATCAGTATTTAAGTTCTTGGGTATGATTTATAAAGTTGGTTTCTGACATATTTTTATTGTGTTAGACACAGAGTTTGTTGTGGTTATTCTCTAACACGTATTTGTGTGTTTATCTATTTACTTACCTGAATAGCCTCATTCAGGAGTCCCATGTGATCCTTGGGTTGTAGAGGTAATGCAAAGGACGATGGGAAGGTAAGTACTCTGATTCTGACTATTCTGGTCTCTATGGTATTCATTGTTCTGGTAGCAGTTTGTACTTTACTTTTATTTTAATAACAGCCTTTAAGAATTCCTGGTTTTTCAAGTCCTGTAACAATTCAGGGCATGTGATTTTATGTACTGTAGACTAAGACACTGATTTCTTGGCTTGATTTCCTGCTATCCTCCACCCTAAACCCCACTGGCCCAGGTGCATCCTATGTGATGTTGTACAAGTTTTTCAGATTCAACAATTATTTCCCAGGTTCCAGATTTCCAGGCAGGGTGTCAAATTCCAAGCCAGAATCTGTAGCTTTCATTGCCATCTTATGAGGACATTAACATACTCACTTTTAAGTTTGATATTCCTTTTTTATTTTTGACACTTGGAGCTATCTATTCCTTGTTTTCATTCTTGGCTAGGGCTTTATAATTTATTTATCTGTCCATTTACCTATTTAAAAGTAGCATATTTACATCTTGAAAAGACTAGACAGGACTTCCAAAATCAAGGCAGTTTATTATTCTGCTCTTTAGAAGTGTCCCAAAATATCCTGATTTATTTCAATTTTCTTTAATCTTTTCTTTACTTGTAATGTGCATATCAATACACATAACATTGTTCCCAATCATGTTCCAAACCCCTTGACCTGCCAAGACTTCCTCGTTCTGCTGGCACCTTGTATCCTGGTCATGGGAACTGCTCACTGAGCATACTCTAAACCTTTTCATATGTTCTTATATCACTCTGAAGTGATTTCGTTTCTGCTCTGTATATGATGTACCCTTTTAATATCCATTTCTAATTCCTCATCCTCTGTAAAACCATAGCTGATTTAATCATGTCATGTTACTTTCTGTATCTGCTTGCTCTTATCAGATTTATAGCAATTAATGTATTTCATTGTACTCTTTGCTTGTGTATGTCTTTCCCTCACAGGTTTCATTTTTTGAGAAAAAGGCAATATTTTAATGTTTACGTATATACGTATATATTGTCCAGGGCATATAATAAATATTTGAGAAATAAATGCAAAAATGACAATTTAATGTAATTGTTTTTCAGAATTTTTTTTTAACAAGTTCTTTGCTTTCCTTTCATTAGCCATCTCTTTATCACTTTTTAAATCAGGCTTTACACTTTGAGGCCACTTCATTTGATTTCCAGGTTTATTTCCTACCTAATAGATTCAGGGTTATTTTTGCATGTGGGTTTTCAATCTCCCAGCTCAGCATTACAAGTCAACCATAGCCGATAGCCTGCTCTAATTTATAGCCTTGGATTCACTCCAAAAATGGGTAATGATTAGCACTCTATCCAATGAAAATCAATATCTCTACCCTGAACATTTGAGAAATTGTCAGTAAAGAAGAGAAATGTTATATACTCCAAATGTAAAGGGAGAAAATTGAAACTTGCCCAAGGGACACTTATTTTCTATTTGGGAGGCAATAGTCAACCATAATGTAGAACAAAGTATATTGTTATATTTACATATGGCCCATTTTGTCATTTTTACTAATTCCATTATCAAAAGAATATTCCTATTCTCTGCATTTTATAAATTCATTTAGATTCAGAGGACTTCTTCCCAAGGCTGACTTGTTTTCTACTCAATTTTGAAAATGTAAAATGGATTATTTACTAAAAGTTAGGAAATGCTGACATAAATCAGGTTATTCTCCATGCTCTGGTCTAGATAATACATATTTTGGCGCATGTAGAAATTAATTTTTACTATATCCTATTTCAATACAACTTCCATGCTCTGGATGAATTTTCTCATACTGGAAAAATTGTATAAGATGCTGAAGACCACTCGGTGGGGAAGTTGCAGAGATGACCAGCTGCAGGTTGTCCTACATAATAATTGACGCCTTTCCTAGAGTGGATGAATGAAAAGAACAGTAAAGAACATTAACAATAATAAGAACAATAACAACAAAACAAATGCAGAGTGTTTGCTCTGTGAAAAACTCTTGCTAGGAACTTCACACATATGATCATATGTATTCCTCACCATAAATATTTAAAGTCGCTATTATAATTTTTGCTTTATATCTGAGACAAATTAAGTCTCATGGTATATAAATAATGTTTCTATGGTCATATAGACTCAAAGAGTTCAAGCAGACCCATGAATTTAGAGCTGTTAGATTCCAAAATCTATCCTCATTATAGAATACGTTGCCTTTTCAACCTTGTTTCCATCCTTCTAAGATTTTCTAGAGTGCACAGCGAATTCTAAAGCATATTTGATGTTTGTGAAAAATTATTTCTTACATTATTACCCAAAATTAATGTTATAACTGACCAGTTCACTATTCCTAATGCATAAGCATATACACTAATGGTGGATCCAGAATATCAACATTAAAGAAGAGGATAATCTTCTTTAAGGATACTTCAATGAAAAAAGATCTACAGTTCTTTAGCAATCAACCTTTGAATAAGGTTTACCTGAATCTTCCGTAATAGTGCACACTTAATCAAACAATTCTACTCTTGACAAGAACTCTGAGAACTCATTGTAAACAACAGATTCAATTGGCCCTATTGATTGAAGTACTTCTATAGCTTCATCTTTTACTGCTTGAAAACATTTAAGGAAACTGTCAAAAGCTATTATATTTAGAACTCTGAAACCAAATTTGGCTCAAATAATTTTTTGGTAGGTAGTAAGTGTTCAAATATTTGAATATTTAAGTGACAATGAAGTTAGCAGGCTGCTCAGCTTTAGACATATTTTCATGCTAACTGCTGTCGAGTCTAACTGAGTGATCTGCATTTCTCTTGTCACTGTCTTACATATGTTTCCATTAGACTAAAATCCCAGATTGCCTATAACCTATTATTCACACCCCAGTTGAGTTCTTGAATCATAAAGCTGTAAAACATTTGGAGGCCTTAATTAGATGCTACTGCTTACTAGAAGAATTGTTTTAATATTTAAAATAGGAGCTTGAAAAGTAAGCAAAATAGCTATGCCCAAATGAACAACTGGGGAATTCATTCTTTGTGTTAAAGTAAAAAAAAAAAAAAAAAAAAACTTTCCTGCAGTAAAGTCAACAAATCAACAATTCAACAGTCTCCTACTGGGGTTGGCAGTTCCTGTATTTTGCAATGACTCTATGTGAATTTAATGTGAAGTGTAGATTCAATCAGTCCTATTAATTTCAGTTCTTTTGTATCCTCATCTATAAGTGTTTAAAAATATTGAAGGAGAACTGTCAAAAACTGTCAGATTTGAAGCTCTGAAATTAAGTTTGGCATAAGTAATATTTCCATGTCTTCAAATATTTGGATACAAAATAAGAAGATAAAAATTATATAAGCACTAATCTAGAAAGTAATCATTAGACAGCAAGTGAGTGTGTGTGTGTGTCTTTCTTCCTTAATATTACGTTCAGGCATATAATCCATGGAATAATCACATTATGAAAACAATACACTTAAGGAAAATAGTATAAAATCTTCAACAGCAACACAATAGTTGGATTGGATGGTCACTAAGGTTTTTCCAATTTTAAAGCTTAATGATTTGTTAGATTCTGAGGGATCTTCTCATAGTCTAGAATGAGAACCATAGAACAGAACCACCTACAGAATCATTTTATTAAGAGTAAGTGCAAATGAACAATCTACTTGTTTTTTAAACAGTTATTTTCAATTTAAAAAAATAGATTTAATCTGTCCACTCATGGGTAATAGTTATCATTGTAGTTACAACTATATTTATAGTTATAGTAATAGTTATAAATGCTCAGAAGGCTATCCTATGAAATCGGAAGGTGTTGGGAATGGATGTACATTGCTTTCAAATATGGTGCACTTATTTTTCAACACAAAAGATCCCCTAGCTGTATAGGCTTAGTTTAGGGAATCTAAGCAAATCCTCTGTCTATGAGCAATTGTATTTCCAACATCTTTTACCTCTTTATCACAAAACATTGATAGGTAATCAAACAATTTCTCTGATGCATATGCAACTCCCTTTGCCTCTCATGCCAACATATTCAGGGGTAGATTCTTCTAATCATCAATAACATATAAGAGTCAGCATAGAATCAAATTTTGAGAGTAGTGAAGAAATTAGAAAATTCTCCTTTCTCTCTTTATTCTCTTATCTTCTCTCTTTGAGGTCTGCAGGCAGAAAGTTGGAGATACATTTTATTTGTGAGGGTTTTTTGGGTTTTGTTTTGCTTTGTTTTTTGGTACTAGAGAGATAAAGTGTGAGATGGGGAGAAGAAACGAGATCCTGAACAGTATTGCCTCCAGACTTCAAAGAAAAGAACTAAAAGGAGGTCCTTGAAATTTATTTTCTCCCAAGCTCACATCAACAGAAGGCACCTTAAACAGAGTTTTAGAACAGAGGACAATCAAGTATAATAAATAAGTATTCTGTTAAACTTACCTTGCATCGTGTTACTTAGAAATTCCCTCAGAAAAGGTGGAATAAAGAGTATTGGTTGGGGATGGTACTCTTTTATCACAGCATGCCACTTATGTTGTGAGTAAGGGTTTCCCTGACAAGGTCATTTATGAGCCAAGACCTGAACGGAATCAGGAAGGGGCCATATGAATATTCAGGGATACTTTTTTTTTCAGGCAGGAAATATATCAGATACAAATTTCCTGATGTGAGGGTGTATTCAGTGTTTTCAAGAGCTAAAAAGAGGCCAATTTGGCTGGAGAGCAGGGCACCTGGTGGGAAGGGATAAGAAATCAGCTAAGGGAGGTAGCCTGGAGCCAGAACACAAGGGATGATAAAGACCATATTAATAAGGCTTTGTGGGTTTTTTTTTTTTTTTTCCTCTAAGTGAGTTTGGAAGCCATCAGAAGCTTCTGATCAGTGGAGTGACAGTATTTCATTTACATTTTAGGAAATTATTCCTGTTCCTGTATAGAAAAAATAGATGATGGGAGCCTACTTAAGAGAGCGAACATTATAGGCTAGAAGGGAGACAATTGTGGACTGAGCAGGTTGGTAGAGAAGGGGTCAGTGCTGGATTTATACTGATGTAACACTGACAGGCTTCTCTTAGTGAATTCGATGTAGACCATGAAAGACTAGTTGAGTGATGTTTCATTTGCTGAGCTGGGGAAGACAAAAAGTAACAGCTTTCATTTATTATTATTTTCAGAAATTTTGTGTATGAGAAATGGAACTCAGAACTTTGGTTGTATGTATGTTTAGTTTGAGGTACTTCTTAGGTCTAATTTGGAAGAGGGAAGATATGAATCCAAAGTTTTGTATTTTCTTTGCACACAGTATTTTAAATATG
This sequence comes from Eubalaena glacialis, assembly GCF_028564815.1. Lineage (NCBI taxonomy): Eukaryota > Metazoa > Chordata > Mammalia > Artiodactyla > Balaenidae > Eubalaena > Eubalaena glacialis. The sequence continues at coordinate 77,491,209 of NC_083729.1, read as the reverse complement.
GATCTGGATATGATCTCATGAGAAGTGAGCATAGAATGAAAGTTGCCCAAGGACTTAGTGCCTGGGGCCCTGTGGTGTTTAGAGATGAGGCAAGTGAGAAGAAAGCAGCAAAGGGGACTGAGAAGGAGTATCCAGAGAGGTATGTGGGCAGAGAGAAAAGGGAGGAAGAGATCAATAGATGATAGATGGATAGATAGATAGGTACAAATGATATATATATAGATGATAGATACAGATATAAATAGATGATAGAGAGAGAGATAGAGAGATTGATCGACCCTGGTATTCTAGTAAAGACCATATTTAAAATAAGAAGGATGAATAAGTTGGTCAAATTGTGCTAATAGGTTGGGTAAGGTAAAAATGAGAAAAAAAATTCATTGCATTTGGTGATATGGGAGTCATTGGTAAATAAAGATAAGAACATTAGCAGTGTTAAGGATGAGAATGTGATTAGAGTAGGGAGAAAAGGGAATGAAAATAAAGGGTATCAATGACTCCACACAATTTTGCTGTAAACTGGAACAGATTTCATTGAATGGTGATTGACTAGAATCAAGAGAAGACATATATATAGTGTCTGTTTCCCTTGCTAGACTCTAAACTTCCTAAAGACAGAGATCTTGTTAGTATTGCTCACTACTTGGACATGTGTACTTTGCAATGAATATTTATTTAATGAAAGAAAATTGTGCTGGTTTTGATTTTGACCAAGTCACTTTATTCCTTTGGTTTCCTGTAGCATAACAAGGCATAATCTCCTCATGCCCCGACACTCCACCCAAGGGTCTAGGCACATTTCTTAATTTGGCATTCATTAGTCTGATTCAGAGCATGTTTAGAGGAGAAGAAAGAGAACAGAGAATCCATTAAGGAACTGAATCCTTCTACTGAATTCTTTCACTGAATCCCAGTGAAATGTGACCCTCTGGCACATTCTGACATCAATCTAAACCTTGGGAAATGTCTATTTTGTTTCTTCATTATGTTATTAAAGTATACAGTGATTGTAATTGTAAGCAGCAGTTGGTAAACAATTTTAAGACTGAGCCTGAGGGAACTAAAAGGGAAGAGCTAAGAAATAAAATCAAATTAGGAAGTCCAGGGCTACACATTAACTTTCACAGAGATAAAATGTTATCTTTGCAGTTAGAAAAACTGTTCTTGTCCTATTGTCCTGAATTTGGATAGAAATGAATTCTTCATTCCAAATTAAAGATCATCAGGTTTGCAATATGTTGCTAATAAAAAATAAACAAACTAAACCATTCTAAATCTATTCTGTAATATTTCCATTTGGAACTGAAGAAATTGGCACTTTATTCAGAATGGTCCTGTAAAGGAAAGATTCAAATACACAAACTCTTACACTAAAGAGCCCTGAATATGAGTTATGTTTGAAAATGGTAAATGTATCTAGCAAATTTATGCTTCCTATATTATACTTCAGGCAGCATTATCAGTACGTAGCTTCATATTTAGGGCATACTGAATTCTGTAAAATGGTATTCTCAGTGCTTTATCTGACTTGATTGCTGTACTTAACATTTGAATAGAGAATTCAGAGAGGAAAAAAATGAAAACCTATCTCTAAGCTAGGGAATGGGGGATTGGAGAATGAAGTTGAGCTCCAACAAATTTAGAAATCCTAGTGAGGGTTTTTCTGCCAACTCAAACTTTCAATATTAAAATAATTGGACTGCCAATTACTTTTCTTTCTGAGTTAGAAAAGGAACAATATAAAAATTACACTTTTTTTTCTATCTAATATGTGCATTCATTTAAAGCAAAATATGGTTGTCTCAAACTGACTTCACTAAAGGTCATAAACCTATTTTTGAAAGAACGGTATCTACAGAAACTCTTATACCTCATCACATATCGTGCAGTGGAGACACTACAGGCTCTTACTAGCAGCTTTACATACGGAGAAAGTACTCACAGCAATTGAGTTAAACCTCCTCATTTTACAAATAAGAAGTCTGCATCCAGAGAAGAGATGTGGCTGTCTAAAGCCATAGAAATTATGAGGGAACTGAAACTCTTTCTGTAAGTTCTAGAACTTATTCCCTGTGTTGTATGTACTATTGTTTTGATATCTACCTTAAGGATAAGGGGCAACCCAGTTTTCCCCTGTATAACTCTGGCATTCTTAAAGTTGCATAAGCTATTTAAATGTAACAGCCTCATTTTAGATAACGAGTTTATTAAATCGATTGCCATGGATTTGAAAGTAGCCTTCCTTTCACTTTTCTCCTGAACATTCGTTACACCAGCTACAAGTTCTTTCATAGAAATTCCTTGGGATTCCCATGATATTGGTTTTTTACACAACACTTCTCCTGTCCAAGCACTCAGTCCACCAGATAGAGTGTCTCTTTCTCCCAGCTCTCCTTTCCAAAGCTTTGAACTAAATTTTCTACTTAAAGCTTCTCATTGAAGATGCCTTTCCACCTATGTCACTTTTGGTTATGTTGAAATAAATAAAGGCCATGCAAATGAGAACACACAGGAAGTATTTATTTAGAGTTTGCTGTAGCAAAGGAGTTAGTCAACATCACTTGCATTTGTCAGAGACTCAGAGGTGGGCAGGGGAGTGGGAAAACTTTAGAGTAAAAAGAAGTTATGCACTGATTGGAGGCTCTTGTCCTTTTATGTGACTGGTTTTTGAGAGCATATTTGACATTCTTTGGTCTGCTACAACTATTATTCCTATGTCAGGAGAATTTCTAGGCTATAACGTATCAGCTCTGGTGTCAAGAGCTTTATCTGGGTATGCATCAAATATAGTAGAGAAGGCAAAATACATCCAGAGATGATACAGCTTGATTAGGAATAGAGGTGTCCTCTGGAACCACAAAAAATAGTCCATCTAATGGACATCTAATATTAACATTCCATTTGCAAAGTAAGTCTCTCCCTATTAAATTTGAAAGGTGGTATCACAGAGCAGAAAGGATTATGTTATTTTATTTTTTCCGGTAAGGGCACAAAGATTACATTTAAAGGACAAGAGAGAGGAAAAATCTCTGTGGTATATTTAGTCAGAGGAAGAGGTTTAGAAAAGGTGGCAAAGTGAAAGTGTCAGGGTTTAATATAGGAAGAATAGCACCTGTAATTAGCAAGCATTGATGAGATTGACCATCTATATCTATAGTTAATTCACCTTGAGTGTTCAAGGGTGAGGCAGGAGATTGGGTGCTCTTTCCTCAGACCCTCATTGATCTGAACTAAGATATTTTTCTTTATCTTGGGTTTTCTTTCATAAGATGGGACATTTTCTGGATTAAAGCCAAACTGAGTCATGGCATACTAAAATCACAGGATAACCCCCACTTATCTAAACCAGCTTCTTCCTTCTATAAAAGGAAAGACTAGAACCACAGAAGTTAAACGTCTTTTCAAGGTTTTGGAGCCATGATAAATTCATTTTAACTATTAAATTGTTTTGATAAAAATGTATCCTAATGTAGGACATACTACACCAAACTTGCTAAAGTATGATTTTTTTAAATTAAAATTTGACATTCATACAAATATATAAAATAAATACATATTAAATATTTTATTATACTCATTATTTGAAGGGACCAATAATATGGAAAGGCTGGTTCAAAGGGCATTTGAAATGTTGGCAATTGTGTAAATAATGTTAGAAAGGTTGCTAAGGTATATTCAAAACTTTTCAGTGTCTTACAGGGAACATAATCATGATATTTAGGGTCATTATTTTTTACAGGGCAGAGATAATTTGCACGTCTAACAAAAAAAAATCTACAAGGTAATATATAATACTAATTATTTGATATTTACTCAGCTAAATAGTTTTAGTGAAATAGTTTTAGTGGGGCTATTAAGCAATAGACATTAAAAGGACCTCCTGCTTATCTTTTCACTTTTATTGGTAAGATTTTTCCTTAAAATTTTTATAAAATTTCCTTAAAATTTTTATACTGTTTAATCATATATTATCTTATTTATAATAGTTATTATAATTTTCTAAATTGTTACACTATTTTCAGAGACCTATTGAAATAAGATTATTTGCTTGTGTTAGTGGCTCCAAGATTCATGTTTCTGATTTTTATTGTCCTTTTTAATTTCAGGAATTCTTTTCTCTCCAACCTTCATTGATCATTCTATCTTTCCCAGTTTATCATACAGTTCTATCAACTTTAGAGTTCAGAGAACAAAAACAAAACAAAGCAAAACACAGGGCTTGACATAGACTGAATTTTTGTGTATCCTCCCCCCAGATATCTATGTTAGAATCTAATCTTTAATGTGATGAAATTTGGAGGTGAGGCCTTTGGGAGGTGATTATGTTATGGGGGAGGAGTCCAAATGAATGAGAATAGTGTCCTTATAAAATAAACCCTAGAAAGCTTCCATCTTCTTCTGACATGAGAACTTACAGTGAGAAGGTGGACAACTACAAATGAGGAAGTGGGTCCTCATCAGACACTGAATCTGCTGGTGACTTGACCTTGGACTTCCTGGTCTCCAGAACATTAAAAATAAATTTCTATTGTTTTTGAGCCACCCAGTTTTTGCTATTCTGTTATAACAGACCAAAAAGACTAAGATAGGGCTATTTTATGGATAGCTTGTGGAATATCACCTTTGAAGCACTAATCAATGCATACTTTCCAAAGATGACTTTTGAGTCCAAGATTTGCCTCTGGAGTCAACTCCTTTTAATCCGAGGGGCAACTCATCACCAACTACTCACCCAAAGAATCCCATGTTTTTTAGACAAGTGCACACATATTTTTAAAATTTTCTAAGTGTTTTAAAATGATAGCAACTATAAGGGGAAAAAAATGTATTTAATTCTGAAAAACTGTATTATAAACCTCCGAGTCACTAAGAAAATAGGTCTTAAATATTCTCACCACAAAAAAGAAATGATAGTTATGGGATAATTATGTGGCATGATGAAGATATTAGCCAATGCTACTGTGGCAATCCTACTGCAGTATACAAATGTACCAAATCAACACATTGTGCACCTTAAACTAACCTAATGTTATACGCCAATCATATCTCAATTTTAAAAAAAGAAAGGACATAGGTTGTTGGAATCATTTAAGTAGCTATGACAGTAAATGGAAACAAATAGAGGAAGGACCTAGAAACTATCTTCCCTCATATATACAAGTATTTATGTTTATCCATTCACACTTTCATTTACATAATAATTTGTTCATTTCATATATGCATTCATAAGCTCTGAGTTCTTCCCATTGTGATGAGATGCTAGGAATACAGAAATAAATACGGCAGATTGCTCACCAAGAGAAAATCACCTTGTGTTGTAGGAGACAAACATAGGAATGGATAATATTAATAAAAACTATTGTTCATATTATTATAAAAATACACACCAAATATAATGGTTATGCAAAGAGCAATAGAAAAAGATTGCAAGGAAGAGACATCTGATATGATACATCTGATATGATACAAAGACATCTGATATGATACAAAGAGACATCTGATATGATATGACATCTGATATGTTTGAAAGGTGGAGACTCAGGAGGTGAGTAGAGAATAGAGGCCATCTCTGAGAGAGGACACAGGATGAGAAAGCAGTTGAAAATAAGAAGCAATATGATATTTCTGGGAAGAGCAGGTGATTTACAATATTTATTTGATAAATATTTTTTGACCACCAGATGCCAGGAACTGTTTCAGATGCATGACTCTTACTATTACACAATTATGTTTGCATTTCTTCAGAAATTTACCATCTATCCCTTTTATCAGATTATCACAATTTATAGCATTTTCCAGATGCTAAGGTATCTCTGGCAGCTTTCACTTTCTTTCACAGAACAGTGTTGGAAACATATATCAACTCAGACAAGCTTCATAATAGCTGAACTTGGATGTGATCCTGCTCTGTACCTCAAATGAAAAATAAAGATATCTCAAAATAATCACCCATTTTAAGCTGTTCACTCCAAGATTCTGGGAAATCCAAGAGTCTTTCCAACACCAAAGAAACAGCAACCACAAAAACTGTCATTATTTATATTAGTTTGCTATTGCTGCTGTAACAAATTACCATCAATTTAGTGAATTAACACAAATTTATCATCTTATAATTTTTTAAATTATAAATCCAAAATGGGTCTCACTGCACTTAAGTCAATGTGTCAGTAGGGTTGTAATCCTTTCTGGAGGACCTTAGAGAAGAATCCATTTACTTGTTTTTTTTCAGTTTCTAAAGGTCACTTGCATTCCATAGATCATTGTCCCATCCTCATATTACTCAATCCTCTTGCTTCCATAATCACATCTATTACTACTCTGATTCTCATCTGATAAAGACTCTTTTAATTATATTGGGCTCACCCAGTTAATCCAGGATAATTCCCCATCTTGAGATTCTTAATCATATCTTTAAAGTCCATTTTACTATGTAAGGTAATACATTCACAGTTTCTGGATGAGGACAAGGAAATTTTGGGTGACCATTATTCAGCCTACTGCAGCCGTCCATCTGTCCCTCAAAGATTCATGTCTATCACATCCCTAAAATCTTATCACATTGTAGCAGTAATTCCAAATCAAAAATCCCATTTTAATATCATCAGGTCAAAAGACCCAAATCTCATCATTTAAATAATCTAAATCAGGTATAAAGGAGACTCATCCTGGAGCAAAATTCCTCTCTATCTTTGAACCTGTGAAACTAGAAAATAAATTATCAATACTAAAAATTAAAATGTTTTAACTGACATTGGATATGAGTTTTAGACATTCCTATTCAAAAGGGAGAAAATGGAAGGAAAAGGGAGTCATCAGTTCTAAGCAATTTAACAAATTCAACAGGGAAAACTCCATTTTGTTTCAAGGCTTGGGAAAAAATTCTCTTTGACTCAAGGCACCACTTTCTGGGCCCAAAGTTTTGCTCTCTTTGGCTCTGCCCTCTGGGCAATCCTTCCTTTTTTATGAAGACATAGAGAATGTATGTTTTCAGCTGAGTAGTTTTATCAGCCTGTTTCCCACCTGTTGAATTTTGGGAGTAAACAGTCTTCTCTCATGTCCTTCTATCTCTGACCCTTTCTGTCCAAGCTTCAGTGTTTCTGCTGATATAACATTATCAGAATTTTGTGGGTCTTCTGTGTGTGCTATGATTGACTCCATTAGTCAAAAGTCTCTTCAATGGCCTTTCTTAAATAATTCCATTTCTATTTTTTGCTTATGCTAAATTGGTCAAGAGAACCCATGCGTTATGAGCTTAATCTCTGGAAAGAGCCCTCTGTATGACTGAATACTGTGAATTTTTGTTCCTTCTGAGGCATTAGCAAAAGGTTATCTGACTACAGCTTTGGCTTTCTCTCCAGAGCCCACTTTCCATATGATAAATCTCCTAATTTCAGTGTCTTTTGCTATGTAGATAGGCTAAGAATTCCACAAATTATCAAGTCCTGGTTCTTTTTTGCTTAACAGTTTATTCTTCAATTTTTTTTTGTCTTTGCATTTTACTAAAAACCACAAGAAGAAAATTGGACCACACCTTTAACACTTAAATAGAAATTTCCTAAACTAAATATCCAATTTCATTGCTTACAAGTTTTGTTTTCCATGTAAGAAAGAATACAATTCAGCCAAATATTCTGCCACTATGTTATAGGAATCACCTTTCCTCAAGTCTCCGGTAGCATTTTACGCCTTTCTTTCTGAGCCTTCACCAGCAGCACATGAAATTCCATCCACAGTCTGTTTATGATGATGTAGATACTCTCAAAGATAATGTAATTTTTCTCCACTATGCTCCTCACTTTTCTACTAGATACTACCTATTACCCGATTCCAAAGCCACTTCCACATTTTTAGGTATTTGTTACAGCACCATTCTATTTTCAAGTTTCACAATCTCTATTAGTTTCCTGTTGCTGCTATAACAAATAACCACAAACTTATTTACTTATAACAACACAAATTTAATACCTTACACGTGTGGAGGTCAGAAGTCCAAAATTAGGTGCTTGACTAAGGTCAAAGTGTCGGCAGGGCTGATTGGATGGGAGACTGAGGGAGAACTATTTCCTTGCCTTTTTTACCTTCTAGATTCTACTTATATTCTTTAGTTCATCTCCTTCATCATATTACTCCAATAACTTGCTTTCATCATCACATCTCCTAGTCTGCCCTGGTCCTTCTGCCTCTCTTATAGGGACACTTATAATTACATTGGGCTCATCCAGATAATCCAAGATTAGCTCCTTTCAAAATCCTTACTATAATCGCATCTGCAAAGTCCCTTTTATCATGGAGGTAACATATTCACAGGTTTCATAGATTAAGACATGAATATTTGAGGAAACCAGTATTCATCCTACAACAGGGAATATAGTTTTCTTGCCCTTTCAGGCCTCTAGAGGTTGATTTTATTGCTTGGCTCATAGCTCTCTTTCTTAATTTTCAAAGCCAGCAACGGCCAGTTATATCGTTCCTACTTTGCATCACTCTGATACTAACCCCATCATTACAGTTCCTTCTTTGAGTCTAACTGACTTTTCTATCTTCATCTTCCACATTTAAAGACCATTGTGATTACATTGGACCCACCCAGATAAACTACGATACTATCCATAATTTAAGATCAGATAACTAACAACCTTAATTCCATCAGCAATCTTAATTCTGCTTTGTTACATAACATAACATATTTATAGGTTCCTAGGATTAGTATGCAGACATCTTTGGGGCATTATTCCGCCCACCACATTGTTTATTAAACTTTAAACTCTTAGGTAGATAATGAAATACAATTTCATTTTACATATTAGGAAGGTCAGCTTTTGATCATTTATTCACATAATATATACATTATGTACCACACGCTAGTGATGTAGAACTAAAATACAAATTGCAATTTGGGAAGACTAGAAATTGAGATATTAGCAATGCATTATGGCTGTACCTCAGCACAAAACCATATAACTGGTGCTTCGTGTTTACTCTAGAAAGTAAATCCTTGGGTTCTTGAGATCTTCATACTCTGCTGATGGGAGTGCACACCAGTGTAGTTATTGCTGAAACTAATTTGGTGGTACCTGAACAAATGTAGTATCAGTATGTTCTATGATAATAGAATTTCTGTTTTGAGGACACAAGCCAAATAAATTTTTACTTCAATCCATAAGAACACATACAAGGATGTTCTCTCAGTGCTATTTGAGTCTGGGAGCTGGAAGCAGTCCAGGTTAGTGCTTGTCAGTGTGAGAGTGAACAGAAAAAATGAAATATATAAAAAAGCCTAATATGGGAAAAATGTGATGAAATTAAGAACAATGGTCTTCTAGATGTAAACAGTAGAAACAAACTAACATGTGAAAACTTCTTATCATAAATTATCACTTACATAAATATAAAAATACAATCAAAACAATATAGATTTCACAAGAACACATACAAAGGATACACACCAAACACTTGTCACATGATTATCTGTTGAATAATTTGCATGATCATCATATCCTTCAGCATCTGAGGTACCCACCTACCCCCCTGCAAAAAAACAAAAACAAAAACAAAAACAAAAAACAGAAGAGTGAAGAAAAAAAGGGAATGAGAAAAAAGGATGGAGATAAGGGGAAATATAGAAAGAATTCTTGAATAGAATAGATTTGAGGATCGTGGCAAATGAAAACAATTCCAGGCAAAGGTAAATGGATTACCAAAGATGGATTTAGAATAAGGGTCTGCAAACTTTTTCTGTACAAGCCTAGATAATAAATATTTTAGGCTTTGTGGGCTATATGTTCTTCATTATAAGTATCATGTAGTGTAAAAGTAGCATAAATATTATATGAGCATGACTGAGTCCTGATAAATCTTTATTTATGAGAATTAGGTTTTCAATTTTACATAATTTTCATATGTCATGAAATATTATTCTTCCTTTGATTTGTTTTCAACTATTTGAAAAATGTAAACATCATAGCATGTGGACCTTACCAAAACAGAAGTTGGGCCTGATGTGCCCCAGCCGTTGTAGCTTGCTGACCCCTGGTATAGAAGAAAAAAGTACTAGGTGCCTCAGATGCTGAACATCAACTACATGTTGAGTAGAAGTGTTTACTCACTAATTGTCAATACGGTCATTTAAATTATCTTGAGGATTTTAAATGAAAATAATTCTTGTGGATAACTTTGGATCACTATGCTCATTACAACCAAAAATATCTGCTAATATATGCAAATTAGTAAATTGCAAATTTCTAGTACTCTTTCCTATGTTGGTTCTAAAAATTAAGCAAGGCTATTGTTTTGATAATAAACCTCAGGGTATAGACATCTTTTGTTCTCTCAAATGTGTTTGCATACCACAAATGTTTTCTTTACCTTTAGAAACTTGTCTTGGAAATATATTATAAATCATGTGCCAATAACAACAAAACAACAAAAACACATTTTAGACTAAAAATATGCTTTAATTGTTTAACAAAGCTGAAAGAGACCGTTAACGTTGATGGGATGGGCCTTGGGATTTTCCATGTCCCCTTGGATAAACATGTATTTGAGACCACAGTGATGGTTGCTCATAATGGTTAGACATTAAAGTCCCTCAGAAATTCTACTAATCCCTATGCCTACACCCCCATCCAGACTAATCATATTAGATCATCTAGGAGCAGGACCCATTTTTAGAAGCTTTTCAGGTAAGTCTAATCTGCAGGCTTTTTTAGTACCTCCTTGGCTGGTTTCCAAACTACCAAGTAGAAAAATGTATCCATAGACCACAGCCTAAGGAGACTGAAGAGAAATAATGGGCACATCCTAGCATGTGCACAGACTGACAATTCTGACATTCCAGCAACAGTGTAAGGGATGGAAATGCTACCATCAAGCCTATGGAGGAGTTTCTCTTTTTAATTGAAGAGAAGTAAGTCATTATACATTTCATATCTGTGATATGGCAGTGTACCTTCTGCTTCTTTCCAGGCCCTGCTTTTTTAAATTACAGCTTCTCACAGCCTTAACTAGCTGCTGATGCATGAGGCTGTGCACTCACTGTCACATTTGGGCCCGGGGCTGAAATAGACCACATTAAGCATTCATGACAGACTCCATTTTTGTGATAGACAGTAGTCTAAAACTCACTGAAAACCATTAAATCCACAATTCCAACTAAAAGACAAATGGTTTGCGTATACAAATACTTGAAGAATATACTATACATTCATCCATTTGGGTTTGTGACCTCCTTGAGGCTCCATAGACAAAATTCAGAACTTTCTGAACTCATGGAAATCATACTTAAAAACACCTGAATTTATATACATATACATATATATATATATATATATATGTATATGTATGGTCAGGCCAGTCAAGATGGCTGTTCTCTTGCTCTCTGTACATCCCCTGCCTGACCAGTGCCTGCTTCACCTACACCCTACTCACATGCCTGACCTTCCTGTGTACTTGCCCCAGGCACCAACTACTGACAGTTCTTATCTAAGGGGCTCTGAGGGGCGTGCCCTCTACTGGTTTCCCTGGTAACTAATGAGCCCACCTAATGTCAATTTCCCTGTAACTGGTAATCTCCCCTCCCTCCACCACACCAGCAAAGACTGCCACCTGCCATCCACTGTACACGGAGGGGTGTCGCTCCAGGACCTTGCTTCAGATGTGTAAGCTCCCCCATCCATTAAACCATTATTGTCACTGTTGCTGACTCTGGGCTCTTTCACTGGTCTTGAAGTTGGGCAAGCACAGGCCTTATAGGCCTGTGGGGTGCAGCCTAATAGCATATATATATTACACATATATATGTGTGTGTGTGATGATATACGTCATATATATATCCATCTTTATTTCTATGTATCTATGTATTTATGTATCTATGTATTTATCTATCTATATATGTAGAGAGAGAGAGAGAGAGGGTCTAAAGTTTTTGTTAAATTCTAAAATGTCCTAAATCCCCTACTACCCATGTCTCCTATCTACACCGCTGCCACATATCCCCCCACTAAAAAAAAAAAGAACAATAAAGTAAGAAAAAAGAAGAGGGACTGCTATTTGAGATACTCTTAATTCTAAAGTATGGATTGAGTTAAACCATGAGAACATTGCACCAGGACCACATAATTCTGGTTCCATAATTGCTTAAACTGAATGTTTCTTTGGCCTGATGCCATAGAGAAGCAGCTCTATGATTTTTTTTTTTTTTTTTTGCCTTGTTTACTGATGATGACTTTCACTCAATTAAGTCATCTGTATTCTTATTGGAATCCTTGTGGAAATTTTCTCTTTGCTCTGAGTGTTAGGAATTTTGCTATGTCTTATTCCTCCTGAGGATGTGACTTGATTAGTCTTTTAGGATATTGTAAAGTTTATAAGTGATTATTTTTGCTTTAGTTTCAATATCCAGAGAGGACTCCCTGCAAAGAACAGAGCTCATCTCTAAATATAAAACTGGAGAATAAGATCAGAGCTGACACATGAGAAAGACTGATGATGGTGAATCATTTTAGTATTCAGTAATCATGTGTGAAGTTCCTTCAGCTCATGACTATGTGAGCTGGAACTCCCTGCTGAATGATAGAATTGGTTCTAGGCCTCCTAGATTAGCTAATTTTACCTATAACATTAGATTATTCTAATTATTATTATTATTTTCTTAACATCTCAAATCTTGTAATGAAAAAAAGAAATTCATTAAATAGCAAGCTGTTCATAGATGAGACAAAAAATAAAACACAATTTTAAAGCTTCCAATTGTTTTCCTCACTAATCTCTTTAGACTTCGGTATTTGGAGAACAGCCTGTCTTTCCTTTCCTTACTTTAAAGAAAAATCCTAATCGTATCTAAACATGAAATAATAATAATTAGTTTAAAATGTCAGTGAGAAATTATTATAGTCCTATATTTGTAGATGGTTATGTTGAGCATATATATACTATATGCAATATTGAGTTACATGTTTGTTTACTAAAGAGTCTAATTTCATTATCTTTTCAACACAGATAATTTCAGTGACCATTTTAACACTGTAAAGATCTGATTGACACAATGTATTCAATTTATGTACAATCATATTTAAAAAGAGAAAAAAGAGGGGAATTTATTTGATGACTTTCTTGAACGCTTTCCTCTCAAGGATTACGCTATTGTTGGGAATAAGATCTTGTTAAATGAAAAATAAACTCTTTTTTTTTTTTTTTTGCATAAGGTACTGTTAGCTCTAGAAGAGATCACTATCCAGAAATCCTGATTAAACACAGCTGGGCTGTTGAGGAAACAATTAGTGAGAGTGCATGCTGAAGATAAATTTGACCGGAAGAGAAAAAATTCTCAGCTTTCAGCTTTCAATATTTGAAGTGTGCTTTACCTCTAATGATCAAAATGCCTTCATGGATTGCCTTTAATTTTCTTTTAGGGGTAGAAGAAACACATCTTCAGTGAGTCATAGGTATGGGAAATCTGTGCATTTTGGAAAGATTTTCAAAGTCTGAGATTATCTTTTATGGTCATTATAAAAATTTACAGTAATCTCTGTAGACTTCCTTCCCTGAAGTTGTTACAGGGAATCGGGTTGGGTATTTTACACAACTTTATTTCATTTACTCCTCAAAACACCACAATGTAGCCTTTTTTATAATTAAAAAAATTAATAGGTAAATTAAAAACAAAATTAATTTTATTTTTCAGCAGTTTTAGATTAATAGGAAAATTTCACTGCAAGTGCAGAGAGTTCCCATAGATCTCCTCTCTACACTACCCCCAAAGTTCTTCCTATTATTAACAACTTGTATGAGTGTGGTACATTTGTCACATCTTGGCAATGACACTTCTATCAACTCAAGTCCGTAGTTTACATCAAGGTTAACATTTTGTGTTGTACATTCTATGGGTTTTGACACATGCATAATGCCATTTATCCACCATTATAGTATGATACAAAATAATTTTCCCACTCTAAAAATGTTCTATGTTCTGCCAGTTCGTCTCTCTACCCATCCCCTCAAGCCCCAGGCAACCTCTGATCTTTCTATTTTCTCTGTAGTTTTGCCTTTTTCAATATATCACATAGTGGGAATCATACAGTACGTAGCATTTTCAGATTGGCTTCTTCTACTTAACAATAAGCAGTTTAACTTCCTCTTTGTTTATTTATGGCTTGATAGCTCATTTCTTTTTATCACAGAATAATATTTCATTAAAAGAATGTACCAAAATTTGTTTCTCCATCCACTTACTGAAGGGCATTTTAATTGCTTCTAATCTTTGGCAATTATGATTAAAGTTAATCTAAACATTCATTTGTAGAGATCTATGGGAACATACATTTTTAATTCATTTAGAGTGTGATTCTGCATTTGTCCTAGTAATGAATGAGACTTCCTGTTGCTCCACATCTTAGCATTTGGTTTTGTTAGTGTTTTGGATTTTAGCCATTCCAATATGTGTGCAGCGGTATCACATGATTGTTGGTGTAGCTTTTTTAACTATTGAAGTGGTTAAAATAAGGGTTTTAAAGAAGCCAGCCTGTGAGTATTCTCGCTATTCTGATTTTGTAATTATCAGGGCAGGCTAAACATTTGTTATATGAAGACCATGCATATGTCCCCAGACCTAGTTCTTTCCCTAGGTCTAGTTTTATAAATGCTGATGATAACCAAGTGTGACATATATGATGCATCTTATGTAGGAAATGTCTGTGATTCTAGGTATCTGATCAGCCTTAAGAAATAACAGCACAGCTAGTGTAATAACTTTTGTATATAACCATTGCTAATTTGATGATTACCAGTTGCCATTAAATGAATTGTAAAATTATCTTTTTTATTTTCTAGAAAAAAAAAAAAAAAAGGAGCCAGAGGTCCTGATATTTCATTTTATCTCTGATACTTCCTAGTTGTGTGATCTTAGGTGAGTTCCTTAAAAGCATTGTGACTCAGTTTCCTTTTCTGTAAAATAGGGTTAATAATAGTAACTACTTTATAGGATTACTGAAAGAAAGAATGAACTGATACAGTTAAAATGCTAGAATAGTGCCTGGCGTGTCATAAGTCTCCATGAATGGTAGCATGTTATTAGCATGCTGTAGAAAGTTTTGAAATTAGAAAAAATGTTATGTATCTTGCCCAAATTTACCAGTTTAGAAAGTAGAGCAGCTACGGCTGAATTTCAGGTTGTCTCTTGAGCTTATGTTCTTTCCAATATCCTATGAAGTTTTTAAAGTTGATATGTGCATGGAAAGGCAGTGCCCCCATTTTCAAAATTTCTTGGCATTTCAAGTGTGAAGCAATTAACTCCCAGCTGTACATTATTCCAGAGCACAAGTTGCCTAAATAAATGAAGCCAACAGAGTGCATCTTTGGGGCTCTCTGCTCCTCTTTTCTTGCTAACAGTATCCCTTGTAGGCCGGCAAGTTCCATTTCTTGCTGTTCTCATCCTTCCCCTCCTGGCTACCCAGAAAGCCCTGTTGCTCCTGCCCTTTCATCCAATGTTATATATTATAACTATTAAACAAATCACTGACAATTTTATATACAGATGTTTTACTTTTATTGTAATTATTATTTTGATTTTATTTAAGAAGGTTCATAACAGAAAATAATGCCACCCCTTTGTAACTATTTCAATAATAGTAGGTTAATAGTTAATAATGATAATAATAATAGTTAATAATAGGGGTGGTTTCAGTAGGTTTAAAAGAATACATTTGCATTGTAGGCAGAAGACATACTTAGAAAGCTGGGTTCAAATCTTATCTATCTTTTTATCCCATTGCACCTGTCACATCCCCCAGCATTCATTAGTTACATGAAATGTGTATTTGAATAAATGAATGACACATAATTTGGGCCCACCAACTCAGGAGGGATATGCAAAATCAATTACACACAAATGAAGTGGGTGCCTTTACTCTTGAAAGAGAACGTAACAGAGAGGGTCATTGGATGGCTACAACCAGGCATGGGAGTGGTTTCCTCTTCCAGCTGGACAGCTTAAGGAGCTGTTAAACTGTGTAGTTTTCAATGGAAACTTCATAAACTGCTCATTCTACTCCATCATCAAGGTTGGCATCTTTGTTATGTTCTTAATATTCATTAGTTGTATAAAAAATTAATAAGCTATTGTTTCAATATACTTTTTTTGTAATTCATTTTGCCGGCTCTTAAAATATTAGTTTGAAATGAATTGGATGTCATTTACCTGTCATGTTAGTGCTTTTACCAAAGAACTAGAGCTCAGCCCATCAAAAGTATAATTACTTTGTTGTTGCTGCTATTGCTGTTCTAACTCTTTTAAATGAAAATCTCAACTATGTAATGCATTTACATGATTATTTTGCTGGAATACTCCAAACTCAATTTCAATTTTTATCAGTGCCTTGGGGTCATCATTTGAACAAGTTATTTCAGTGTGAGGTAAGACAATGGGTATATATTATTACACTATGTGAAACAGCTTGTTTACAACCTAAAAAGACACAGGATTTCCTCTTTGTAGTATTTATGTTTATGTGTGTATGTGTACAAACGTGTGTGATTTCTTAATTTCACCTTCCTCATTCTTAACTATGGCTTTTTATTGCTACTAGTGTCTTGCTTGTACTAACCCCTTTATCTTGTCTTTTAACTATTTTAATATTTTAAGGTTTGAGCAGAAGATATAAAATGATTATAAACCCTGTAGTAAATAAACCACCAAACGATTTCTGTGCTATCATCTTCTATCCTACGTGAACATGGAATTAGTTTTCTCAGAAGCATACATTTGGAATATAGTTTAGAATCTTGGGCATTATAAGAGATTAAATTCTTGGAAGATAACCTAAGCCCAGAGTGAAAGATGCTGGTTTGAATTACAGCCTTATCATTTATGAGGTTTGATAGAGTAGCTGTAGAATTTGTTAAACGGTAGCTGTTATTATTATTCTTATGATTATATTTACCTTAGCTTTCTTTTGAGGAAAAAGCATGCACTCACAATCTACAAGCTTCATATGACTCTTGTGACTCTCAAGGAAGACAATGTATATGACAGTTTTCCATCAGCTACAATAAACCATACAAATGTCAGGTTTGTCTCTCTTACCCTTTCACGTACTTGGCCCTCTTCCAGAGCTTTGAGGTTGCCAGAAATTTAACATAGAATTTGATAGGTTGTCACAGGGCTATGTATTTAATTTGTACACATAATTTGACCTCTATTTGTGTTGTTTCTGAATACGTACTTTCTTTGGACCCTAGGAGCCTAGAGAGAAAAAAAAGATGACACCATTCCCTTTTCTTCCCATTTCCTCCTACTTGATTAGGGTTTAATGGGGTCATGGATATTGGACACTGGCCATAGCTGTGGCCTGTTAAGTGGCCCACTCTGTTGAATAAATCAAATTAGGTGCGTGCAGGTGTTCAGGAAGGGACAGAGAAAACACATTTCTCCTTGACTAACATCTTTTTCTAATTGACTCCAGGCCAGCATCGCAGTTTGTCAGTCCTGTGGCAGCTGCCATAACCCTCTATTGCTGGTCTCTAAGCTCTGTGGGCTACTGGCTCCAATTCTGCTCTTGCTGTGGGTTCCACTCCTTTGAGGGTCCTGGCACAAAAGAGAATTTCTAAGAGTTAGCTATGTAGCTGGTCATAAACTTACAAATCATTAAATCTCAAGCTATTTTCTATTTGGAGCTTTGCTTTGTTCTAAATGCTGAGCAGATTATGCAATAAGTTGTCCCCATGTATATACTCAATGGCATATTCAGGAGAAAGATGTAGACATTTATGTAGAAAAATAAAGTGTATAATGTTGCAATATAAACAAAAGACTTCAGTTTAATCTAGTTTAAGCTGGATTAAAGTGTTAGTGGATAAAAGCAATATTTTAGCTGGAAATTTAGGAATTTAGACAAGTACGAAGAAAGAACAAGTTCTGAAACTTCCATGCCACTGAAGGCCTATCTCTCCAAACTCAAGTCATTCTATAAGAACACATTGTGTGTTGCCCAACACTTGCAGACCTCTACTCCCTTATCCTCTTTAGCAAATCTCTCTCTTCAAATTGTCACACGTGACATCTGCCTTCACATACAAAGGTGACTCCACAGCTCAGTCGTTTGATGAGATTTCAGCTAATTTGATAGGATATAAAGATCAATGGCTTATTATTCCAGGACTGTTAGAGGGTTTGACTGCAGTGTAACTTGGCTTTCAAGAGCATCTTGGCCTAAAATCATCACTAAAGCTGAGAATCCATTCATTTTATAAAGTCCCCTTAGCATGATTTGCTTGAAAAAAATGTATCCTTTGCCCTTGACAGTCCAAATATTCTTACAAATACTCCACTGAAATATTTCCTATTTTACTTGAAATCTCTCTGGTTCATTCTTCTCTAATAGCCTGGAGAATTTAAGGCTTTTCCTTAACCACTTGACCTGGCATTGTATTGCAGTAATCAATGATCTGTGTCCTGAATTTCTTTTCACTACTCAAGTTCACGTACTCCAAATAACATGTTCCTTCACCTCTGTGTGTGCCACATCCACTCTGTGCTTTCCTGCCTGCTGAGTGCTCTGTTCTATCATGGCTGCATTTTAGTATTTATAAATCCTTTTCCCACACAAGCTGTGGTTCAACACATTACCTATCTGGGCCGCATTTGGAAACTGACAAAAGTTCACGTAAGTTGTTGAGTATGGAGATAAGTTAAGAATTTTAGAGATAGTAATATGAGTAGACATGAAAATGAAAGACATTCAACACCATTGGATGTCAGAGGATACAAACTCCATGAGAAAAGGCACTATGTCTCTTTTGCCTCTTGTCTTAGTCCCTATTACAGTGATTATTTCCATTACACATATTCCATTCCCATTCCTATCATTCATTAATATTAATTGAATTAAAGAAAAAATTAAGACAAAGCAGACCATTCAACTAGTTATATATACAAATGAGCTCAGTATAGACTGGAAGCTCAATTAACAGGCAGTTTTTTTTTTGTTTTTTGTTTTTTTTAGAAAAGGAAAATGACAAGAAAGTAAGCAATGCTAAAGGACTATACAGGAAGAAATGTCTGGACAAATCTTTCAGAGCTCAGCTAAAGCTGTTATTTTTAGGCTTTCCATGAGGTTAAATGTGGGGAGGGATTTATTAAACCTGCTGGCCTACCAAGGACACTATCTTGAAATCCAAATTATATTTATTTTTTTAAAATGCTGCCCAGATAAAACTGTGGATTTTTCCACTCTCCTCTCACATAGATGTCATCTCTTCTTCCTTTAATTTTTCTATCCCAGAGATTGACTTACTTGTCTTCTCTTGCCTCTCAAACTATAAGATCTTTGAAGGCAAGCTTCATGGCTGATTGATCTTTGCTTTTTGCCTCTTCCTTTTCTCTGCAATGAATGGTTCAGTGCCTGCCCAGTAATATGAGCATAGTCAGTGCTGATTGAGTAGAATGGCTACAGCCTTGAGGAGGAATGAGGTGGAGAGCTCTCAGACAATGCATGATTAGGATTGCACCAGAACAAGGCTGTTTCCTAAGGAGACACGCAGTCTGGCTGCAAACTGACCTTCAGTTTTGATGATCTCCTTCTCCCCACACTTTGAACCTGGAAGGAAATATACTACCTTTGATTAGTTTTTAAGGAGGAGTCTCATAAAATGCATGCTACGTGTGCCAAACCTTTTACATGAAATACAGTGTTGCTGATGGCTTTTCATTAGCATTTTATTGGTGTTCTTTAAAACTCTTACTGGACAAAACATTCCAGAGGTTCACCTTCTCTGGCGTATATCACTGCTGTGCCAGATGGTGTTTCATATCTCTGTGAGAATCCCTCTGTCTCTTTTTCTTAGCTAGATAGATGTCCCGTGACAAGGTCTCAATGTCACTTCACACACACACACACACACACACACACACACACACACACACACAGAGCTAAGAAAAGATATCATTCAGACTATTACTTGTAAAATAAGCAGAAAAATAATTGCTTAAAATCATGTTGATCTTTATGAAGAGATAACAATGTCCATTTACCCAGTCAATCTCAAAATAATTGAGTGTATTTTATACATAGATAGTGGAAAGCTAAGACCACATCCTTTCAGAGCTTCAGAACTTCCATCACCTCCTTCTTCTAGAAACCTCAAAAATATGGTTGTACAAGTAAATAAGAATTTATTTACATACTTTTATCTGCAGCAGACAATTTTTAAGGCTCTTTAGGAAAAGAAATGCAGTGCCAGTGTCCAGGAAAATAACAGCAATGACAATTCTTGAGTTTCTTCGGATGTTTTGCCACAAGGGTACTGCCAAACAAAAAGTGCTTGGTTTATTTTACCTCAGTCATAGATCCAAATGCAAAATCCTCAAGGGCATCCTGTGCATTTGCATATATCTCTTGAGAATATAAGTGCAAATATTCAAGAGAGGGTTGCTTTGCTCTTTTGATAAAATGGCTGTGGATTTCATACAGATTGAGTTAGAGAGTTGGGGCAATGAGGTCTCAAAAATTAATACAGTTTCACGCAAGCAAAGGAAAGAAAACACTAAAAATCTAGGTTTCAGAGTATATACTGGGTACTAATTTGGAGTTCATAGGTTTTGGAAGTACATGATGAATACTTATTCCGTTCCAGGATCTCTGTTACAGAAACTTTCAGTGGTTACCACATGCCACTTCTACACAATCTTGTAAATCCCTTAGCTTGTCTACAAGTCTTAAGTAGCTGAAGCAGGTTTTGAATGTAGGAACCCTTAACTTCAAATCCCACACCACTGCCTTTTAAATGCATGCTGTGTCTGATTTTATTTTGTTTTTGAAGCTTATGTTAGATAGATTCCCAACATTAAAAAAAATAGATCCAATTTCTATTAGATGTTTTTCCTAGTATCAAATGTAATCCTGGCTGGAATATGAAATGTGAAGTATGAACTTATTTCAACTTTTTATTTTTTTGGCAGATACTTGAATTTACTCAAATGCTGGGCTTTCTCAACTCTACAGATCTAGATCTGTGGATTTACTAACATTTGGAAATTACCAGTATGTGATAACATATGTATAATGGTAGTATATCATCTACTGCTATTTAGGAATTGCTAATGGGTTGTCCAAACTCATGTAACAGTATTAGAGCAGCAGTTATCAAAATGTTGCATGCATTGTAATCACTTGAAACTCTGGCTTAAACATAGATAGCTGGGCTCTACCCAGCTGTTTCTACTCAATAGATCTGGAATGGGAACTCAGAATTTGCCTTTTAATAAATTAGGAGGTAATACTGATGTTGCTGATCCAAGGACCAGGTGTCAATAACAACTGATATAGAACATTAAAGGACTGGTTTCAAGAGAACTGTTTTTGTTTTTGTTTTTAACTGGGGTGGGAGGTCATGGGGATTCAAGAATGAATTGCACAAAGTAATCAAAATGCTAAATCTCTTGTGGACATGTAGAAGTTAGACTGTGTGCTGGGACTTTGTTAAGGCCAATGGGAAGAAGTTAGAACATGACCTACTAAGACGATGTGTAAGTACCTTCTGTGCCTGACCTCTGAATGAATGCCAGTTATGGCAATATATGCGTCTGGTGGCTTGAACATAGGTTTAATTATATCTCAGAGATCCTTAAATTTAGAAACTAGTGCTAAATAGTTACTGGGCCAAAGAGGTGCTCAGAATAGGACATTCAATTGTGCAAATGCCTGAATGACCTGTGCTGTTGAAACAAGAACTAAGCAAACTGGTCTCACAGGTAACACGTTAAGAAGATCTTGGCATGGTTTCTGAGCTCTGCTAGGATTCTTTCATGCTCTGAAATCCTGTCAGCACTAATGGGCTCAGGACAGAACAATATAAAATCAAGTCTCCTACTCCACACTTTCCTTATTGTTCCCCCTTAAATTAAGCTTAAGAACACAATACACAAAGTAGATAAAATTATAGGACTTTCCCCCTGATGGTAAGTTCTATTTATTTAAATTCTGGATTGAAAATAAAACATTTGAAATATTTCACTCTGTACTTTGTTGCTCACTCCCTCTTGCCCTGCATCTACAAAAAACATCTTTTCAAGAAAACTTATCTCTAGGTTACAGTTGTTCTGTTTCACTTCTTCTCATGTGAGCATAAAAAGTAATAAGAAAACAATTCCCAATTTTCAAATACATAACATGAACATGTGAGCATAAAAAGTAATAAGAAAACAATTCCCAATTTTCAAATACATAACATGAACATACATAACATGAACATAACATGAATATCTATAAAGTGGCAGAAATGGAACCATAATCTAGGTCTTTAGAGAATTTTCTAGTAATTTTCATAACTGCAATTCCCCAAGGTTTCATGTTTAAGAGAAAAAAAGCAATTCATTCAATTCTTCATTGTATTTATTATTTTTTCCAATATTATTTGTTGATTTTCTACTTTTTTTTTTTCTTCCTGAGGTATTATACCAAATGATCAAGAACACTTGGTGTATAAGACAAAATAGCCATTGGGAAGGTACATGGAATCCATTCCCTCCTTTCCTGCTACCTCTTCCAGCTGCATTTCAAAATAAGACAATAAGATGTTCCTCCAAGTTTTAATCTATAAAATAGCCATTAGAAAGAGCACATCATCCATACGCATAGCTCTTTAAAATGCAGAATACTTCCCAGGATAATATTTGGTATTAATCTTACTTAAGGCATCAATAAATAAGGCAAAAATATGCTATTCAGGTGGGAACATAAAAACAGGTTAAATCAGAGACCCAAACACTGGTGGAGATCTTGACGCACAGGGGGATTCATATGTGTTTTAATGTAGAAATTCTATATTAATCAATAAGAATTCTGATTATTTGACCTCCCAATTGCATTTATCTGCATCAAAAAGAATGCCCTGATCAGTCAGTGAGGATAAATATTTCATTTCTTGAAGTTATATTTAGCTATTGTAAATAAATTTTGGGGTTTTTGCATTTCTATCTTTTATCAATTTTGTAAGCCTGAATCACATTACAGAGAGCAACCAACTCACATTGTACCCAAATTAGATTATCTAAACATATACTAGGTGTTTGAACTTGGAATTTGATGAGCACCTAAAGGTGAGTTTTCCCCTTTGTGTACACATGTGAGTGGTCAGTTCGCAGATCTGAGATGACACACCACTGCCCACTTATGCACCTTCTTCACATTCAAGTTCTTGCAAACAAACTGTTGTAATATACTGTGAATATGCTAGAAAATGCTGCTTAAAAATTATTCTTTTGCAACAGGAGGAGTCAGGAAAGCTCTTTTAGAAAGAAACATTTCAACCAACAATAAACCCTAAAGAAGTAATGAAATCCAAGAGAAATTAAGTTATTGAAGACGTTTCAGGACCCAAACACACAGAGAATTTATGATGTATTGAGAGAAGATAATGACCATGAATAAAAGATAGAAGACAATCAAGGACTAAACCTTTGAATATGCCATATCTAAGAAAGGAGAGAAAGAATAGGAGTTAGTAAAAAACACACAGATGTGGTCAGAAAGGTAAATGTGAAAACGCACACTATAGTAATAAGGAAGATAGAAGGATAAAGAAGTACAAAAAAGGAGTACTTTATATTGACTATAGAAAGTTCTAGACCAAGCAGATCAAAAATGAAAAGGAAAAACAATTCTTAAAAACTGAAAAGCAGGGCTTCCCTGGTGGCGCAGTGGTTGGGAGTCTGCCTGCCAATGCAGGGGACACGGGTTCGAGCCCCGGTCTGGGAAGATCCCACATGCCGCGGAGCAGCTGGGCCCGTGAGCCACAATTACTGAGCCTGCGCGTCTGGAGCTTGTGCTCCGCAATGGGAGAGGCCGCGACAGTGAGAGGCCCACGCAGCGCGATGAAGAGTGGTCCCCACTTGCCGCAACTAGAGAAAGCCCTCGCACAGAAACGAAGACCCAACACAGCCATAAATAAATAAGTAAATAAAAATTAAAAAAAAAAAAAACTGAAAAGCAACTAAAGGGGAGTATATGGCAAATCTCTGTACCTTCCCCTCAGTTTTGCTATGAACCTAAAATTGCTCTAAAAAAATTAAGTCTAAACACACACACACACACACACACACACACAACAAAAAACAAAAAATCCAGAGTCAATGGCAGTGAGACCACAAGCATCCATGCTTCAGTCTTCAAAAGCAAGTCACTCTCATAAGCTCTATTATTGGACATATCTGTTCAGAGGGAAGACACTCAAACCATGAGGATATCTTGGAAGATACTTTTGGGAAAAGGGATGTGGGCAGCCATGTGAAGTGTAGGCTATTTTATCTTTGTCCACTGCACATGTATTAAATTAATTTCTAATTTAAGATTTTAAAAAAGCAACTACATATGGGAGCTGTAGATAATTGCCGGCATTTGAAAGAAAAAAGTTTCAGTATTTGCTTCTCAAAATATAATACAGAGCTGGCAAGGGTCTTCATAGTCTTTGCACTCTTATTACTTTTCCAATCTTAATTGGGAACTGTTGCCCTTCCCTTTGTTCATTTTATGACATTGAAATCACCACCACTTTGAAAGTTTTCCAAAAATAATTACATAATATAGTATCAAGTGGAAAAAAAAGATCTATAGCGAATATTTCACAGCTTCTCTTGGCAACTGTAGTCTCATTATCTCAAGACAGAATTTCATTTACTTTCATAAATGCCTCTCACCCAGCAACTGCATGAAAAAAATCACTTTCTCGTGTACGGTTTATTCCCATTTATAAACTTTTTGAATCCAAATATGGAATATTCTTTGCCAGAGATTAGTATTTTACTTTCCAAGTAAACAGTGAATCAGATTCAGAAAGTATTTCCTATTCAGAGTTGTTTTTCCTGTGAGTGCAGAAAAATAGTCCTCACCATAGCTTTGATTTGCATTCTTGCTTTCTGTCAATAATAGAACTGGATTTGGTGTTTCCAAGTTGTTAAAATGTTTATTCTCTAAAAGCTGCAGAATATACTACAACTGGTTCCTGCTGAGGCCAAGAGAGAAATCTGTGGGCCTGGAACACAATCTCAAGCTGTTTTTCTTCTAAGACCAGCCTCCAAGCACTTGAAAAATCCCCTTGAGAGTTTCAATTCCAAATACTGTGGCCTCATTTCTTTTTAAGATTTGTCTCCTGTTTTCTAGGCAGTTTTGCCTGTGATCTTACGCCCCACTCTAAGAATGTTATAGCTCTAAATGCTTACAGATAGGTATAAAAGAAAGTCATTGGAACTGTCCAGCAATGCAATTGGCTTGATGCCAGTTAAGGGTAAGTGGGGTAGGTGGGTGGGTGGTAAGTGGAGCTATAGGCTTGGGTAGGAAAATGTGGGCTGCTAGTGAATCCTAAGACAAACTGATGGTTAGGAGAATATCCAGTTGACATTCCCCCACCCAAAAAAAAGAATCTGATAAGAAGAGAGGTGGCAAGTTTGAGCTAATCCAGAGCAGAAAAAGAAAAGATTGCAGTAGAATGATGAATAAATGCCTTAGTCATTCTGACCTACTGAAGTGCCATATAGATGTAGGAAGTGGTCTTTATTAAGACTATAGTCGGTACATGTTTGCTGGGATGTTTCTACTGAGTGGCTATGCAGGCAGCATCAGGCACCCATATCCTGTAGTTTTGTTTGCATGAGGAACAGGTGATTTGAGACGATTATTGAAGAGAGAGAAGAATATGCAGGGATGGGAAAGAGGATGTGCAGAATAGTATCTGCCTAACCTGTCTGTTATTATGGGTGGTATTTGAGTTCCACAGTGAGAAGAACAGCAGGCAGAACTTGAAGAGTCTCTATTTGTGAATTACCCTGTTAGAACCAAGTACAAGTGGCACTGCTTAGCTTCCCAAGTAAGAAAGTATGACACACTGGGATATAGACACGCATCTGTACATGTTTTCAAGGCTGTCTCTGAACACTTGTGTCCAAATGGCAGCCCTATCATTTCAAATGGGTCTTCACAGTAATGGTAATGATGAAGTACATCAAAGAAATTCCAAAGGCCAAGAAGAAGGAAGCCAGAAGATTAAGGGTGGACAAAGTATTTACCCATGATGGCTATTTCTGGTGGACCAATTCAAGGGTACTTATGAGATACCCTCTGTAGATTCCTGAAAATACTTTGCAATCAGGGTGGAGATTCTGTTATCATGTTGTGATAGGAAAGAGCTTGTGAAATTAAACTACTAAAATCTCCTTCCAACTTTAGACCATTTCTAGCAATCTAAGACAGATGACAAGTCTATAAAAGTCACTATTAGAATAATATAAAATAAAGTGTCCTTGATCATGAGGTATTTGTTATATATTGATAGGTTCCCACCATTTCATCTTAAAGATTTTCCATATCTTAACAACAACTGGTTTGAACCTCAACACTTGTGTTTTCATAACATGGCAGCATTAACAGATCTGACAGATCTGATGAGGACCTGGAATTACATATTTTGCATGAAAATACAGAAATTGTACAACTTTCATTAATAAGATTGATGTCCAGTTTTCACTTTTTGTCCTCATTTTGTAAGTCTTTATTATGTTAAATGTGTAAAAGATCTCCAGGCTTTCAGAATAAATTAAATCAATCTTATATTTAAAACTGTCTAAAAAGGGGGAAACGGAAAAACAGGATTTCAAATATTCTCACTTGGGGTGGTGGAGGGTTAGGATGTCAAGGCAGATGATAAAACACATGAAGGTGCGACACTGTAGAGTGAAGCTCGGTGCTTCAATTCCATCAATTAAGAAAGCTACACTTAAGACAAGTATTAAAGAAGGTAGACTTAAATAAAGAGAATACCTTCACAGCGAAGAACACATAGGCCACCAACAAATCTGGAAGGTGAAATCTACTAACCTAAGTATATTTTTCAAAGTTAGCAATACCTAGAGATGTAACAAGTCATCCTCAGAAGAGACTCTATCCTTCCCAGAATGTCTTCCTATTGACTAGAGAGAGGAGCTCTATCTTACGTGTGTGGCATTTTCTTTGGGAGAGAGATTGGGTGTTATGGAAGAGGCTAGGGCACAGACTGTGATCACAAAATGAATTTGGTTTGATGTTTTGACATGTTCTTTGTGCAGGACTAGTGTGACATCTTCTTAATATTTTCCCTGCAAATTCTTATCAATGTTAATTGCAAGTTTAAGTTCTTCAGATAAAATCCAGAAGGTAGTAACTAGTGAAGTTCTTCTTGTAAGCCATCCAAGATACTTTGTGAGTTTAGTCAGGGTATAAACCAATCAGTCAATCAATCCTAAATGTTGTTTCTTTTGCCACAAATATTGGATACATTATTAAATTAATGTGGTATTAAATTTAACTTGAAAGACATTCAGAGAAAATGTGTATTGATTAGAACAAAACAACTAGTTCTATTTGGTGAATAAAACAATTTATAAAGACTGATAACAAAAGAAGAACAAATGGCTTTAGACAGCTCGATGCACAAAACTTATAAGTTCACACTTCATGAATATTAGAACCAATAGATTTATTTAAGAATGTCAAGGAGGAATTAGAATTGAAAAATACAGAAACAGATAAAGAGCAACAATGCTAGAGAATTTTGCTGTGGTTAATGAAGACAAGTTAAAACATGGAAAACTGGTTTAGATAAAGCAGAAGAATGCATAACACAAGCACTAGTGTTACTAATTTTTAAAATAAAATCAGGCATCCCAAGAGTTAAACTCCTCCCCACAACAACACACACATTTCCTCTAGTATTTTAAAGGTCTTTTTCTTTTTCTTTTTTTTCAAATATAGCCTAGAAATGAGGAGTTTATTGAAAGTCTTATTTTACTTGCATTTTCTGAATTTTTGAAATTGCCCTTTTTTTCTGTAAAGTCTGGGAATCGTAGTACATAAAATTGTTTAAGTAAGTAGATGAAATTCTTCTTCCAGACGATGAAAATGCTATCATATATGTGAGGGAAGAATCTTGTTTTGTGTAATCCTAAAGATAATCAATTGCAATGGGTGGGACCTATGAGGAAAAGCATTTTGCAAATATTAGAGATGTAGTTTTTGTTTGCTCTTCTAAAATATACCTTTCCTGTTTTGTTTTTTTTTTTTTGACATCTTTATTGGAGTATAATTGCTTTACAATGGTGTGTTAGTTTCTGCTTTATAACAAAGTGAATCAGTTCTACACATACATATGTTCCCATATCTCTTCCCTCTTGCATCTCCCTGCCTCCCACCCTCCCTATCCCACCCCTCTAGGTGGTCACAAAGCACCGAGCTGATCTCCCTGTGCTATGCGGCTGCTTCCCACTAGCTATCTATTTTACATTTGGTAGTGTATATATGTCCATGCCACTCTCTCACCCTGTCACATCTTACCCCTCCCCCTCCCCATATTCTCAAGTCCATTCTCTAGTAGGTCTGTGTTTTTATTCCCGTCTTGCCACTAGGTTCTTCATGACCTTTTTTTTTTTTTCCTTAGATTCCATATATATGTGTTAGTATACTGTATTTGTTTTTCTCTTTCTGACTTACTTCACTCTATATGACAGACTCTAACTCCATCCACCTCACTACAAATAACTCCATTTCGTTTCTTTTATGGTTGAGTAATATTCCATTGTATATATGTGCCACATCTTCTTTATCCATTCATCCGATGATGGACACTTAGGTTGCTTCCATGTCCTGGCTATTGTAAATAGAGCTGCAATGAACATTTTGGTACATGACTCTCTTTGAATTATGGTTTTCTCAGGGTATATGCCCAGTAGTGGGATTGCTGGGTCGTATGGTAGTTCTATTTTTAGTTTTTTAAGGAACCTCCATACTGTTCTCCATAGTGGCTGTATCAATTTACATTCCCACCAACAGTGCAAGAGTGTTCCCTTTTCTCCACACCCTCCCCAGCATTTATTGTTTCTAGATTTTTTGATGATGGCCATTCTGACCAGTGTGAGATGATATCTCATTGTAGTTTTCATTTGCATTTCTCTAATGATTAATGATGTTGAGCATTCTTTCATGTGTCTGTTGGCAAACTGTATATCTTCTTTAGAGAAATGTCTATTTAGGTCTTCTGCCCATTTTTGGATTGGGTTGTTTGTTTTTTTGATATTGAGCTGCATGAGCTGCTTGTAAATCTTGGAGATTAATCCTTTGTCAGTTGCTTCATTTGCAAATATTTTCTCCCATTCTGAGGGTTGTCTTTTGGTCTTGTTTATGGTTTCCTTTGCTGTGCAAAAGCTTTTAAGTTTCATTAGGTCCCATTTGTTTATTTGTGTGTTTATTTCCATTTCCCTAGGAGCTGGGTCAAAAAGGATGTTGCTGTGATTTATGTCCAAGAGTGTTCTGCCTATGTTTTCCTCTAAGAGTTTTATAGTGTCTGGCCTTACATTTAGGTCTTTAATCCATTTTGAGTTTATTTTTGTATATGGTGTTAGGGAGTGTTCTAATTTCATACTTTTACATGTACTTGTCCAGTTTTCCCAGCACCACTTATTGAAGAGGCTGTCTTTTCTCCACTGTATATGCTTGCCCCCTTTATCAAAGATAAGGTAACCATATGTGCATGGGTTTATCTCTGGGCTTTCTATCCTGTTCCATTGATCTATGTTTCTGTTTTTGTGCCAGTACCAAACCGTCTTGATTACTATAGCTTTGTAATATAGTCTGAAGTCAGGGAGCCTGATTCCTCCAGCTCCATTTTTCGCTCTGAAGATTGCTTTGGCTATTCAGGGTCTTTTGTGTTTCCATACAAATTGTGAAATTTTTTGTTCTAGTTCTGTGAAAAATGCCAGTGGTAGTTTGATAGGGATTGCATTGAATCTGTAGATTGCTTTGGGTAGTAGAGTCATTTTCACAATGTTGATTCTTCCAATCCAAGAACATGGTATATCTCTCCATCTATTTGTATCATCTTTAATTTCTTTCATCAGTGTCTTATAATTTTCTGCATACTGTTCTTTTGTCTCCTTAGGTAGGTTTATTCTTAGATATTTTATTCTTTTTGTTTCAGTGGTAAACGGGAGTGTTTTCTTAATTTCACTTTCAGATTTTTCATCATTAGTGTATAGGAATGCAAGAGATTTCTGTGCATTAGTTTTGTATCCTGCTACTTTACCAAATTCATTGATTAGTTTTAGTAGTTTTCTGGTAGCATCTTTAGGATTCTCTATGTATAGTATCATGTCATCTGCAAACAGTGACAGCTTTACTTCTTCTTTTCCGATTTGGATTCCTTTTATTTCTTTTTCTTCTCTGATTACTGTGGCTAACACTTCCAAAATTATGTTGAATAATAGTGGTGAGAGTGGGCAACCTTGTCTTGTTCCTGATCTTAGTGGAAAAGTTTTCAGTTTTTCACCATTGAGGACAATGTTGGCTGTGGGTTTGTCATATATGGCCTTTATTATGTTGAGGAAAGTTCCCTCTATGCCTACTTTCTGCACAGCTTTTATCATAAATCGGTGTTGAATTTTGTCGAAAGCTTTCTCTGCATCTATTGAGATGATCATATGGTTTTTCTCCTTCAATTTGTTAATATGATATATCACGTTGATTGATTTGCGTATATTGAAGAATCCTTGCATTCCTGGAATAAACCCCACTTGATCATGGTGTATGATCCTTTTAATGTGCTGTTGGATTCTGTTTGCTAGTATTTTGTTGAGGATTTTTGCATCTATGTTCATCAGTGATATTGGCCTGTAGTTTTCTTTCTTTGTGGCATCTTTGTCTGGTTTTGGTATCAGGGTGATGGTGGCCTCATAGAATGAGTTGCGGAGTGTTCCTCCCTCTGCAATATTTTGGAAGAGTTTGAGAAGGATAGGTGTTAGCTCTTCTCTAAATGTTTGATAGAATTCACCTGTGAAGCCATCTGGTCCTGGGCTGTTGTTTGTTGGAAGATTTTTAATCACAGTTTCAATTTCAGTGCTTGTGATTGGTCTGTTCATATTTTCTACTTCTTCCTGGTTCAGTCTCGGCAGGTTGTGCATTTCTAAGAATCTGTCCATTTCCTCCAGGTTGTCCATTTTATTGGCATAGAGTTGCTTGTAGTAATCTCTCATGATCGTTTGTATTTCTACAATGTCAGTGGTTACTTCTCCTTTTTCATTTCTGATTCTATTGATTTGAGTCTTCTCCCTTTTTCTCTTGATGAGTCTGGCTAATGGTTTATCAATTTTGTTTATCTTCTCAAAGAACCAGCTTTTAGTTTTATTGATCTTTGCTATTGTCTCCTTCATTTCTTTTTCATTTATTTCTGATCTGATCTTTATGATTTGTTTCCTTCTGCTAGCTTTGGGGTTTTTTTGTTCTTCTTTCTCTAATTGCTTTAGGTGCAAGGTTAGGTTGTTTATTTGAGATGTTTCCTGTTTCTTGATGTAGGCTTGTATTGCTATAAACTTCCCTCTTAGAACTGCTTTTGCTGCATCCCATTTGGGTCATCGTGTCTCCATTGTCGTTTGTTTCTAGGTATTTTTTGATTTCCCCTTTGATTT
The DNA here is from genome assembly GCF_028564815.1 of Eubalaena glacialis. Classification (NCBI taxonomy): domain Eukaryota; kingdom Metazoa; phylum Chordata; class Mammalia; order Artiodactyla; family Balaenidae; genus Eubalaena; species Eubalaena glacialis. The sequence continues at coordinate 77,459,738 of NC_083729.1, read as the reverse complement.
CTTCAGTGATCACTTCGTTATTAAGTAGTGTATTGTGTAGCCTCCATGTGTTTGTATTTTTTACAGATCTTTTCCTGTAATTGATATCTAGTCTCATAGCATTGTGGTCAGAAAAGATACTTGATACGATTTCAATTTTCTTAAATTTACCAAGGCTTGATATGTGACCCAAGATATGATCTATCCTGGAGAATGTTCCATGAGCACTTGAGAAAAATATGTATTCTGTTGTTTTGGGGTGGAATGTCCTATAAATATCAATTAAGTCCATCTTGTTTAATGTATCATTTAAAGCTTGTGTTTCCTTATTTATTTTCATTTTGGATGATCTGTCCATTGGTGAAAGTGGGGTGTTCAAGTCCCCTACTATGATTGTGTTACTGTCGATTTCCCCTTTTATGGCTGTTAGTATTTGCCTTATGTATTGAGGTGATCCTATGTTGGGTGCACACATATTTACAATTATTATACATTCTTCTTGGATTAATCCCTTGATCATTATATAGTGTCCTTCTTTGTTTCTTGTAATAGTCTTTATTTTAAAGTCTATTTTGTCTGATATGAGAATTGCTACTCCAGCTTTCTTTTGATTTCCATTTGCATGGAATATCTTTTTCCATCCCCTCACTTTCAGTCTGTATGTGTCCCTAGGTCTGAAGTGGGTCTCTTGTAGACAGCATATATACGGGTCTTGTTTTTTTTTTTTTAAACTTTGGGTTTATTTATTTATTTATTTATTTATGGCTGTGTTGGGTCTTCGTTTCTGTGTGTGGGCTTTCTCTAGTTGTGGCAAGTGGGGGCCACTCTTCATCATGGTGCACAGGCCTCTCATTATTGCGGCCTCTCTTGTTGTGGAGCACAAGTTCCAGACGCGCAAGCTCAGGAATTGTGACTCATGGGCCTAGTTGCTCCGCGGCATGTGGGATCTTCCCAGACCAGGTCTCAAACCCGTGTCCCCTGCATTGGCAGGCAGATTCTCAACCACTGCGCCACCAGCGAAGCCCAGGTCTTGTTTTTGTATCCATTCAGCCAGTCTGTGTCTTTTGGTGGGAGCATTTAATCCTTTTACATTTAAGGTAATTATCAATATGTATGTTCCTATTCCCATTTTCTTAAATGTTTTGGGTTTGTTATTGTAGGTGTTTTCCTTCTTTTGTGTTTCTTGCCTAGAGAAGTTCCTTTAGCATTTGTTGTAAAGCTGGTTTGGTGGTGCTGAACTCCATCAGCTTTTGCTTGTCTGTAAAGGTTTTAATTTCTCCATCAAATCTGAATGAGATCCTTGCTGGGTAGAGTAATCTTGGTTGTAGGTTTTTCTCCTTCATCACTTTAAGTATATCCTGCCACTCCCTTCTGGCTTGCAGAGTTTCTGCTGAAAGATCAGCTGTTAACCTTATGGGGATTCCCTTGTATGTTATTTGTTGTTTTTCCCTTGCTGCTTTTAATATGTTTTCTTTATATTTAATTTTGGATAGTTTGATTAATATGTGTCTTGGTGTGTTTCTCCTTGGGTTTATCCTGTATGGGACTCTCTGTGCTTCCAGGACTTGTTAACTATTTCCTTCCCCATATTAGGGAAGTTTTCAAGTATAATCTCTTCAAATATTTTCTCAGTCCCTTTCTTTTTCTCTTCTTCTTCTGGGACACCTATAATTCGAATGTTGGTGCATTTAATGTTGTCCCAGAGGTCTCTGAGACTGTCCTCAGTTCTTTTCATTCTTTTTTCTTTATTCTGCTCTGCAGTAGTTATTTCCACTATTTTATCTTCCAGGTCACTTACCCGTTCTTCTGCCTCAGTTATTATGCTATTGATCCCGTCTAGAGTATTTTTAATTTCATTTATTGTGCTTTTCATCATTGCTTGGTTCCTCTTTAGTTCTTCTACATCCTTGTTAAATGTTTCTTGCATTTTGTCTATTCTATTTCCAAGATTTTGGATCATCTTTACTATCATTATTCTGAATTCTTTTTCAGGTAGACTGCCTATTTCCTCTTCATTTGTTAAGTCTGGTGTGTTTTGACCCTGCTCCTTCATCCGCTGTGTGTTTTTCTGTCTTCTCATTTTGGTTATCTTACTGTGTTTGGGGTCTCCTTTTCACAGGCTGCAAGTTCGTAGTTCCCGTTGTTTTTGGTATCTGTTCCCAGTGGCTAAGGTTGGTTCAGTGGGTTGTCTAGGCTTCCTGGTGGAGGGGACTAGTGCCTGTGTTCTGGTGGATGAGGGTAGATCTTGTCTTTCTGGTGGGCACGTCCACATCTGGTGGTGTGTTTTGGGGTGTCTGTGGCCTTATTATGATTTTAGGCAGCCTCTCTGCTAATGGATGGGGCTGTGTTCCTGTCTTGCTAGTTGTTTGGTATAGGGTGTCCAGCACTGTAGCTTGCTGGTCGTTGAGTGAAGCTGGGTCTTGATGTTGAGATGGAGATCTCTGAGAGATTTTTGTGGTTTGGTATTACGTGGAGCTGAGAGGTTTCTTGTGGACCAGTGTCCTGAAGTTGGCTCTCCCACCTCAGAGGCACAGCCCTGATGCCTGGCTGGAGCACCAAGAGCCTTTCATCCACATGGCTTGGAATAAAAGGGAGAAAATATAGAAAGAGAGAAAGAAAGAGGATAAAATAAAATAAAATAAAGCTATTATAATAAAAAATAAGAAAAAAATGACTAAGAAAAAATTTTTTTTAATTTTTTAAAATAAATTTATTAATGTTTTATAATAAAAAATAAGATAAAAATTATTAAGAAAAAAATTTATTAAGAAAAAATTTTTTAAAATAAAAAGTAAGAAAAAAATTATTAAGAAAGAAATGTTTTTAATTTTTTAAAATAAAAAATAAGGAAAAAATTATTAAGAAAAAAATTTTTCTAAGTTAAAAAAAAAAAAAAAAGCGGACGGACTGAACCCTAGGACAAATGGTGAAAGCGAAGCTATACAGACAAAATCTCACCCAGAAGCATACACATATACACTCTCAAAAAGAGGAAAAGGGGAAAAATTAATATATCCTGCTCCCAAAGTCAACCTCCTGAATTTGGGATGCTTCGTTGTCTATTCAGGTATTCAACAGATGCAGGTACATCAAGTTGTTTGGGGAGCTTCAATCCGCTGCTTCTGAGGCTGCTGGGAGAAATTCCCTTTCTCTCTTTGTTCGTACAGCTCCCGGGGTTCAGCTTTGGATTTGGACCCGCCTCTGCGTGTAGGTCGCCTGAGGGCGTCTGTTCTTCGCTCACACAGGACGGGGTTAAAGGAGCAGCTGATTCGGGGGCTCTGGCTCACTCAGGCCCCGGGGGGGTGGGGGGGGAGGGAGGGGTACGGATGCGGGGCGAGCCTGCAGCGGCAGAGGCCGGCGTGCCGTTGCAGCAGCCTGAGGCGCGCTGTGCATTCTCCTGGGGAAGTTGTCCCCAGATCACGGGAGCCTGGCCGTGGCGGGCTGCACTGGCTCCCGGGAGCGGCGGTGTGGAGAGTGACCGGTGCTCACACACAGGCTTCTTGGTGGCCGCAGCAGCAGCCTTTGCATCTCATGCCTGTCTCTGGAGTCGGCGCTGATAGCCGCGGCTCGCGCCCGTCTCTGGAGCTCGTTTAGGCGGCGCTCTGAATCTCCTCTCCTCGCGCACCGCGAAACAAAGAGGCAAGAAAAAGTCTCTTGCCTCTTCAGCAGCTGCAGACTTTTTCCTGGACTCCCTCCCGGCTAGCTGTGGTGCGCTAACCCCTTCAGGCTGTGTTCATGCCGCCAACCCCAGTCCTCTCCCTGCGATCCGACCGAAGCCCGAGCCTCAGCTCCCAGCCCCTGCCCGCCCCGGCGGGTGAGCAGACAAGCCTCTCGGGCTGGTGAGTGCTGCTCGGCGCCGATCCTCTGTGAGGGAATCTCTCTGCTTTGCCCTCCGCACCCCTGTGGCTGTGCTCTCCTCCGTGGCTCCGAAGCTTCCCCCCTCTGCCACCCGCAGTCTCCACCCGCTAAGGGGCTTCCTAGTGTGTGGAAACCTTTCATCCTTCACAGCTCCCTCCCACTGGTGCAGGGCCCGTCCCTATTCTTTTGTCTCTGTTATTTCTTTTTTCTTTTACCCTACCCAGGTACGTGGGGAGTTTCTTGCCTTTTGGGAGGTCTGATGTCTTCTGCCAGCGTTCAGTGGGTGTTCTGTAGGAGCAGTTCCACGTGTAGATGTATTTCTACTGTATCTGTGGGAAGGAAGGTGATCTCCGCGTCTTACTCTTCCGCCATCTTGGCCAGACCCCTCTCCTCTGAATTTTTGATGAAACTGGCTTAGGTCAGGTCCAATACTCTGAAATCTAGCATTCTTTTCTTGATGTCTGTCCTTTTTCCTTAATATGTGTCCTATCCTAATAGATAGGTCCATACCAGTCTATGTCCATCCTAGATCTTTTATTGTTTCCACTAATGGTGTGTTTATATGTATATGTGTGTGTTTGTGTGGGGTAAGTGGGTGGGGGGAGTTAATGATAAAAACTTTTTATTGGAGCAAACCTGGCTAGCACTCAACATCTGTACCTGGTGGTTGGCATATCCCAATCTGTAGTTTTAGTTATCTATCTTGTATCTTCCCAATATTTCTGCCACTTGCTTGTAAGCTCCCTGTATATTTCTGCCACTGTTTATGCTCTCAGAAACTCCAGCTAAATTCCCAAAAAAAGTTGTATAGTGGAATAACAATGAACTTTGAATATAACATCATCTATGAGATAATGTAGTTTAAGAAAACACAGTATTTGTAATCGCAAAGACTTGGATTTTGAGTTCTTATTATGACAAACTTGACATAGGAAAAAATAATTTAACCTTTCCTCATCTATAAAATGGAAATTTTTGAGTAATTGTTGAGGTATTCAATTAAAGTGTGTTTAGAATGTAAAGAATGTGATGTTAAATTAATTCACTAAGTGGAGTTAAGTTACAGAAATCATGCTTTTTAATTCAGCAATTTTTTTTTGCCTCTTAGCAAATTCAGGTACATAATAGTGTCAAGATGCATTTTACTTTATTTACCATTACTAGGATTATGTCTATATGACACTCACTAATAATACAATAAAACTTAGAGCATTGTAAAGCCTTGTATATTTTGATGTTCATAATCAATGAGGCAAGATTTACTATATTTTTCACTTAATTCCAATCTGTTGCCCTTGTTATTAAATACAGTGTATGACTAAGATCTTAAAATGTTACTCAGTTATTATTCTGTCATATCTCCTCATGGCTTAATCTCTGGAAGAATTATCAGTATTTGGAAGATAGCTAAAGGTTTGAAGAGAAGCAGCATGCATTCTGAAATGGAATTTTATTAAACACATTTGTATTTGCTACAAAGAGCAAGGAGCAAGTGCAGTTTCAAATGGTTGCATGTTAGAGGTATATTTCTAGGAGCAATATTATTATTTCTTCACAGCAATATTAAATTAAATGGTTATATCCATAATAATTATCTGAGTGCTTACACAAGCATTATATCATGTAACTGTAGGAAGTCAGGAGGGAAGCTGTGACTGGTTCTCGTTCAATGCGTGAAGAAAATAGCGTAGATTCATTTGTGTAAATAGTCATTTGTTAAATGCCTACAATATGTATAGCATTATAATGGGTACTGGGAAAGGAAAATGCAGTGTTAACAAAGCAGCCCAGGCTTTCAAGAAGTTTACAGTCAAAACAGAGAAAAAAACATATGTATGAACAATATCCATATTAGGTAGAAATCAATAAAACCACCTTCCTCTGGGCTACTTCACATCCATAGTGTTGTGTATCAGCAAAACTTTCTTTACCTAATGTATTTTTGCCAAGAAGTTACCCTACACTCACCTTCTGTTTGGGACTCTTTTCTTTTCTTTTTTTCAGATTTTTCTAGTATTTTCTTTTCCTTTCTTTTCTAGCATTTCCTCACTTTACATCTCTTAGTTCTTGCTAAGGTTCTCTCCTTCAATAGGACATATTTTGAATAGTGCTATATTTTCTGTGACAACATACTTGCTTTAAAAATTCATTTGTGTAATAGTGCACTCTGATGTGTATCTCCATCTCCAAGTATTTTGTCTTAGTGGTAGTTTGCTCTCAAAGTGTTCAAAGCAGGTATTCCAGAAAACATATTCAACCTTCAAAATTCTTCATATATCTTTATAGCAAAAGTTTTGTTAATTAACATAAAAATTTAAAAACTACATTTTTTGTATGAAATGAATAAAGCTCAAGAAGAATGTTTGGTTAGAAACATAGTAAGGACTCCTCCACTTTTCATGAACTAGGCAGAAAATCTTGCAGGCACAGTAACTTCTCACCATTGGGCAGTCAAGCAGATTCTTCAGTCTTGGAGGATACTCTTCCCTTGGTCCACATACAAAGCTTGCTACTCGTCATCAGAATATTGTTGTGTTTTCCTTGGAATGAGCTCTTCAAACTGTGTGCTATTTTGAAAATGTCTAATAATGTATTCTCTGTGATACTAAAAGGAAACCTAATTTTTGATATGTCCACTTGCCTGTTTTCTAGAGTTTGGTCTAAAAATTGCTTTCATTGTGCTTACCATCCATAGTGAGATTGAAAAACGGAGATTTATAATCTTCAAGTATCTGCAAACATGCTCTGCCACCAATACTTATGAAATTATTTGATATTTCGTAATAACCAAAGAAGATTAGTTACAGATGACCCACCAGGTTTAACTTGGTATTTTCCTGGATGTGGTCCCTCTACTCCACTCCTTCCCTCCTAAAGTAAAGGGGCTGCACTGACAAAGTATTTTGATCTGAACTCATCATTTCAGGACTCCATTTTCCTGGTTGGGGAAAATGTTCAATTAATGCTATATAGAACTAACTATACACAATGTACTTTTGAGTGAAAATATAAGAAGTGTTAATGAGAAGCCATAGACATCTTCACAGATGAGTTCACTTGAGATGATCCTTAAAGAATGAGTATAATTGCTGTAAAAGTAACAGGAAAGACCATTCTGGGTAGAGGGACTAGCCTGAGACAAGGCATGGAAGCCTGAAAATACATGATAATTTTAAAATTGTGATTAATACACATTTGGATATATTTGAAGATGTGTGTGGAAGCTTGTTACACTAAGAGGATAGTTTCCAACTCTTAAACACTACTAGATCAATATTTTTCCTATCTTTATAAAATATATAATAAAATTGGATTAATACATATTTTAGTTCTATCTCACATAGAGAATTGGAATATAGGATTGTGAAGAAATGCAGGTAGCAGAATCAATGGGGATTTTTTTAATTGTAAGAGACAAAGGAGAGGTTTCAGGGACTCTAAAAACTGATACCATGTGGGAGACCTACACATCCAGTGATAGAGAAAAACATGGAGGAAACCCACTCTGATGTGGCTCACACTGTTCTACTCACTGCAAAGTCCTTAAATCTCTCCAGTTTCCATTCAGATTTTACCTATCTCTCAAGGACCTTTCAATCCCACCTCTTCTGAGTATAATGCCTTTTCTAATATTATCTTTATTGCCCTTCAAATTACTTTTAGTACCCTTAACATATCTGTTTAGTACATAACACCATGCATATAATTAAGAATTTCAGAGGAGAACACCTTATTTTTGTAACCACACTATGAACTATTAAAGAGATAAAAGCAATGGCTGCTTTAAATATAACCTTGTAACATATTAAGCCTTGATCAAATATTTGTTTAGTAATAATTATTACAGAGAATCTAGGAAGTAATATTATAATTCTTTTTTTTTTTTTTAAACATCTTTATTGAAGTATAATTGCTTTACAATGGTGTGCTAGCTTCTGCTTTACAACAAAGTGAATCAGTTACACATATACATATGTTGCCATATCTCTTCCCTCTTGCATCTCCCTCCCTCCCACCCTCCCTATCCCACCCCTCTAGGTGGTCACAAAGCACCGAGCTGATCTCCCTGTGCTATGCGGCTGCTTCCCACTAGTTATCTATTTTACATTTGGTAGTGTATATATGTCCATGACACTCTCTCACCCTGTCACATCTCACCCCTCCCCCTCCCCATATCCTCAAGTCCATTCTCTAGTAGGTCTGTGTCTTTATTCCCATCTTGCCACTAGGTTCTTCATGACCTCTTTTTTTTTTTTTTTTTTTTCCCTTAGATTCCATATATATGTGTTAGCATACTGTATTTGTTTTTCTCTTTCTGACTTACTTCACTCTGTATGACAGACTCTAACTCCATCCACCTCATTACAAACACCTCCATTTCATTTCTTTTTATGGCTGAGTAATATTCCATTGTATATATGTGCCACATCTTCTTTATCCATTCATCCGATGATGGACACCTAGGTTGCTTCCATGTCCTGGCTATTGTAAACAGAGCTGCAATGAATATTTTGGTACATGACTCTTTCTGAATTATGGTTTTCTCAGGGTATATGCCCAGTAGTGGGATTGCTGGGTCATATGGTAGTTCTATTTTTAGTTTTTTAAGGAACCTCCATACTGTTCTCCATAGTGGCTGTATCAATTTACATTCCCACCAACAGTGCAAGAGTGTTCCCTTTTCTCCACACCCTCTCCAGCATTTATTGTTTCTAGATTTTTTGATGATGGCCATTCTGACCGGTGTGAGATGATACCTCATTGTAGTTTTGATTTGCATTTCTCTAATGATTAATGATGTTGAGCATTCTTTCATGTGTCTGTTGGCAATCTGTATCTCTTCTTTGGAGAAATGTCTATTTAGGTCTTCTGCCCATTTTTGGATTGGGTTGTTTGTTTTTTTGTTATTGAGCTGCATGAGCTGCTTGTAAATCTTGGAGATTAATCCTTTGTCCGTTGCTTCATTTGCAAATATTTTCTCCCATTCTGAGGGTTGTCTTTTGGTCTTGTTTATGGTTTCCTTTGCTGTGCAAAAGCTTTTAAGTTTCATTAGGTCCCATTTGTTTATTTGTGTTTTTATTTCCATTTCTCTAGGACCTGGGTCAAAAAGGATCTTGCTGTGACTTATGTCATAGAGTGTTCTGCCTATGTTTTCCTCTAAGAGTTTGATAGTGTCTGGCCTTACACTTAGGTCTTTAATCCATTTTGAGTTTATTTTTGTGTATGGTGTCAGGGAGTGTTCTAATTTCATACTTTTACATGTACCTGTCCAATTTTCCCAGCACCACTTATTGAAGAGGCTGTCTTTTCTCCACTGTATATGCTTGCCTCCTTTATCAAAGATAAGGTGACCATATGTGCGTGGGCTTATCTCTGGGCTTTCTATCCTGTTCCATTGATCTATATTTCTGTTTTTGTGCCAGTACCAAACTGTCTTGATTACTGTAGCTTTGTAATATAGTCTGAAGTCAGGGAGCCTGATTCCTCCAGCTCCATTTTTCGTTCTCAAGATTGCTTTGGCTATTCGGGGTCTTTTGTGTTTCCATACAAATTGTGAAATTTTTTGTTCTAGTTCTGTGAAAAATGCCAGTGGTAGTTTGATAGGGATTGCATTGAATCTGTAGATTGCTTTGGGTAGCAGAGTCATTTTCACAATGTTTATTCTTCCAATCCAAGAACATGGTATATCTCTCCATCTGTTTGTATCATCTTTAATTTCTTTCATCAGTGTCCTATAATTTTCTGCATACAGGTCTTTTGTCTCCTTAGGTAGGTTTATTCCTAGGTATTTTATTCTTTTTGTTGCAATGGTAAACGGGAGTGTTTTCTTAATTTCACTTTCAGATTTTTCATCATTAGTATACAGGAATGCAAGAGATTTCTGTGCATTAATTTTGTATCCTGCTACTTTACCAAATTCATTGATTAGCTCTAGTAGTTTTCTGGTAGCATCTTTTGGATTCTCTATGTATAGTATCATGTCATCTGCAAACAGTGACAGCTTTACTTCTTCTTTTCCGATTTGGATTCCTTTTATTTCTTTTGCGTCTCTGATTGCTGTGGCTAACACTTCCAAAACTATGTTGAATAATAGTGGTGAGAGTGGGCAACCTTGTCTTGTTCCTGATCTTAGTGGAAATGGTTTCAGTTTTTCACCATTGAGGACAATGTTGGCTGTGGGTTTGTCATATACGGCCTTTATTATGTTGAGGAAAGTTCCCTCTATGCCTACTTTCTGCAGGACTTTTATCATAAATGGGTGTTGAATTTTGTCGAAAGCTTTCTCTGCATCTATTGAGATGATCATATGGTTTTTCTCCTTCAATTTGTTAATATGATGTATCACGTTGATTGATTTGCGTATATTGAAGAATCCTTGCATTCCTGGAATAAACCCCACTTGATCATGGTGTATGATCCTTTTAATGTGCTGTTGGATTCTGTTTGCTAGTATTTTGTTGAGGATTTTTGCATCTATGTTCATCAGTGATATTGGCCTGTAGTTTTCTTTCTTTGTGACATCTTTGCCTGGTTTTGGTATCAGGGTGATGGTGGCCTCGTAGAATGAGTTGGGGAGTGTTCCTCCCTCTGCAATATTTTGGAAGAGTTTGAGAAGGATAGGTGTTAGCTCTTCTCTAAATGTTTGATAGAATTCGCCTGTGAAGCCATCTGGTCCTGGGCTTTTGTGTGTTGGAAGATTTTTAATCACAGTTTCAATTTCAGTGCTTGTGATTGGTCTGTTCATATTTTCTATTTCTTCCTGGTTCAGTCTCGGCAGGTTGTGCATTTCTAAGAATCTGTCCATTTCTTCCAGGTTGTCCATTTTATTAGCATAGAGTTGCTTGTAGTAATCTCTTATGATCGTTTGTATTTCTGCAGTGTCAGTGGTTACTTCTCCTTTTTCATTTCTAATTCTATTAATTTGAGTCTTCTCCTTTTTTCTCTTGATGAGTCTGGCTAATGGTTTATCAATTTTGTTTATCTTCTCAAAGATCCAGCTTTTAGTTTCATTGATTTTTGCTATTGTTTCCTTCATTTCTTTTTCATTTATTTCTGATCTGATCTTTATGATTTCTTTCCTTCTGCTAGCTTTGGGGTTTTTTTGTTCTTCTTTCTCTAATTGCTTTAGGTGCAAGGTTAGGTTGTTTATTCGAGATGTTTCCTGTTTCTTGATGTAGGCTTGTATTGCTATAAACTTCCCTCTTAGAACTGCTTTTGCTGCATCCCATAGGTTTTGGATCGTCGTGTCTCCATTGTCATTTGTTTCTAGGTATTTTTTGATTTCCCCTTTGATTTCTTCAGTGATCACTTCGTTATTAAGTAGTGTATTGTGTAGCCTCCATGTGTTTGTATTTTTTACAGATCTTTTCCTGTAATTGATATCTAGTCTCATAGCGTTGTGGTCGGAAAAGATACTTGATACGATTTCAATTTTTTTAAATTTACCAAGGCTTGATTTGTGACCCAAGATATGATCTATCCTGGAGAATGTTCCATGAGCACTTGAGAAAAATGTGTATTCTGTTGTTTTTGGGTGGAATGTCCTATAAATATCAATTAAGTCCATCTTGTTTAATGTATCATTTAAAGCTTGTGTTTCCTTATTTATTTTCATTTTGGATGATCTGTCCATTGGTGAAAGTGGGGTGTTAAAGTCCCCTACTATGATTGTGTTACTGTCGATTTCCCCTTTTATGGCTGTTAGTATTTGCCTTATGTATTGAGGTGCTCCTATGTTGGGTGCATAAATATTTACAATTGTTATACCTTCCTCTTGGATCGATCCCTTGATCATTACATAGTGTCCATCTTTGTCTCTTGTAATTGTCTTTATTTTAAAGTCTATTTTGTCTGATATGAGAATTGCTACTCCAGCTTTCTTTTGATTTCCATTTGCATGGAATATCTTTTTCCATCCCCTCACTTTCAGTCTGTATGTGTCTCTAGGTCTGAAGTGGGTCTCTTGTAGACAGCATATATATGGGTCTTGTTTTTGTATCCATTCAGCCAGTCTGTGTCTTTTGGTGGGAGCATTTAATCCATTTACATTTAAGGTAATTATCGATATGTATGTTCCTATTCCCATTTTCTTAAATGTTTTGGGTTTGTTATTGTAGGTGTTTTCCTTCTCTTGTGTTTCTTGCCTAGAGAAGTTCCTTTAGCATTTGTTGTAAAGCTGGTTTGGTGGTGCTGAACTCTCTCAGCTTTTGCTTGTCTGTAAAGGTTTTAATTTCTCCATCAAATCTGAATGAGATCCTTGCTGGGTAGAGTAATCTTGGTTGTAGGTTTTTCTCCTTCATCACTTTAAGTATATCCTGCCACTCCCTTCTGGCTTGCAGCGTTTCTGCTGAAAGATCAGCTGTTAACCTTATGGGGATGCCCTTGTGTGTTATCTGTTGTTTTTCCCTTGCTGCTTTTAATATGTTTTCTTTATATTTAATTTTGGATAGTTTGATTAATATGTGTCTTGGTGTGTTTCTCCTTGGATTTATCCTGTATGGGACTCTCTGTGCTTCCAGGACTTGATTAACTATTTCCTTTCCCATATTAGGGAAGTTTTCAACTATAATCTCTTCAAATATTTTCTCAGTCCCTTTCTTTTTCTCTTCTTCTTCTGGGACCCCTATAATTCGAATGTTGGTGCGTTTAATGTTGTCCCAGAGGTCTCTGAGACTGTCCTCAGTTCTTTTCATTCTTTTTTCTTTATTCTGGTCTGCAGTAGTTATTTCCACCATTTTATCTTCCAGGTCACTTATCCGTTCTTCTGCCTCAGTTATTCTGCTATTGATCCCATCTAGAGTATTTTTAATTTCATTTATTGTGCTTGTCATCGTTTCTTGGTTCCTCTTTAGTTCTTCTACGTCCTTGTTAAATGTTTCTTGCATTTTGTCTATTCTATTTCCAAGACTTTGGATCATCCTTACTATCATTATTCTGAATTCTTTTTCAGGTAGACTACCTATTTCCTCTTCATTTGTTAGGTCTGGTGTGTTTTGACCCTGCTCCTTCATCTGCTGTGTGTTTTTCTGTCTTCTCATTTTGCTTATCTTACTGTGTTTGGGGTCTCCTTTTCACAGGCTGCAGGTTCGTAGTTCCCGTTGTTTTTGGTATCTGTCCCCAGTGGCTAAGGTTGGTTCAGTGGGTTGTGTAGGTTTCCTGGTGGAGGGAACTAGTGCCTGTGTTCTGGTGGATGAGGCTGGATGTTGTCTTTCTGGTGGGTTCGTCCACGTCTGGTGGTGTGTTTTGGGGTGTCTGTGGCCTTATTATGATTTTAGGCAGCCTCTCTGTTAATGGATGGGGCTGTGTTCCTGTCTTGCTAGTTGTTTGGCATAGGGTGTCCAGCACTGTAGCTTGCTGGTCGTTGAGTGAAGCTGGGTCTTGATATTGAGATGGAGATCTGTGAGAGATTTTCGCCGTTTGGTATTACGTGGAGCTGGGAGGTCTCTTGTGGACCAGTGTCCTGAAGTTGGCTCTCCCACCTCAGAGGCACAGCCCTGATGCCTGGCTGGAGCACCAAGAGCCTTTCATCCACACGGCTCAGAATAAAAGGGAGAAAAAATGGAAAGAAAGAAAAAAAGAGGATAAAATAAAATAAAATAAAGCAATTATAATAAAAAATAAGAAAAAAAATTATTAAGAGTAAATTTATTAAGAAAAAAAATTTTTTTTAATTTTTAAAAATAGATTTATTAATTTTTTATACTAAAAATAAGAAAAAAATTATTTAGAAAAAATTTATTAAGAAAAAAAATTTTTTAATTTTTTAAAATAAAAAATATGAAAAAACTTATTAAAAATTTTTTAAAAAATAGAAAATAAGGAAAAAATTATTAAGAAAACATTTATTAGGGAAAAAAAATTTTTTTTAAGCCAAAAAAAAAAAAACGGACGGACCTAACCCTAGGACTAACGGTGAGAGCAAAGCTATACAGACAAAATCTCACCCAGAAGCATACACATCTACACTCACAAAAAAAAGGAAAAGGGGAAAAGTTAATATATCCTGCTCCCAAAGTCCATCTCCTAAATTTGGGATGATTCGTTGTCTATTCAGGTATTCAACAGATGCAGGCACATCAAGTTGTTTGTGGAGCTTTAATCCGCTGCTTCGGAGGCTGCTGGGAGAGATTGCCCTTTCTCTTCTTTGTTCGTACAGCTCCCGGGGTTCAGCTTTGGATTTGGACCCGCCTCTGCATGTAGGTCGCCTGAGGGCGTCTGTTCCCCGCCCAGACAGAACGGGGTTAAAGGAGCAGCTGCTTCGGGGGCTCTGGCTCAGTCAGGCTGGGGGGAGGGAGCGGTACGGAGGAGGCGGGGCGAGCCTGCGGCGGCAGAAGCCGGCGTGACGTTGCAGCAGCCCGAGGCGCGCCGTGCGCTCTCCCGGGGAAGTTGTCCCCGGACTACGGGAGCCTGTCCTTGGCGGGCTGCACAGGCTCCCGGGAGGGGCGGTGTGGAGAATGACCTGTGCTCGCCCACAGGCTGTTTGGTGGCGGCAGCAGCAGCCCTAGCGTCTCATGCCCGTCTCTGGGGTCCGCGCTGACAGCCGCGGCTCGCGCCCGTCTCTGGAGTTCGTTCAAGCGGCGCTCTGAATCCCCTCTCCTTGCACGCCGCGAAACAAAGAGGCAAGAAAAAGTCTCCTGCCTCTTCGGCAGCTGCAGACTTCTTCTCGGGCACCCTCCCGGCTAGCTGTGGTGCGCCAGCCCCTTCAGGCTGTGTTCACGCAGCCAACCCCAGTCCTCTCCCTGCGATCCGACCGAAGCCCGCGCCTCAGCTCCCAGCCCCCGCCCGCCCCGGCGGGTGAGCAGACAAGCCTCTCGGGCTGGTGAGTGCTGCTCGGCGCCGAGCCTCTGTGCGGGAATCTCTCCGTTTTTCCCTCTGCGTCCCTGTTGCTGTGGGATCCGCGCCGATAGCCGCGGCTCGCGCCCGTCTCTGGAGCTCGTTTAGGCGGCGCTCTGAATCCCCTCTCCTTGCGCGCCGCGAAACAAAGAGGCAAGAAAAATTCTCTTGCCCCTTTGGCAGCCGCAGTCTTTTTCCCGGACTCCCTCCCGGCTAGCACCGAAGCCCGAGCCCCAGCTCCCAGGCCCCGCCCGCCCCGGCGGCTGAGCAGACAAGCCTCTCGGGCTGGTGAGTGCTGGTCGGCACCGCTCCTCTGTGCGGGAATCTCCGCTTTGCCCTCCGCACCACTGTGGCTGCGCTCTCCTCCGTGGCTCCGAAGCTTCCCCCCTCTGCTACCCGCAGTCTCTGCCCACGAAGGGGCTTCCTAGTGTGTGGAAGCCTTTCCTCCTTCACAGCTCCCTCCCACTGGTGCAGGTCCCGTCCCTATTCTTTTGTCTCTGTTATTTCTTTTTTCTTTTGCCCTACCCAAGTACGTGGGGATTTTCTTGCCTTTTGGGAGGTCTGACGTCTTCTGCCAGCGTTCAGTGGGTGTTCTGTAGGAGCAGTTCCACGTGTAGATGTATTTCTCATGTATCTGTGGGGAGGAAGGTGATCTCCGCGTCTTACTCTTCCGCCATCTTGCCCCTCCCCTATAATTCTTAATCTATTGCATGTTTGAATGCAGGTAATTTTAAAATGCAATGACACCTACAGCAAATTAATACCAAGTAGAAGAAACCCTTAAATAGCATTTAATTTTAGAAAGAAGGATAAAGCATAAGAAAATATTCCAAATATTTTGGGATTTTATTTAAGAAAATAACTTCGTAAAACTGACTGGAGTAAAGCCACATAAAGTTCAATATCACAACCTTCTCTATCTTTTCTTGTCTCCATCGGTTAGAAGGATGCATTCCCCATGCTTCCCCTTTTTCAGTGTGTGGAGCCCATTTGTGTAGGTCCTTTTATTTGATGCAAATAGTTACCTTGAGGAGAAGTCAAGTCAGGTACCATTATTAGAATCTTTTAATATGAGAAAATCAGTTAGTTCTTCAAATTCATATATCTACTGAGAAAGGTACATTCTAAAACAGAACCCAGACCTTATGTATTTTGAATTACTTTTTTTCTAAAACAAGAAAGTAGACTCAACATATTATACAGATTGCTAACAAAAAAAAAAAAAATGATTTTGAATTGAACGCTCAGTTAACCTGACGTTTTGAATAATCACACACCCCCATCCATTAAGCAGTTCTTTTAATTTAAATGTTCTTATATAAAATTTATGATAATATAGTATTTAGAAAAAATAATAAACATTGAAATTTTATGCTGTATCCCCTCTGCAAATTTCCTTGTATATATTGTTTTCCAAATTACGAGAGTTTACAGAGTAGTAAACAGAATTTTTAGAAAGAATATCACAATTCTGTCTGCTTGTTTGATTGATGCCATGATCAAGAAGTGTGAGTTTTATTTATATCTTAAAGAGATGTAATTTAATATTAATAATAGTAGCTCAGATTTCTCCAATTTTGATAAGTTCATTTTTGAATAATGACATAGGCAAAGTTTTTAGAAATATATATATATATACATACATGTATATTACTTCATCAATTATATGTCCAATATATATTTAGTGAATACCCACCAGATGAGAGGCACTATAATACATGCGTGTAATACAAGGAAAAGCAAACCTGAGATGGTTCCATTGCTAGTGGAACTTTGTTTCCTACCATTTGAGTATATTTTGCCATAACTTTCCCCTATTATTTCTATTTGTATAAGAATATCACATGCATAAATTTAGGGAGAAAGTAATTTGACAAGCTAATTGTTATTTTTGTGATTATAAATCACTTATCCTTAAATAAATTGTATACATGTAACTTCTCCTATGTAGCAATACCTAACTTATTTGGTGGGGGGGAGTTGGTTGTGTCTATTAAAGTAGATATTGGCTGATCAAAACATTAATCCCTAGTATTATCAATCTAATTGTTCTACTTTAATGTAGTTTTTGTCATAAAATATAGTCACAGAATATTAGCACATAAAGGTACCCAGAGTTCATGTAGTCCAAATCCCAATTTTAGTATAAACTATTGCCTAGAGAAGCAAAGTAAATCATTAAACATCATAAACCAAATTATTTGTGACTAAACATGGCCACTTTGATGCATTGCAGTGGAATGCAGAGAGAATTCACTGCATGCTTAATATTTGAATGGCACATGGTATGTGTTTGTATCCTTGCCATGATGTCCCATTGCCCTCAAGTAGATTATACAGAATGTAGTATCATTTTGAGAAGCTTATTTTTGGCATGGATGACTTTATTTAGCAATTTGTGTGACACAAATATTTATTTAAATATCTATTTAAAATTGATAATTAACAAGCAATAAAAATAAATGAAAATTACTTTTTTAATTTGCTTGAATGTTCTCAATATAGATTTTTTTAACCAGTTGAACACCAACATATTCCTTAAAGAGAAAGGACATTCAGCCTTTATTCTATGTGCCTGTATTCTCCTAATGTAACATCAAATAATAGATTATTGTAATTTCTTAGCTCTGTACACTCATGCTATAAAAGGAATGTGACTCTTCTATTAGCCAGGTGTGACATTGCTATGAAGTTTTTATGATAGCACGTGAGAGACACACACACTGCTACTCCCTGTGCAAGGCCCAAGTCAGAGATACTTCAACTCATCATTGTTCTTTCCACTTCTGGGTCAACCCAAAGATTCTCCAAGACTTTTGCAACAGAGTAAGCTTGGCAGCCACTTTAACTAATAACTTCTGGCAAATGAAATGAAATCTATTTCATTTCCTTTGGATAAATAATAATATTAACATAAAATTACTGTTGTCTTCCTCTTTTCTTTCTGTTTAGTTAATTTTTTTAGAATCTGACACAAGTTTAATTCAATAGAAAATCACATGCTATTTTTCTGGCCAACATAGTGCAATACAGTGCAGTAGTATATGTCCCACATGAATATTTAAAAAATCAAATGAACAGGTTTTTGTTGTGCATTAAGTATGTGTTGAACACTGAGTTCCATTTTTAATATCAGAGATCAGATTCTGGGGGGGAGCATATGAAACTACATTATGTGATTAAAAGACTAAAATGAATTTTAGGGTCTAAATTTTGTAAAAGTTCAAAGATGGGAAAAATCACTTTGGTTTTAGTAGTTTCAAAAGCTTTATAAAAAATGTGACATTTAAATTAGACTTGGGAATGTTGGTAAATTTTTAATTTTCTGCAAAGGTAATAGAAAAAGCATTGATGGTTAAGGAAAGACTGCATCCTTTTTTACTAAATATATATATATATACATATATATATATATACACAATTTAATTCTTATGAAAACAAGAAGAAAGGTAAGAAGTCATTTATTACATATTCATTTGGGGATCACTATTGTTATAATCTAGAAGGCAAGGTTTACCTCATTTATAAAAATTTTGGGAAAACTAGAAAAACTGCAGGCACTTTTTTGAGTATAAAGCAATCCATTCATTTGTTATTCACTTAATCTACTTACACCCTGAAAATATGGTTTTAGGTGAAACTATCAATAGATTAATATGAATTAAATATCCTTGAATAATGGAAATAGAAGCAAAGTGTTTTTAGTGATTACTCTTGGCCAGATACTGTTAAGTATTTTTATGCATTATCTCCATCTTCATAACAGATGAAAAATTTGAGGATTAGAGAAATTACATGGAATGATCATGATCATATACTTAGTAACTGGCAAAACCTGGACTCGATTTCATGTTTTAGTGATTACAAAAGTATCATAGGATGAGGTATTGAATTAAGGAGCGCTTGTTTCAAATCACCGTCAGTCTCACAGTCTGAGTGACCTCATGGGAGCATCTTCTTTTCTTATCATTTGTCATCAGCAGTCACCTTTTTTAATCCAGTGTTTGACCCTCTGTGTCAAAAGCCAATGTTAGTCATGTACCGATCCAAGAAAACAGTACTTCATTTATTATAGCTGATTATTATAACCACATAATATCCATAGGAATTATCAGAGGTAAAGGAAGAATATAAGCATTTCATTTTTTAGAGTGGACAGTTGGAATTATTTGTTTTTAAAAAGAGGATCCTAAGGCTTTGGTTATGTTATTGTGTTTCAAGCACATTAAAATTTGTACAAAAAGATAAAGTTTTCAAGCATATTTTATAAGCTGGTTTTTGTAGAAATATCCTACTTTATGGAAAATCAGTATCAAATCTGTGTTTCCTTTTTGCAAACTTATGGTGTTTTTTAAAGTTATATTTCTAATAAATTTACTATAAGATTGTGCTGGATTAGTCATACCTAAAGAGGGAAGAAATTTAAATTCATGAAAAAAATAATTATCTCAAAGGATCAGAGTTAACAGAATTTCTATTTAGGATTGGTCCTTAATAGTATTAGGGAATAAGCTGTGATGTTATGTGTAAGATTTTTTTACCTGTCTCAAAAATCTCTACAATTCATGTTCATATTTTTCCCTAGGGAAGAGAATCCATTAAAAATAATTTTTTCAAATATTTTCAAAAATTCTTGATAAACGTAATTTATTAATTTTTGGATACTATTTTTAATTTGAAACATTTTATAATTTCACTTATCACATCTTGAGATGATAAATTCAACAAGGCTATACCCCTTGTAATGTAAATGTTTGTTTTGTTAAACTTTCAATCTTCAAGGCCCTGCGGTAGGGCTATTTAAGATTTTTTTTCTGATAGGACATGAAAACATGCTTAATTTGGTGAATGTCAAATGAATGGCAAAGATGTTAAGAGGTATAAAATTTAAGAAGTTGAATATTATCAAAAACTTTTATCTCAGTAATATACTATTCAAAACTAGGTCTTATTTACCAGCTAATTTTTCCCAGATGTTTATCCTTTAAAAAAGGAGTCTTCATGGCTTCAAAAGACAATAATTGGAATTCTCTACATTAAATAATTCCTATATCAACCTAGACACAAAAGTTGAGATTGATTAAATGAGTAACACCAAATCATAGCAAGGTTATGGCAAAGCCTAGAATTAAATTATTCTAATACCTCCTCTCTCAATTTCACACTTTCCAGGAGAACCAAACATTCTTAATTATTTAGTCTGTGCTTAGAAAGCAACACATCTTTGCTCATTACTCAGGTCAATTTAGTTGTTTAATTATATATGTATATATAAATATAACTATAAGTTTATATATATAAGTATGCATATAGTTTCCCTGCAGAACTCTCTTGAGACCTGGTCACCAGAACTGAGTGATATTCAAGATGTGAAATTTCATGATGTAGTCTCATTCCCTAACATCCTGCCTAGTATATAATACATATTTAACCAAAAGTATATTTTTATTTGAAAAAGGGGTGGAATTTATTTTGTTCTATTACTTTGTAAAAGGAAATAGAATGCAAGATTCCTTGTGAGCAACCTGTTCAGTAAACAATACACTGTTCTATCCAGAAACACATAAAGTGGACTACTTTAAGCTGATAGGAGCCATGATCCTATAAAAGGAGATGTCCTCTTAAAACTCCAAGATTAATTTTATTTGTTCTAGTTATAATTAAAAATAGTCAATTCACAAGAGTGGCAGCTTTATTACATATTTATTTTATAGTCCCAGGCACTACTTATTAAGCAGTCCAAAAAAGTCCTAAGTTAGATATGTACATAGTTGCTTTGTGTTAAACAATGTTGGCATTTTAGATCTATAATTTGGGGTTGAGAATTAATTCATTTAAATGATAGTTTAAAAATCCAATAGTCATTTCCTTAAAATAAATATGAACAAGAAAACAAACTCAGGCATTTTATTTCATGTCTTCTGTGGGTTCCATGATAAAGTAATTATGAAATCAGTAATTAATCACCTCTAGAGAACAATAAGGGTATTGTAATTCTGGAAAATAATGTATTCTGCTTAAATGGTTGGATAATAACCAACTGAGCTTAACACAAACATTGAGATAATAAAGATGAGAAAATGAAAATAAGGCATGATCTTATGGAAAAGCAAAGACAAAGTAAATTAATATGCAAATATGCAAATTAGCATATGTGATTCCTGGATGAATATTAAAATTGAACAAATATTGCTAGAGAAGTTTCAGCTGAGTTTCCTTGTAGGTCCATAGACATAGAATATTTTAATAGGATTATGAGATTGAAAACCTTTATTCTAATGTCATGTATTCATTTGAACAGGGAATTTACAAATTTGTGTGATATATAGAGTGAAGACAATATGTTGTTACTATTACTTTTTTTGTTTATATTCCACATAAATTATGTTCCATTGAAAGATTTTATCTCTATTGATGACTCTTAGACTTATTGGTCAGTAAGTAGAAAGAGAATCCAACTTCCAAAGCAATGAAAAATATGAAAACCTTGATAAGAGAAAAATGGATTCCCCAAATTCAAATTAAACCCTCATTTTATATATAAAAATTCAATCTAGATGAGGACAAATTCAGGTTATAAACCAGAACTAAGAGCAAGCTGGATTTTCTAATCTCAAATTATCAAACAAAAGAATATTTAATGAGTCTGAAGGCAGGTGATGAAATGTGAGTTCTGATGATTCTGTACCTTCTGCACCTCAATTATTGTTAGCAGGAGATGGTAAAGCCAAAACCAGAGGATTTCTTGAGGAGTTTTTGTCTGGACCTCATGGAAACGAGAGGAAACCCCATAGTCAGGTACTCCCAAAGAAACCTGAGGAGATCATATTATTAGGTAGAGAGTAAGCTCATATCTGCATTTTCAAATCACATAGGTGCCGATGAATGTGAAAAAAATATGCACATATCAAGGAATGTCCAGGTTTCCTGTTACTGGGGAAGGAAAAAAAAGTCAGAAAGAAGGCAAGATCAGTAGTGGGTGAGAAATTTAGGGACTATATATGATGAGTAAGAAGTGAACCTGTGACCCAAGTGGCAGGACAGATCTATGGACAGTGGATTGGGTGAGAGTGGAGGTAGGATTGACTAGGCACCTAGTGCTCTTAAGCATCAAGTTGAGACCTTCTTGGCACAGAGGACCAGAGGTCCTTAGTTGAGGAGACAAATCTCTTTGAGGTCATTATACTTAGTCTTTGGGCAGAAAAACCTTCAAGGTGACTGACATCCAGAAAGAAGGATCACTGACAGAGACATCAGAACAGGAATAGGACAGGACAAACACTTGTACCTGTTAACAAAAATCCTCTCTTCATCTTTGGTATGAGCCTCTGAAAGCTTCTCTTCTTCATACACTCAGACACCATCTTGAAGAGTAGCAGTGGATAAGAAAGAAGGTCTGAAGGAGTAGGGGTTTATCCAAAAAGGTAAAGTATCATAAGCTATTGGAACTGAATGACTAATTTTTTTTCACATTTTCAAGATGGAAATTCAAAAGACGAGCAGGTCACCTAAGGTCAAAGAGGTTATCACTTCTTAAACTGCTGCAGATACATTTGGCACTCACAAACCAAGTGTAATACCCAGGCTGTAGCTTTGATGTTAATAGGCTGGTGTGGAGTTAAGCACAGCACCCAGGGGAGTTCATTTTATTCTATAGACAGAACAACTGATCTAAAAGTTATGGAGCTTTTATGGGAAATTCTATGCTCAAATGTCCTTGCAAACATGGTACCCAGAAACTCCATGGTAAATGATCTGAATTCTGGTCTCAATTGGGGTTGGATATAGGCCGACCTTATGCATAAATTTAGAGTAATAAGTTGATTTATGCAACACTGAAAAACTGGTAATAAAATGTCTGATTAAAAGAGGGAGAGAAAGAGAGAGAGGGAGAAGAAAGAAGAGAAGAGAAAAAGCAATTAAAAACAGTATTAAATAGATGGATTTCTCTTTCCAGAAACATGGGGTAAATAGACTTTTCCCTATTACTCCTTCTAAGTACAAACCCTGAAAATTACAGGTAAAACAAACATAACAAGTCTTTGGAAGTTGGGAAGACTGTTAAAAAGCCAGGGACCTCAGAACCAGAACAACATGGCAGTGAGTTTCCTCATTTTTTTGCTTCATATATCACCACATAGAACTGAAAAACCAAACAAAAAAAAACAAATTCCAGTAGGCACAGATAAAAAGCCCTAACAAGAGCCTCCTTTCTCTACCCAAAGGACTAGAAAGGGGCCAAGAGGATCAAGAAAGTGACAATTATGTACATGTAATGTACTACTTAGAGCAACCAGTAAAAAAAACCCTACAAATGTATACACTGAAACACTGCAGATAAATCAAAATGGAATTATAAAACTGTGTAAACAACTCAAAGGAAGGCAGGAAAACAAACAAACAAAAAAAAGTAGATAAGCAAATAAAAAATAAATCGTCTGACTTAAATTCTAAAATCTCAATAATTACATGTGAATGGCTTATATATACCAATTAAAGATATTTAATTAAAGATACCAATTAAAGATATAATCTACTCAGATATTATCTGAGTAGATTATAAACAAACAAAAAAAATGTGATTATTATAACCTATATACTGTCCACAAGGAATCTATTTTAACTATAATGGAATAGGCAGGTTGAAAGTAAAAGAATGGAAAATATTAATCTAAAAAATCAGAAATGGCTATATTGATGAAGTATATTTCAGAGCAAAAAAAAAAAAAAAAAAGTGAGATAGAGACATTATGCAAAAAGTTATTTCACCAGTAAGACAAAGTAACCCTAGCTGTATATACACCAAAAAATAGACCTACAAAATAGGTGAAACAAAAACTGACAACTGAAAGCAGAAATAGACAAATCCACCATTGTAGTTGAAGACATCAATATCCCTTTCTTAGAAATAGATAGAAAACTAGATATAAAATCAGCAGAGATATACAAGAACTAAACATACCATCAACCAACAAGATCTAATCAAAGTTTACAGAAAATTCCATCCAAAAAGAGACTACAGTCTTTTCAAGTTCCATGGAATATATATCAAGATAGACTATATCCTGAGCCACTAAACAAACATTGGCAATTTCTAAAGGATTAAAATAATACAGACTGTGATCTTCAATCACAGTGAAATCAAACTAGAAATCAATAACATAAAAATAACAGGAAAGTTTCCAAACCCTTGTGAACTAAATAACACACTTCTAAATAATCCCCGGGTCAAAGAAGAAGTCGCAAGGGAACTCAAGATTTATATTGAACTGAATGAAAGTGAAAATACAATATACCAAAGTAGGATGGACACAGTTAAAGTAGTGTTGAAAGGGAAACTGAAAGCAATATATGTATGTGTTAGAATAGAGAAACTGTCACAATTTAAATAATCTAATCTCCCACCACAAAAACCTAGAAAAAAATGAAGCAAACTAAACCCCAAGTGAGCAGTAGAAGGGATATCAAAATGATAAAAGTGGAATATATAAAGAACTCACAGAATATAAATTAAAAAACAAACAATCCAATTAGAAAATGGGCAAAAGACATGAATCAGTAGTGATCAGGAAAATGTTATTGATATGTGCAACAACCTGGATGTATCTCCAGAGAATAAAGCTAAGTGAAAGAATCTAATCCTTTAAGGTTACATACTGCATGCTTCCACTTACATTACATATAGTTTTTTACATCTTTATTGGACTATAATTGCTTTACAATATTGTGTTAGTTTCTGCTGTACAACAAAGTAAATCAGCTATATGTATACATATATCCCCATATCTCTTCCCTCTTGAGCCTCCCTCCTACCCTCCCTATTCCACCCCTCTAGGTCATCACAAAGCATGGAGCTGATCTCCCGGTGCTAAAAAAATTAGAATAGGTGAACAGATAAGTGATTTCAAGGCATTCAGACAAAGGTTGGGGGATGGGACTGAATACAGCTATAAAATAATAGTATGAAGAATTCTTGTTGTGATGAAAGTGTTCTGTAACCTTTGTCTAAGTCCTCTTTCAACTCTAAAAATTCTCAAATAATAAAAGTGAATAGGGTTCATTGTTGCCATGAAATACAGGTAACTATACAGTGATTGAGATGATAAATTAATCGTCTGATATTCCATTTGATTGTGGATGTAACCACAAGGTCTTTAGATTCAATACCACTAAACATAGCTATCTGAAGTAAAGAAAATTCACAAATATGTTGCAAGTGGAAAATACAGATAACCGTGAGACACTGTAAGACCAGTAGTCACTGAATAAGAAGATCTGTGGTATCAGAAATCTTCTCAACAGCGGACACACGGTCAGGGACAAAGCATAGCATATAAGTAAAAGGTGTTAAATGAAAATGAGAATTGATTTTATTTTGAAATACCTGTGGTTTAAAATATGTATTTTTTTTTTCTGGAAAAAAAATCCTTATTATCTGATCTTAGGGCTCTTAGTTCATGAGAAAGTTGATTTTGTTACCATGAGATATTGAACAAGAGGAAAAGGATTTTTCATGTTTATTAGAACTCATTTTTCTACCGTTGTCACTCCCCATAAAAAGGTTTGGTGAAAGGTCATTTGAACAGAAGAAAAGGATAATTTCTCTCTGCATCAAATATATGTGCAAAGCAAAACACTTTGCTTGAATACCTAACTATAAATATTTAGCTGAAAAATGTAGCAAAAATAAGCTGCTTTACTGTACAAGTTAATAACCAATCATTCATAGGTAGATAGATGGATAGATAGATAGATAAATAGATAGATAGGATCAAACCTCCTTCAATACTGGATCACAACGAAAGAGAATTGGGAGAGAGAGTCTTTATACCAATTAATATTAGAAAGAGATCAATATCGGGCAGTGTGTTTCCTTCCTGGTAGGTTAGAGGACCACGGAAGAATTTAAAGATAAGCTAGCCTGAACTTAAAGCAGTTTCTAAAATATGAGACAGGAACTAAATATTTATCAAAGAGAGTGTGATACAACATGACCTCACTGAAAATCAATCAACCATTCATGCAACAAACATCCCTGAACTCATAACTTCCTGGCACAGGGCTAGGTATGCTGGATACAAATGACTATTATCTGAGTTCCTATGGAACTGGAGTCTTGATATGTCCCCACTCCTGTTCTTCTGGGGACATGTGTTCTTTCCTGATCATAAAGACAGGTTCCTGATTTTTTTCACCTTGAGGCAGGGAACTATAATTAATGGATTTTTGTTTGGGTTTCATTTCCTGCATCTTAAAGTATTAAAAATGCCATTAAATCTGGTGTAAGTTGAATGGTGAGGAAATTGATGGTAGTAAGGAAATTTGGGAGTAAGGATTAAATGTTATAATTTATTTGGTAAAAATTTGAGTTTTTAACTGGATAACTAGTTGATCAAATGTGTGTCCTAAAAGATTGACGGCAAAAGTTCAGACTACACCCAATCTTCTGGAATGCCTACTATGTCGTACATGCTCTCGGAGAGTTTCATGTGCAATGCAACCTTTGAAAAAGTATTATTGCTTCCACTTTTGGAAAAATCTGATGTTCAATGAATTCATATTACTTTACCAAATAAAATGCACTAAATAATGGTATAGCTGTCAAACCCCTGCCTCTGTGATTCAAATAAAAAACACCAGGATTACTTTTAAGAAAGGCCCAAAATATCCAAGAGATTTTCCAAAATTTCAGAATAAATAGGAAGAAGTTTGTAGTAAGTCTTTGGTGGTGGGATATAAACTAATAAAGCAATCTTTCCATGATTTAGGGGGGAGGATAGTTGATTAATTAAATATTGGATTTAAGTGTGAAGGAGCAGGAACAGTTAAGGATAGTCACAAGCTCTGTAATTTGGAAGACTGGTGAGTAAATGAAGGAATATAGAAGAAACATTTTTAGCAAATATAAAAATAAAAGAGCAATTTGGGAAAGAATGAGTCGCCTATGGAACAGTCAGTTGGAGATCATTTATGCTTGTTAAGTCCGTGTTGCTGAATGCTGTGATAATTACAAATCACTTGAGGAATTAATCTCACTCAGACTCAAAACCAGCAAAACCCTAATTGATAGAATATCTGTTGTTTACTGTATTAATTAGTCAGTGGGGTTTTACAATTCTCTCATCTTCAGCAGCCTGGTTTCTGTGCTCTAGGTGCCTGAAAATAAGCAAAAAGCCAGTTTAAATAATAACATTGTAGCCCTCCTACTTAGATGGTTTACCTAGCAGATTCATCAGCCTAGCTTATCTTTAAGCCTGTAGCCCAAGTAACTAAATCCTCTAAAAATTCATCAATTTGATTGCTCTGGATGCTTTTACCTTCCTAGCCTGGACTTGAAATATCATGTAGTTTCATCACTTTCCTTTGAGCCCCAGAGTCCCTCCTTGAAGGTTGGCTTATTTCTCCCCAATATTTTACTAATACTTGCTTGGAGCCCTCATTTCAACACATGCCCACTTATTTTTAAGATATGGTATTGATCAGAGAAACATGTATATTTATGAGGAAAAGTTCCAGAAGTTGATAAGCAACATGCATTTTGTTTTTCAGAAGACAGGTAGTGTTACCAAGCAAGAGCTCAAGTGCCTGCAGTTCAGAAAGCCAAACTCTTGCTTGCAACAAAGTAAGGGTTTATTTGCAGGGCAACAAGCAAGGAGAATGGGAAGCTCTTGCTCAAAAGACTAGAACTCCCCAACGGCTTTCAGGCAAGGGTTTTAAAGACAGTGTTAGGGGAGAGGGTTGTAGCATGTTTGATCAGCTTCTTGACCTTATTCTGATTGGTTGGTTGTGAGGTAACAGGGTGATGTTTCTGGAATTTCAACCCTATGATTCCAACCAGTTTGGGGTCTATGTGCTTGTGCTCAGCATGTTGACCTGGGCGGGGGGGGGGGGGGGGAGGGGGGGCTTAGTTTCTGCAGAAAAACTCAAAGATATGCATCAGATTTTTATCTATATCCCATCATGAGGAACTAGGAGTCCTGTGATTCTATTGTCCTGATCATTAACTGCTTGAGCTTGCTCTTGGGGAATTCCGGGAAGGTCTAGGAGACTAAAGACTTTTTTTTTTTTTCTACAAACAAGAAACAGGGGACAATGAGAGGCTTTTGTACCTTCTAAGGCCCCACAGGGACCTTCTTGGTTTCAATCCACCTTTTCTTTGATATTCATCAATCCTGAGGAGAACAGGGGCAGGACAAAAATGAGAATAAAGTTTTGGATGGAGAGACTAATCATGAACTCAGCAGGGGAACTCAGTTTTAGGGGTCTCAGTAGCACAATTTACATCTGGTAGAACAAGTCATGAGAAGATATTCAAACATGGAAAAAAAAATACGAGACTCAAAAAAACTAACTCAAAATTCACAGTTAGAAACTGCTCTGTAAAACTATTACTAGACCATTTTTACATTCAAGTAGCAAAAATATATCTTGAATATTTTAATTGCTATATCCCTACTAACTAAAATTTTTGAATTGTTTAACAATGTGATTCTTTTTTCATTATTGAATCACCTATAGGATGTGAGCCTTCACACCCTATGAGAGAGAAAAAAAGAGAAAACACAAGAGAAAAAAAGAGAGATTCTTCCATTACTATTTGGCACTTATGTTCCTATATTTTTAATCTAGTCCACTAAGATAATTCAACAAAATCCTATTAAAAATGTTCATGTGTTTGTTTGCCCAGAATGGCTATAAATATGTCAAACCAGTAGGAAACAATTTTATTTTTATTAGCAGTATCTTATATTTTTCATTGTAATATTTTCAATCATTCAATTTTTTCATCTTATGTTATACTATGGTATATTCTGTGGTCCTGTATATTTCTTCTATCAGTCCCAATATAGATAGGCACTAAGTTATTAGTCATGTCTTCTGTGGATTAGAGCAATGAATCCTCACTTTAAAAAGCAATTACATAATTTGGATAGGTTATCATGTTTGCTTGCCAATATAAAAATAATATGGATGCAGGGAGAAACTTAACAAAGGAGAAAAGTATCCCCAAGACAGTTAAATACAGATAGGTAAATTTTAATTACTATTATACAAATGGGGTAGGGACTAGGAGTTTTCAGTTGTTGAGGCATAAAGGAAAGCAGAATCTCTATCTCCTGGGGAATAAGTAGGTGTGCTTTGGAATT
Organism: Eubalaena glacialis; assembly: GCF_028564815.1. Lineage (NCBI taxonomy): Eukaryota > Metazoa > Chordata > Mammalia > Artiodactyla > Balaenidae > Eubalaena > Eubalaena glacialis. Next base: position 77,430,921 of record NC_083729.1, on the reverse strand, counting down.
CATCAAATCTGGATCTTAATTCTGGATGTGCTGCTTTCTACTTGTGTGACCTTAGACATGAAACTTAATCTCCGTGAATCTCAATTTCACTCAGTAAAATTGGGGTAATTATATTTATTTACTCAAGTCAATATAAAGATTAAAAATAAATATATATGTAAATATACATATATATTAAAAATAAATGCTTAACTTAGTACCTGGCTTAACTCATTACCTGGCTTAAAGTGCTTAATAAATGGATATTTCATATTATTATTTTTTTTTCCAGGAATGATGTTTTTATATGTAGGTGTGGAAAAGTAGAAAGATAACCAATGAATGGATAATGTAAACTGGGTAGGATATGGGAGGGGAGACTAATGGAAACTGAGAAAACAAGCTCCACCCATTTCACAGTGTTACCTGGGGCTGGGCTTGCCTGTAGAAATTCTAACTGTATCTTTCCAAAAAGTTCCTAGTGTACTGATTCAATTTTGGTCATTTATAGAAAAATATCTTTTTTTTCACACTGTTAATATTCAGATAACTGGAAATGGGATAAGCTGACTTCAACTTTCTATCCTAATAGTCATACTAAACTCTTATGAAAATAAAGGATGAACAAAGGAAGAAAGGATAAAATAACTGCAGTTTCTTGCTCTGGCTCAGTTGAACTCTAACCTGACCTCTTTATCATCATAATTAGAATCATTGCTTCACTGCTTTGTTCTTCAATGAAGGCTCTGTAGATAAGAATATAGTTCAGTGTTATTCCTTCATTATTCCCACATGCTGAATGAATTTAGATGCACAACGTTAGTGTCTAGGGTAAGTAGTCTCTGAGATTCCCTACCCCTATCTTCGTTCCTCTGCCAAGGTTGAGGAATGGTCAGAGGAAAAGGCATTCTACCGAGATGCAGTGTATGTGAGTAAAATTTTTGTGTAAGAATTACAGTGATTCAAGTTTTAGCCTGAATAAGGTTTTTATACCCTATTAATGAGCTTCTTTCTTGAAAAATGTTCGAAGTATGGACTAAAGGGCAGATCATTTTTGGGAAATATCCCAGTCTGAAAATGTCCAAGGTGAGTAGTTTTGTTTTGATGCCTTAATAAAATGATGTTTCCTCATACTGAATCATTTACTGTCCCTTAATGGACTGGTCTGTTCTTACCATATGGTGGTAAGTTGCAGAGGATAATAGATTAGGTCCTGGCTAAGTAAGGAACTTGGTATCTGGTCCTACCTCTAAACTGAGAAAAATAAATACTTCACTTGACCTGCACAGTAGATCTCAACTTGGCCAGCATGTGGAAGTTTATAATAATACCTATTCCTGACTCCTACTCCACACAAGTCAATTAAATCAGAGTTTATGTGTGTGGAGTCCAAATACGGGTATACTTTTTATAAAAATATCTTAGGTTATTTTAATATGTAGTCAAGTTGGAGAACCCTTGCCTTATAGTCTTAAGTCATTCAAGTTGTACTCTAGAATTTAGGGCTCAATCTAATGTAGGGCTAGTAGAATGATCAGTTTATGTCTCTGTGCTCATTTCTCTGTTGTACCTTTTAGAAGAGTGAATGAGTCATTTGTAGATGAGATTTATGATTCCAGGTTCCTGAGTTCCGGTGACTTCTCTCCACACTTCACATGGTATATCCTTCAGACTTCAAGCCACAAAGCAGAACAAATAGAATACACACACACACACACACGCACACACACACATATATTTTTTATATTTATATAACTTAACTGCTTAGAAACACTTGTCTTTTTCATAATTGGATCACTCACAGGGTGTAAGCCTTCATGTGCAGGAGAGAAAAAAAAGGAAAAGAAAAAAGAGAGAACTTTATATATATTTACTTTATTTACATATTTATTGTATATAAAAATTAAAACAAATTATGTATTTATAATATGTAAAATAAAATATATATTTATTTTTGTAGGAAATTATGGGAGCTGGTTAAGCAGTCATAAGACTGTCCTCACATAACTAATATTGTAATCCAGAGTCCACAGACAGGCAGGAAGGGAAGATTATGTGCAGCCTGGACCCCCATGAGCATGAGCAGGAACCCTAACAATTCTTGATGCCTCTGACCTAATAAGTTATCCTGCAGAAGTCGGAAATCTCTGTCACGGAGCTAAACACACATACACACCTGGCTCAAGATCAGTTACTTCTCTCAAAATCAACTAATCCACAATTTGAATTACATCTGCAAAACACCTTTATAGCAGCATCTATACTATACTAGTGTTTGATTGAATAGCTAGGAGACAAAATGGCATGCTACAAAATGGCTGCTGCCTTCCACTGCCCACCTAATCTCAGGAGAGAATCTCCTTTGTAGCCCACTCCACAAAAAAATACTAGGAAGGGAATTCTGGGGAATATATTTCAGCCTAACCAAGTCGACATATCACAAAGCCATCCTTCATGGCTTTCATGACTCAATAGAGTGTTCTAAACATTTTGGGTATGAAAGAAATCTCGGGTTTAGCTTCATAGCTACTCAAGAAATATCTGTACACCAGAGTACTTAGACTGTACAGCTGGTATTTGGAAGCATTGCTTCAGATTTAATGAGTGCTACCTTTCTAAAGAGAAGCACCTCAGATTGAAGCTTTATGTCTCCCTTAACCCTTGCTTTCCTGTCTATATTCTTTGTGTCTTCCAAGTTTCATACAGGTAATTAATAGAAGTATCAGAACTCAAAATGGCTTCTTGAGACTTAGTTTCATTCCTTATGCTTCTATCACTAGTATAAAGAAATCAAAATTCTATTGATCTGTTAGAACCTTTATACAGGCATCCCAGAACTCCTGTGATGTGCTTAACTCCACTGATAGGAGAGACCTGGTTTTTTTGAAGCATGTTTAAATTGCTTGTGGGATTGAATTGATTGTGCAATAATTTGTTCAATTACTCGTTCATTGACCTGCAAAGAATCACTCTAGTTAGCCAAGTAGATATGACTCCCACTCTCATTAATTACTGTAAATAATTCCAGTTTCTATTTTAAATAGTCATAAAGAGGAGGATTCAGCAAAAAAAGACAGAAAGTAAAGAGCTGTTTGGAAAGACATCGTTCATTCTCTCCCATTAATATGGTAGCTTGAATTGCAATTGCACATGGCTAGTGAATGTGTTGTAAAGATAAGGCTACTTATATGTCCTCAGAATAGACTGATCCTAACCAAATTCACAAAATGACATTTTATTTTCCTTTAGTGCCCCAAATCTACCCTTTAGACAAAACTTGCAAAAAATAATATTTCAAATACATTCTGGTGGATAGTAACTTACTATCTTCTCCCATCTTCTCTCTTTTCAAAATGGTTTTGAATCTGTATGAATATGTTCCAACTCAGTTTGAATACATTCAAAATTTTATATCTTAGAAGAACCTGTTTTAAGGTGGACAAAATACCTACTGGGATTAAATAAAATAAAATAAAATTCCCATGATGGAATTTAAAGCATAATTAGTAAGTAGAAACAAAAACAATTTGCTAGGCAGAACACATTTAAACTCATTATGCAGGCATTTATATACTGAGACTCTAAGAATGCCTAAAATTTATTAAATTCTTCTAAAGGCTCATATAAGTATTGATAGGAGGTATGTACCACTGGATTTAGCAGACAGGGCAGTGGGATAGATAAAACATTGGAAAAGTCATTAACATATATTTAAATTTTGCCCCAGAGTTGCATGACCTGAGATAATTCAACTTAAACTCAAATACTCACATCTCTGAACTTAAAATATGACATTTTCTTTTCCTCTTTTTGTGTGTGTACTTCATAACATTTCTGTTAGACTCAAAAACCCAAATGCAATAGTATATTGGAAAGAGCTATGGATATTACAGTATACTGTATTTTAACAGTATAATGTCACATTTAAAATCCTCTATATTATAAACAGGAGAATAAAATCCCCAAAGAATGTGTACAAATATAGTGCATGATTTAATTTATGTATTGTACTTTTGCTAGATCTTGCATAATCAATAAAAATGTTCCATTGATTATTGTCCTTAATTGTCTTAATGAGAATCTATAAACTAGAAGCAATATGAGTTCCACAGACAGGTTCTGTGTCTGTGACTGCACTGTTTTAAAAGACAGTGCAATTTGCAAGGACTTAAACTCAGTGCAATACAAGCAGCTTGGCCCCTAGTTTCTTACAACAACCAGCTGCCTTTAGAGTATGTGAAGTTGCCATCTCTACCCTAAGGGAGTGATACATTTTAAAAGAATGAAAATAAACCTAACTTCAAAGTCGAACATAGCACTCTATTATAGTTACTGACATAATCACGCAAACATATCTCCTTTTTTTCCAAGGCTATACTAAAATTATGCAAAAAAATTAAAAGATATAAATCCACAATGATAAGAAAACATGATGAGGTCATTAACTACTAAGCATTCAACAAATTTCTACATCAAGAGAGAATGAGTGGAAGAATAGTTGATAAATCTATGGAGAAGAAGCTGTATCCTTAATCATGTGACATGAAAGATCAGAGCCAATGAAAGAGGTGGTCAACCCAGCAGAAACCTTGGAAAGTTGTGATGTGCTGGGTTCCAAGGAGGTGAACATGAGACCTGGGGTCAAAAGGACAGGTTAATTAAAGATTTGGGTATGTAAATGTCTAGCAATCCTTTTCTACACCTGTGTGGGTTTCTGGGCAAGGAAACCTGTGGTAAAATCTCCCATTCAACAAGTTCTAGAGACCTCTGTTAACTTCTAACAGATTAATTTTAAAACACACCCACACATGCACAAAAATGAAAATATGCAGAAATATGTTAGAATATACTGATTGGACGCATTCTTGCACATCTAAAACATAGTCAATAAAAGAAAAGAAGAGATAAAGAAGAAAAAATCAAAAGAAAATGGTATTAAGTTCATCTGAAATACATTTTTTCATTTAAAGTTAGTAATACAAAGTAATGCTGTGTGTGAATGTCCTTGCTCACAAGTACTTGCATGAAAACAAACCAAGTCAAGGAAAAAATGTAAAAAACCTAAAATAAGTTAACCATTAGGATAATCAAAGCCATTAGACCTGTATTAGATCAAATAGACTGACAAGACACAGAAGGGGAAATGTATGATTCTGTTATCTATATGGTCCTCTTCAAGGAATACAGAAATTTCCAGGTGAATAAAACATATATAGAACATCAATCTCATGGCCTTCATACTCTCTGACATTGTAGAATTAAGAAAACACCTGTCAGAGGCTTCTTGAGGGCCTGCATTATTGGATTTATTCCCTTATTTATTTATTCATCTAACTATTTATCCAACAAATAGTTAAAGGGAGTGTCTTCTCTGCCAGGAACTGTGCTAAGCAATGGGAAATCAGCAAAAGATGGACGTGATTGGTCAACATTGACTGAGTTCCGTACACTGATGCTAACATAGTGGGGAGAAGAACAAAGAGAAGTATGAGTGTCCTTGGGCCCACAGTCCAGACAGATTCATAACAGCTGGTTGGTGTTGCATGAATTCATATCAACAAACGTTTGTTTAGGGATCTCTGTATGGACTATGTGTCTGAGCCTATAAAGTACATAAAGATTGACAGTTGTGTTCTCTGAGATGTCTTCCATCTTGTTTCTTTCACAAAAAGTTGCTAACCAGAAATATTTAAACATGTTCAAGTCTCTCCCATCTTAAAACAAAGGAGTTTAAGCAGGCAAATGTTGAAACAACCCAAAAAACACATACAACTTGCTCAGTTCTTCTTTATTTTGGTGGGGAATGGGGTTGGGAGTCGTAATGTTTTTTCCCCTCCCTTCAAAGACAAACTTTTCCAAAAAATGTTTTTCTACACTTAGTTTTCATTTTTTCACCTCCTATCTTTTATTCCTTACTCAATCTACCATCATTCCCCTTTGGCCCCAGGCATGATGAACACAAGTACTCTTGCTAAAGTCACCACGTAACTATACGTTGCTAAACCCCAGAAGCACCTCAAATATATCTTATTAACCATTTCTTAAAATTTTCTTTCTTTGTCTTCCATGATATTGAAGCCTCTTTCTCCTGCTCTGGAGGCTCTTTCTCAGTCTGTGTCTCATTATTCTCTACCATGATGGTGAATAATGGAATTTCTAAGCCTCATTTCTATGATTCTTTGTTTTTCTCCCTAGGCCACCTTATCTATGCCTATGGTGCAGATTACTCAACACTGATAACTTCTAAACTCTTATTCCCTGCACAAACATCTTTCTGACCTAAAAAGTCATATATTATATATAACCTGATAAAATATTTCATTCAGACATTTCAAGAATACTTCAAAAGAAGAGTCCCCAAACTGAATTCATGCTTTCTCCAAGCCTCTCTTCTCCTCTCTATTTTCATAATCAGCACAAACATTCATCCAAATGCCCAAACTGAAAACCAGAATTATCCTTGAAACTTCTTTTTCCCTCCCTGCTCACATATAACTCATAACAAAGGCCTATTAATTTTGTCTCATAGAACTATTTTGAATGTGTCCACTTCCCTCCTTCTCCATTGAGACCACTTTTATATAGAGTAATAACTGTATTACTGGCATCACCATCCAATTACATATCATGAAAATTTATTATCCATTTTGTAGCCAGAAAGGGCATATGCATGTGGAAATTTCATTGTCATTTTACTGCTTAAAATAGTTAAATAGTTTCCCAAATTCCTAAACAATGCCTACGACTTTGCTCTATGAATCTTTGTGATCATGGGGAGCTTATCAAGGATTTGTAAGCTTTTGTTTATCATCTCTCTGTGTGCTTCACACATTCAACAAGTAATTTTTGAATTTCTGCTACATAAAAGGCATTGTGCTTTGCACTAAAACATTGCTGAAAATGAAAAAGCCCTCATGAAAATTATCTTCTCAGGTGGGAGACTGGTGGGGGTGTGGGTGGAGATGTCACTTTTGTAATTGTAATAGAGAAAAATGCCATGGAAATAAATTCACTTTACTTGCTCTCAGGAGACATCAGCGGCTGGCATTAAGTGTGGTTCCTCAGAACAGGGAAAATACACTGAGTCAATGTGAAAGGAGAATTCCCCTTAGGCCTAGGCAAAGGCACACTTAAGTTCCCAGAATAGATCCTTCATTCTTATGGTCCCAGTTTGGCTCCCAAAATAGGATACATTTTCCAGTGAGACTGAGGTTGCACCAAGCCCATCTTGCCACACCACTCTTATAGTTCCTAGAAAGAGAATGCAAATAAGACAACATAATTTTAGAAAGGAGTTTAAGAACTAGATTCTAAAGTAAATATGTATGCCCTGCAGACACAACAATGTTTAATATGTTTCTCTTTCACAATCAAACTCTGTCCTATTAATGCCCAATATTTTTCTAATATTTGAATCATGTCAGAGCTCCTCCTTGGCAGATATAAGGGAGTATGGAGTGGATAAAAGAATACATTACATAAAAATATAAGAAAGATAGAAGGAACATCATCATCAATATGGAGATAAGCCCACACATGGAGAACTAAGAGAAATGGTAAATTATGTAATATATGACATATTTGGCATAGAGATAAAGAGATTTTGTTAGAAATAAAGATCGACATGTACTTAGAAACAAGATCATAATTATTCTGAATAGCACATAAGGAAACATGGATTTTATTCAAAAGGCAGTTAAGAGGTTTATAATTTTGTAAAAGAATGTAATAAGATAAAATGTAGGAAAACTGTTCTAAACTCAGAAAATTAATATTTGTATTAGAGACCCAATTGAATACTTTATATTAAAAACTATTATGTTCCATTAGGACAATCCAGAAGCCAAGTTTCCGATTAGGAAAAGATTTTGTAAGTAGAAGAATGTGAAACAGTAGAGCATTCTATCAGGTTACTCATCATAATTTCTCAATTTTACTGCTGGCTGCACAAGCCTTTCTTCCCCAAGCATATCTCGAAAAGGACTTCTCAGTTTTACCAATCTAACTCTACTGCTTACTCTCTGGACATATTCTAGTCATCTCTATATTTGTATTTTTTAATTTTTTAATTTTCATTGTTTTCCTTTTTATAATTATTATAGTTGACTTACAAGATTATACTAGGTTCAAGTGTATAGCATAGGGATTCTATGTATTTATAGATTGTACTTCATAAAAAATTATCATAAATAATGTCTGTATTCCCTGCATTGTACATGACATCCTTATATCTTATTATTTTATACTTAATAGTTTGTATCTCTTAATCCCCTTCGCCTACCTTGCCATCCCTCCACCTGCTCCCTGCTGGTAACTGCTAGTTTGTATCTGTGAGTCTGTTTCTGTTTTGTTATATTCATTCATTTGTTTTATTTTTTAGATACCACATAAAAGTGAAAACATACACATATTTGTCTTTCTCTGTCTAACTTATTTCACTAAGCATAATACCCTCCATGTCCATCCATGTTGCTGCAAATGGCAAAAGTTCAATTCTTTTCTATGGCTGAGTTATATATATACATATATATACATATATATATAAATATAAATATATATATACACATATATAGATATATACACACATATATATATATGTGTATGTGTATATATATATATATACACATATATATGTATATAATTTTCTTTATCCATTCATCTTTTTCTGGATAATTAAGTTGCTTTCATATCTTGGTTATTGTAAATAAAGTCCCCTATGAACATTGGGGTGCATATATCTTTTCAAATTAGTGTTTGCATTTTCTTCGGATATATACAAAGAAATGGAATTCCTGGACCATATGGTAGTTCTATTTTTTGGTTTTTTCAGAACCTCCATACAGTTTTCCATAGTAGCTGCTCCAATTCACATTCTCACCAAGAGTATACTAGGGTTCCATTTTCTCCTCATCCTCACCAATATTTGTTACTTCATTTTTTGGATGATAGACATTCTGACAGGTATGAGGTGATATCTCATTGTGGTTTTGATTTACATTTCCTTGATAATTAGTGATGTTGAGCATCTTTTTATGTGTCTGTTGGCCACCTGTCTATCTTCCTTGGAAAAATGTCCATTCCGATTATCTGCCCATTTTAAAATCTGATTGTTTGTTTTTTTGATACTGAGTTTTTTGAGTTTCTTATATATTTTGTGGTATCAGTTGTAACTTCACCACTTCCATTTTTAATTTTGTTCATGTGGGTCCTCTCTGTCTCTTTTTTAATGAGCCTGGCTACAGGTTTGTCACTTTTGTTTATCTTTTCAAAAAATCAAGTCTTAGTTTCATTGATCTTTTCTTTTTTTGGGAGGGGGTTACCATTTTAGTTATTTCCACTCTGATCTTTTTATTTCCTCCCTTCAGCTATGTTTGGGCTTTTATCATAATTTCTCTAATTCATTTAGTTGGAAAGTTAGGTTGCTTATTTGCGATTTTTCTTGTTTCTTGAGGTAGGCCTGTGTTGCTGTAAACTTCCCTTTTAGAACTGCTATTGCTGTGTCCCATAGATTTTGGAAAGTTGTGTTTCTATTTTCATTCATCTCATGGTATTTTCTGATTTCCTATTTGATTTCTTCATTAACCCATTGGTACTTTACTTGCAAGCTGTTTATTCTCCATGTGTTTGGGTTTATTTTCCATTTGTCTTCTATAATTTATTTTTTAGTTTCATACCATTGTGTTCAGAAAAGGTGCTTGATATAATTTTAATCTTCTTGTATTTATTGAAACTTGTTTTGTGGCCTAGCATGTGATCTATCCTGGAGAAAACTCCATGTACACTTAAAAAGAATGTGCATTCTCCTACTATGCAGATGGAATGTCCTGTATATATCATTTAAATCCAGCTGGTATGATGTATCATTTAAGATCACTGTCTCTGATTTTCTGTCTGGATGATCTATCTAGTGAAGTAAGTGGAGTGTTAAAGTCTCTTACTCTTATTGTGTTACTGTCTATTTTTTTCCTTTATGTCTTTTGATATTTGTTTTATATATTTAGTCACTCCTATAATAGATGAATATATGTTTACAAATGTTATTACCTCTTCTTGGATTGATATCTTTATCATTACATAATGTCCTTATTAGTATTTTATTATAGACTTTGTTATAAAATATAATTTGTCTAATCTGAGTATTGCTACCCCAGCTTTCTTTTTGTTTCCATTTGCATGGAATAGCATTTTCTATCCCTTCACTTTCCATCTGTGTGTGTCTTTAGCTCTGAAATGAGTGTCTTGTAGGCAGTGTATAGATGAGTCTTGTTTTTTATTCAATTAGCCACCCTATGTCTTTTGCTTGGAGCATTTATTTCATTGACATTTAAAGTGATTGGTTTGTACTTCTTGCCATTTTATTACTTGTTTTATGGTTATTTTTGTAGTTCTTCTCTGTTCTTTTCTTCTTTTTGTTTCTTCCCTTGTGGTTTTATGATTTTCTTTAGTAGTATGCTTGTGTTCCTTTCTTTCTTGCTTTCATGTATCTATTGTAGGTTTTGACTTGTGGTTACCATGGGATTTATATATGTTGACATATAACAATAGCTACTTGTTTACACTGATAGTAATTTAAGTACAAACATATTCTGAAAGATCTAAATTTTTCACTCACGCACACGTTTTGTGTTTTTGATGTCACATTTTACATTTTCATGTCTATGCCTTAACTGTGTATTGTAATTATTATTGATTTTACAATTTTTGTCTTTTAACATTTTCAGTAGCTTATTTAAGTTGTTGATCCACTGCCTTTATATTTGCCTTTACCAGTGAGATTTTCCCCTTCCTTATACTTTCTTATTTTTTGTTCAAGTCTTTTCTTTTTCACTGAAAGAAACCCGTTTAAAATTTCTTGTAAGTTTGGTTCAGTGATGATGAACTCTTTTAGTTTTTGTTTGTCAGGGAAACCTTTTCATCAATTCTGAATGATAAACTTGCTGGTAGAGTATACTTTTTTGTAGGTTATTCCATTCAGAACTTTAAATATATCATGCCACACCCTTCTGGTCTGCAAAGTTTCTACTGAAAAATCAGCTGAGAGCCTTATGGGAGTTCCCTTGTTGTGATTCTTTGTTCCTCTCTTCCTGCTTTTAAAATTCTCTTTATCTTTAGCTTTTGCCATTTTAATTATGATATGTTTTGGTGTGGTTCTCTTCAGATTCATCTTGTTTGGAACTCTCTGTGCTTCCTGAACCTGCATATTTATTTCCTTTTCTGGTTAGGAATGCTTTGAGTCATAATTTCATCAAATATATTTTATGCCTCTTTCTCGCTGTCTTCTCCTTCTGTGACCCCTATAATGCACATGTTAGTACACGTGACGGTGTCTCAGATGTCCCTTAAACTATCCTCATTTAAATTTTTCTTTTGGTTGTTCTGGTTGGATGATTTCCACTAGTGTATCTTTCAGGTTACTTATCCATTTTTCTGTATCACCTAAGCTGCTATTAATTCTTCCTAGAGTATTTTTCATTCCAGTTATTGTATTCTTCATCTCTGACTGGTTCTTTTTTATATTTTCTAGTTCTTTGTTGAAGTTCTCTCTGTTTTCATCTATTCTATTCCTAAGTTCAGTTAGCATTTTTTATTACTATTGCTTTGAAATCTTTGTCTGTTAAATTATTTATCTCTGTTTCATTAGGTTTTTTATTTCTCTTTTTTTGTGTTCTTTCATTTGAAACATATTCCTCTGTCTCTCTGTCTTCTCTCTTTTTGTTTTTATTTTTATTTTTTTTACTTTCTTTGTGTGCCTCTATGAAATTAGGTGAAAGAGTTACCTATCTTTGTCTAAAAGATATGTCCTTGTGTGGAGGCATCCCTATGCAATCCGTGTGCTCAGTGACTTTGATGGGAGAGCTGGATCTGAAGCGAACACTGGTTGCATGTTTTCTTGGTGTGCACTGGCAGCCTTTGCCTAAGTGGGAGTTAAGGATGTAGCGGGAGGAGCTAGAGCAAGAGCCAGGTACCAGCCAAGGTCTCTCTTAGGCTCAATGGCTATCACCAATCTATCAAGATGGGGCTGGGGCCCAAGTGGCTGGAGCAGGAGCCCTGAAGGTGTTAGGCTTCTCCCTGGAGTGATGGCAGATTTGTTCAGGGCATTTCAAGAGTCCAGGGGCTTGGGACTGCACTTCTGAACTGGTTACACTTTTTCTCCAGTGTGCTGCATGCACCTTGGTTAAAGGCAGGGTTGGAGCCCCAGGCATTTGAGTTGCACTTCTAAGCTATTTGTTTTGTTTGTTTGTTTTCTCCAGAAACATGTGCACGTTTACATGCAATAGTGATGGTGGACTCTGCCATGGCTAGAGGCAGGACTGGACCCAAGCTGGCTCTGCTCCTCACCCTGTGCACAAGCATGTGTTGGCAATGGTGGTCTCCATCTTAGCAAGGAGCAGTGTTGGAGCAGGAAGGGCTGGAGTAAGAGTCAGGTGTGGGCTGGGGAGCACTGGAGTGGTTCTGGCAGGCCTGTCAGAACAACAGGCAATTTTCAATCTGCTGCCTCTGTACCGGGACTGGGAGCAAGCAAGTCTGTGCTATGCTGTTCAAGAGCAGAGTCTCAGTTTTTTACAACCTCCAATAACCCAACTGATTTTCAAATCAACTAAGGGGGCTCATCTTCCCAGTGTCAAATCCAAGGGCTGGAGTGCCTAATATGGGGCTCAAATTCCTCTCTCCTTAAGGAGGACCCCTGAGCCTGTGATATCTCCCTCTCCTTCTAGGGGTGTGGGTCCCAACAAGATTGCTTCTCCTCCCATCTGACCAGGCTCCATGTGGTTCTTTCTTTGTAGCCTTCATTATAGAAGAGCTATTCCACCAGTCTTCACATCATTCTTAGTGAGTGTTACTTTCTATACGTAGTTCTAGTTTTGCTGTGTTCATGGGGGTAGGTGAGCTCAGGGTCTTTCTACTCTGCCATCTTGACCACCCACATCTCCATATTTGTATTTTAATCTAAGAATTCTAATTTTTACTCATCTATGAGTTTCTTCATGCCTGACTCAAGCCACATTTCCTCAAAACATATTGGCTAGCTTCATTTTGAATATCATCCTATGAAGTGTTTCTGTGTTTATTCTTGTGGTCTCCACTTCAATTTTATTATACCCCCTTATAGTCATTTCCCCACAGCAACGACTGCATTGTTGGGCAGAGAAGAGGCAACTCATCTTTTCACACACTTTTTTTCCTCAGTATAAATAATCTACCAATCAATATATGTATGTCTATTCATACATAATTATAAATTATAAGTATAATTAAATATAAAAATATTTTTATTTTTTCACACACATTATTGCATAGTAAGAAGAATTTAGAGTTGACTTAAAGTCTATATAAAAATAACAATTTATAATAGCAGATGGATTTAGAAACCAAGAGGCCTTGTAAGAATAACTGAAGGAGAAGCTAAGAAAGAGAGAGAACACGCATTTTATAACCTAGATGATATGGACCAATTCCTTGAAGACACAATTTGCTAAAAGTCACACAAGAAACAAATAGACTATCTGAATAGGCCTATATCTATCAAAGAAATTGAATCAATAATTGTAAACAATAATTGAAACCACAAACATGACTGAGTTTACCAATATAAATAGGCAAATTGGAATTTAAGGAGCCCACATCTTTCCTGACATTGACATCTTTAAACATGTATGTCTCTATTTCAGAACTGCTTAATTCAGAATATCTCTTTGTAGCATACTGTATTTCCCCTTGATAGCAGCTTTATTCTTGAACTTCACTGATTCTTAGACTTCAATTTGTGGCATTTACTTACACAGGCCTGCCTCCTCGTGATTCGTTTAAACTCTTCCTTTAACATTATGTATTTAAAATTTGGTTAGTTATCTGTTATTTTAAGATGTCTACACCCTAGATTCAGATTGATAATAAGCCTCATTTTGTTTTACATATCTTTGATCTTTGACTTTCTGAAAAGATATTTTAGCTAAATGACTCAAACTGTGATTAGCTCAAGATTACAAATAATTTTCCCCAACTACTTATTTTTTTTTAACATCTTTATTGGAGCATAATTGCTTTACAACTAAATTGCTTTAGTTCTGCTTTATAACAAAGTGAATCAGCTATACATAAAGATATATATCCCCATATCTCCTCCCTCTTGTGTCTCCCTCCCATCTTCTGTATCCCACCCATCTAGGTGGTCACAAAGCACCAGGTTGATCACCCTGTGCTATGTGGCTGCTTCCCACTAGTTATCTATTTTATATTTGGTAGTGTATATATGTCCATACCACTCTCTCACTTGGTCCCAATTTACCCTTCCCTTCCCCATGTCCTCAAAGGCATACTCTACGTCTGTGTCTTTATTCCTGTCCTGCCTCTAGGTTCATCAGAACCTTTTTTGTTTGTTTGTTTTGTTTCCATATATATGCATTAGCATACAGTATTTGTTTTTCTCTTTCTGACTTACTTCACTCTGTATGACAGACTCTAGGTCCATCCACCGCACTACAAAAAAACTCAATTTCATTTCTTTTTATGGCTGAGTAATATTCCACTGTATATATGTGCCACATCTTCTTTATCCATTCATCTGTCGATGGACACTTAGGTTGCTTCCATGTCCTGGTTATTGTACATAGAGCTGCAATGAACTTTGTGGTACATGACTCTTTTTGAATTATGGTTTTCTCAGGGTGTATGCCCAGTAGTGGGATTGCTGGGTCGTATGGTAGTTCTATTTTTAGTTTTTTAAGGAACCTCCATACTGTTCTCCCTAGTGGCTGTATCAGCTTACATTCCCACCAACAGTGCAAGAGGGTTCCCTTTTCTCCACACCCTCTCCAGCATTTATTGTTTGTAAATTTTTGATGATGGCCATTCTGAGTGTTGTGAGGTGATACCTCACTGTAGTTTTGATTTGCTTTTGTCTAATGATTAGGGATGTTGAGCATCCTTTCATATGTTTCTTGGAAATCTGTATATCTTCTTTGGAGAAATGTCTATTTAGGTCTTCTGCCCATTTTTGGATTGGGTTGTTTGTTTTTTGATATTGGGCTGCATGAGCTGCTTGTAAATTTAGGAGATTAATCCTTTGTCAGTTGCTTCATTTGCAAATATTTTCTCCCATTCTAAGGGTTGTCTTTTCATCTTGTTTATGGTTTCTTTTGCTGTGCAAAAGCTTTTAAGTTTCATTGAGTCCCATTTTTTAAATTTTTGTTTTAATTTCCATTTCTCTAGGAGGGGATCAAAAAGGATCTTGCTGTGATTTATGTCATAGAATGTTCTGCTTATGTTTTCCTCTAAGAGTTTTATAGTGTCTGGCCTTAATAGGTCTTTAATCCATTTGGAGTTTATTTTTGTGTATGGTGTTAGGGAGTGTTCTAATTTCATTCTTTTCCATGTAGCTGCCCAGTTTTCCCAGCACCAATTGTTGAAGAGGCTATCTTTTCTCCACTGTATATTCTTGCCTCCTTTATCAAAAATAAGGTGACTATATGTGCATGGGTTTATCTCTGTGCTTTCTATCCTGTTCCATTGGTCTATATTTCTGTTTTTGTGCCAGTACCATACTGTCTTGATTACTGTAGCTTTGTAGTATAGTCTGAAGTGCAGGAGCCTGATTCCTTCAGCTCCATTTTTCTTTCTCAAGATTGTTTTGGTTATTTGGGGTCTTTTGTGTTTCCATACAAATTGTAAAATTTTTTGTTCTAGTTCTGTGAAAAATGTCATTGGTAGTTTGATAGAGATTGCATTGAATCTGTAGACTGCTTAGATAGTATAGTCATTTTCACAATGTTGATTCTTCCAATCCAAGAACATGGTATATCTCTCCATCTGTTTGTATCATCTTTAACTTCTCTGATCAGTGTAATAGTTTTCTGCATACAGGTCTTTTGTCTCCTTAGGTAGGTTTATTCATAAGTATTTTATTCTTCTTGTTGCAGTGGTAAATGGGAGTGTTTCCTTAATTTCTCTTTCAGATTTTTCTTCATTAGTGTATAGGAATGCCAGAGATTTCTTTGTATTAATTTTGCATCCTGCTACTTTCCTAAATTCGTTGATCAGCTCTAGTAGTTTTCTGGTAGCATCTTTAGGATTCTCTAGGTATAGTATCATGTCATTTGCAAACAGTGGCAGCTTTACTTCTTCTTTTCCGATTTGGATTCCTTTTATTTCTTTTTCTTCTCTGATTGCTGTGGCTTAAACTTCCAAAATTATGTTGAATAATAGTGGTGAGATTGGACAGCTTTGTCTTGTTCCTAATCTTAGTGGAAATGGTTTCAGTTTTTCACCATTGAGAACGATGTTGGCTGTGGTTTTGTCATGTATGGCCTTTATTATGTTGAGGTAAGTTCCCTCTATGTCTACTTTCTGGAGGTTTTTTAGCATAAATTGGTGTTGAATTTTGTCGAAAAGTTTTTCTGCATCTATTGAGATGATCATATGGTTTTTCTCCTTCAATTTGTTAATATGGTTTATCACATTGATTGATTTGTGTATATTGAAGAATCCTTGCATTCCTGGGATAAACCCCACTTGATCATGGTGTATGAACCTTTTAATCTGCTGTTGGATTCTGTTTGCTAATATTTTGCTGAGGATTTTTGCATGTATGTTCATCAGTGATATTGGCCTGTAGTTTTCTTTCTTTGTGACATCTTTGTCTGGTTTTGGTATCAGGGTGATGGTGGCCTCGTAGAATGAGTTTGGGAGTGTTCCTCCCTCTGCTATATTTTGGAAGAGTTTGAGAAGGATAGGTGTTAGCTCTTCTTTAAATGTTTGATAGAATTCACCTGTGAAGACATCTGGTCCTGGACTTTTGTTTGTTGGAAGATTTTTAAACACAGTCTAATTTCAGTGCTTGTGATTGTTCTGTTTATATTTTCTATTTCTTCCTGGTTCAGTCTTGGAAGTTTGTGCTTTTCTAAGAATTTGTCCATTTCTTCCAGGTTGTCCATTTTATTGCCATACAGTTGCTTGTAGTAATGTCTCATGATCATTTGTATTTCTGCAGTCTCAGGTGTTACTTCTCCTATTTCATTTCTTATTGTATTGATTTGAATTTTCTCCCTTTTTTTCTTGATGAGTCTGGCTAATGGTTTATCAATTTTGTTTATCTTCTCAAAGAACTAGCTTTTAGTTTTATAGATCTTTGCTATGTTTCCTTCATTTCTTTTTCATTTATTTCTCTTCTAGTCTTTATGATTTCTTTCCTTTTGCTAACTTTAGGGTTTTCTTTGTTCTTCTTTCTCTAATTCCTTTGGGTGTAAGGTGAAGTTGCTTATTTGAGATGTTTCTTGTTTCCTGAGGTAGGATTGGTATAAACTTCCCTCTTAGAACTGTTTTTGCTGCATCCTAAAGGTTTTGGATCATTGTGTTTTCCTTGTCATTTGTTTCTAAGTATTTTTTAATTTCCTCTTTGATTTCTTCAGTGATCTCTTGGGTATTTAGTAGTGTATTGCTTATCCTCCATGTGTTTGTATTTTTTTTTTTTTTTTTTTTTTTAAAGAGGAACAAAGATTCCTAACTTCTACTTTGGTACTTTTTTTTTTTTTAATTATTATTTATTTATTTTTGGCTGTGTTGGGTCTTCGTTTCTTTGTGAGGGCTTTCTCCAGTTGCGGCAAGCGGGGGCCACTCTTCATCACGGTGCATGGGCCTCTCACCATCGTGGCCTCTCTTGCTGCGGAGCACAGGCTCCAGACGTGCAGGCTCAGTAGTTGTGGCTCACGGGCCTAGTTGCTCCGCAGCATGTGGGATCTTCCCAGACCAGGGCTCGAACCCATGTCCCCTGCATCGGCAGGCAGACTCTCAACCACTGCGCCACCAGGGAAGCCCCCATGTGTTTGTATTTTTTACAGTTTTTTTTCCTGTAATTGATATCTAGGCTCATAGCGTTGTGGTCGGAAAAGATACTTGATAACATTTCAATTTTCTTAAATTTACCAAGGTTTAATTAGTGACCCAAGAAATGATCTATACTGGAAAATGTTCCATGAGCACTAGAGAAGAAAGTGTGTTCTGTTTTTTTGGGATGGAATGTCCTATAAATATCGATTAAGTCCATCTCATTTAAAGTGTCACTTAAAGCTTTTGTTTCCTTATTTATTTTCATTTTGGATGATCTGTCCATTGGTGAAAGTGGGGTGTTAAAGTCCCCTACTAATATTGTGTTACTGTCGATTTCCCCTTTTAGGGCTGTTAACATTTATTTGCCTTATGTATTGAAATGCTCCTATGTTGGGTGCATAAATATTTACAATTGTTATATCTTTTTCTTGTATTGATCCCTTGATCATTATGTAGTGTCCTTCTTTGTCTCTTGTAATAGTCTTTATTTTAAAGTCTATTTTGTCTGATATGAGAACTGCTAATCCAGCTTTATTTTGATTTCCACTTGCATGGTATATTTTTTCCATCCCCTCACTTTTTCTGTATGTGTCCCTAGGTCTGAAGTGGGTCTGTTGTAGACAGCATATATATGGGTCTTGTTTTTGTATCCATTCAGCCAGTCTGTGTCTTTTGGTGGGAGCATTTAATCCATTTACATTTAAGGTAATTATCGATATGTATGTTCCTATTCCCATTTTCTTAAATGTTTTGGGTTTGTTATTGTAGGTGTTTTCCTTCTCTTGTGTTTCTTGCCTAGAGAAGTTCCTTTAGCATTTGTTGTATTGCTGGTTTGTTGGTGCTGAATTCTCTTAGCTTTTGTTTTTCTGTTAAAGTTCTAATTTCTCATTTGGATCTGAATGAGATCCTTGCTGGGTAGAGTAATCTTGGTTGTATCTTTTTACCTTTCATCACTTTAAGTATGTCCTGCCACTTCCTTCTGGTTTGCATAGTTTCTGCTGAAAGATCAGCTGTTAACCTTTTGGGGATTTCCTTGTATGTTATTTGTTGTTTTTCCCTTGCTGCTTTTAATATTTCTTCTTTTTATTTAATTTTTGATTGTTTGTTTAATATGTGTCTTGTCATGTTTTTCCTTGGATTTATCCTGTATGGGACTCTCTGTGCTTCCTGGACTTGATTGACTATTTCCTTTTCCAGTTTAGGGAAGTTTTCAACTATATTCCCTTCAAATATTTTCTCAGTCTCCTTTTTTGCTCTTCTTCTCCTCGGACCCCTATAATTTGAATGTTGGTGCATTTAATGTTGTCCCAGAGGTCTCGGAGACTGTCATCAATTCTTTTCATTCTTTTTTCATTATTCTGCTCTGCAGTAGTTATTTCCACTATTTTATCTTCCAGGCCACTTAGCCGTTCTTCTGCCTCAGTTCTTCTGCTATTGATTCCTTCTAGAGAATTTTAAATTTTATTTATTTTATTTTTCATCATTGTGTGTTTGCACTTTTGTTCTTCTAGGTTCTTGTTAAACATTTCTTGTATTTTGTCCATTCTTTTTCCAAGATTTTCAATCAAGTTTACTATCATTACTCTGAATTCTTTTTCAAGTAGACTGCCTATTTCCTCTTCAATTGTTTGGTCTGGTGGGTTTTTACCTTGCTCTTTCATCTGCTGTGTGTTTCTCTGTCTTTTCATTTTGCTTAACTTACTGTGTTTGGAGTCTCCTTTTCACAGGCTGCAGGTTTGTAGTTCCTGTTGTTTTTGGTGTCTGCCCACAGTGGCTAAGGTTGGTTCAGTGGGCTGGGTAGGCTTACTGGTGGAGGGGACTGGTGCCTGTGTTCTGTTGGATGAGGCTAAATCTTGTCTTTCTGGTGTGCAGGACCTTATCCGGTGATGTTTTATGGTGTCTGTGACCTTATTATGATTTTAGGCAGCCTCTCTGCTAATGGGTGGTGTTCTGTTCCTGTCTTGCTAGTTTTTTGGCATAAGGTGGCCAGCACTATAGCTTGCTGGTCATTGAGTAGCGCTCGGTCTTAGCATTGAGTTGGAGATCTCTGGGTGAGCTTTTGCTGTGATATTACGTGGAGCCAGGAGGTCACTGGTGGACCAGTGTCCTGAACTTGGCTCTCCCACCTCAGAGCACAGACTAGACACCCAGCCAGAGCACAAAAACCCTGTCAGCCACACAGCTCAGAAGAAAAGGGAGAAAAAAGGAAAGAAAGAAAAAATAAAATAAAATAAAGTTATTAAAATGAAAAATAAAAAATATTAGAAATTAAAAAATTAAAACATAATAAAACAAGAAAGAAAGAGAGAAAAAAGAGAGCAACCAAACTGAAAAGCAAATCCACCAATGATAACAAGTGCAAAAAGTATACTAAAAAAAACAAAAACAAAAACCAGAGAGACAGAACCCTAGGACAAATGGTAAAAGCAAAGCTAAACAGGCAAAATCACACAAAGAAGTTTACACATACACATTCACAAAAAGAGAAAAAGGAAAATATATATATATATATATATTTTAAAAAAAGGAAGAGAGCAACCAAATCAATAAACAAATCTACCAATGATAATAAAGTCTAATTATTTAACCAAGATGAACATAAAACCAGAAATAAATTAGATGCAGGAAGCTAAATCCAAGTCTACAGTTGCTCCCAAAGTCCAGCTCCTCAATTTTGGGATGATTCATTGTCTATTCAGGTATTCCAGAGATACAGGGTACATCAAGTTGATTGTGGAGATTTAATCTGCTGCTCCAGAGGCTGCTGGGAGTAATTCCCCTTTCTCTTCTTTGTTCGCACAGCTCCTGGGATTCAACCTTGGATTTGGCCCCGCCTCTGAGTGTAGGCTGCCTGAGGGCATCTGTTCTTCGTTCAGACAGGATGGGGTTAAAGTAGCAGCTGATTCTGGGGCTCTGCCTCACTCAGGCCAGTGGGAGTGAGGGGTACGGAATGCAGGGTGAGCCTGTGACAGCAGAGGCCAGCGTGATGTTGCAACAGCCTGAGGCGCACCATGTGTTCTCCCAGGGAAGTTGTCCCTGGATCACAGGACCCAGGCAGTGGCGGGCTGCACAGTCTCCTGGGAGGGGAGGTGTGATTAGTGACCTGTGATTGCACACAGGCTTCCTGGTGGCTGCAGCAGCAGCCTTAGCATTTCATGCCCGTCTCTGGTATCTGCGTTGATAGCCGTAGCTTGTGCCCATCTCTGGAGCTCATTTAGGCAGTGCACTGAATCCCCTCTCCTCATGCACCCTGAAACAATGGTCTCTTGACTCTTAGGCAGTTCCAGACTTTTTCCTAGACTCCCTCCTGACTAGCTGTGGTGCACTAGCCCCCTTCAGGCTGTGTTCATGCAGCCAACCCCAGTCCTCTCCCTGGGATCTGACCTCTGAAATCGGAGCCTCAACTCCCAGCCCACACCTGCCCTGGCGGGTGAGCAGGCAAGCCTCTCAGGCTGTTGAGTGCTGGTAGGCCCTGACCCTCTGTGTGGGAATCTCTCCACTTTGCCCTCTGCACTCCTATTGTTGCGCTCTCCTCTGTGGCTCCGAAGCCTCCCCCCCACCACTCCCTTTCTCCGCCAGTGAAGGGGCTTCCTAGTTTGTGGAAACTTTTCCTCCTTCACAGCTCCCTCCCAGAGGTGCAGGTCTTGTCCCTATACTTTTGTCTCTCTTTTTTCCTTTGCCCTAGCTAGCTATGTGGGGAGTTTCTTGCCTTTTGGGAAGTCTGAGGTCTTTTGCCAGCATTCAGTAGATGATCTGTAGGAGTTGTTCCACATGTAGTTGTATTTCTGATGTATTTGTGGAGAGGAAGGTGATCTCCACGTCTTACTCCTCTGCCATCCTTAAGGTCCCCTCCCCAACTACTTTCTAAAATTTATTTTATGTTCTGTGTGACTGAGAATAGCAAAAGTCTCAGAGTTTAAAGTAGGTATTTCGGGGAATTCCTTGTGGTCCAGTGGTCAGGACTTGGTGCTTTCACTGCTCAGGCCCTCATGGGGGAACTAAGATCCCTCAAGTTCCATGGCATGGTAAAAAAAAAAAAAAAAAAAAAAGTAGCTCTTTCTCACAAAGGTAAAACTAGAATGAGTGTGAAAAATAAGGCATCACTTGCCCAGTGAAAATATATATCCTAGTTCCTCACTATGTTGAATCTCATAAGTCTAGTATCCTTACATAAGTTGCAGGAAGGTTCAGTCCAATTAATCTTCTTGTGTGTATTTACTCTTTCAACAAATATTGATCAATAAACTTCTGAATTAGCCTTACCACATATTCATAAATAATTTCACAGGGTCAACTTTAACATATATATTAAGTTTTTGTTGGATTTGTTTGTTTTTAGCTGCATTTTGTCATGTAATCCTCATATCATCCTTTGAAAAGCACAAAGTAGGTGGAAATGTATGGAACTATAAGTAACTCACCAAAGCCTAGAGAACCTAGAAACATTCTTTTTAATCCTAAGACTTGTGTATTACACAGGTTGCTAACCAAAGATCAGAGATTACTTCCTTGGCACTGAATTATGCCCTGGGTTTAAAGGTAGAAATCAGAGCTTACCTACATAGAAGGAAATGGGCCAAATATTGAGTAGAGGAAATAAATTCTTATCTGTTTCCAAAGTGTAATTTTTTTGACAAATGCAATTTCCCATTATGGAGTGTTTTTTCTTTTTCTTTTTGTGACACATGGAATAATGAACTCTACTAATATTTGCTGGGTAGAACACCATGTAGAACAGTTATTTGGTATAATGAAAAATCTATTTGCTTTACACCTGAAACATTGTAAATCAACTATACTTCAATACCAAAAAAAAAAAATTTGACCTATCTTAATGAAATTAAATGGGTGGCTTAAAAGAGTTAAACTAATTAAACAAGTGCCTTAGACCTTTTAAAGAAGTAGGTTATTTCTTTATTTTCATTGTCAAGTAGAAGACACATAAGATCAGACTAGTATAAGAGATTCATTTTATAATATTAAACATATTGGTCTATTAAATTTTTGTAGTCAGAAATATTTAGAGGTAAGAATAGCAAGGATCACATAATGTAAAGAATAACGTTTCAGAAGTCCATTTATCTCCCAAGTTTTTATTGGTTATCCAGTACATTACTAGACATCACCAATATCAAAGTTTATCATTTTCTCCTTGGAACATTGCTAATTGATATTTCTTGCCTCTCTTCCATTTGGTAGAAACAATGTAACTTGTTCTTATTAACAAAATATTCTTCTGAAATTAGGTGACTAAAATCATATCTACCCTTTCTTCTCTGAAGGCTATATGTATAGTATTAAGTGACAAAACTAGAGACACTAGACGCAACCACATGAAAAGGTATTATTTACTGAATGACCCATAACTAACTGTGATTTGATTAAAAAGTAAACATCATTGACTGAGCCACTTGCATTTTGCATGAATGCTTATTTAAGTGGTTTCTGTTATTTACCTAAACTAAGGCAGCTTTTCACTTGTCACTATTATAATAAAAATTGAGTAACCAACCATACTCATTTGGAGATGTGTATCAGATTTACATGGGAAACTTTTGAAAAAAAAAAAAAAAAAGATTATCTGTACCAGTCAGCTTAGGTTGATGTTAAAAAGCATAGCAGGCATGTATATGTCTCAAAAAAAAATCACATATGATTTTGATATTCACTTCCAGTTAAGAATCATACTATAATTTCTTATCTCTTAAGGTGTATATTATTCTTCACAAAGACTGTCTTAAATAAGTCAATTCAAATTCATTACATATATCACTACAAGATTTGGAGATTTAGTATTATAATTTAAAATAATTATAACTGACTTCTTCTAGCTCAAAAGTCTATATAATATATTCAATGAATATATTATATATACAACTCTTCCAGTTTGGATGCAAAAGAAAAAAATGGATGAAATGAAGAAAAGTACTCATTTTATTTTTTATTTTATTTTATATTTTTAGTGTGGCATTGTGGATGAGTTGAAGTGTAGTTTTATGCAAAGATATATTAAAGGTAGGGTTATTTCATTGGTGAGTTGTACATGTCAAAGTTATCAGTAGAAACTTGGTAATTTCAGAGTGTATGCCAGAAGATAAAGATGGTCAACAGTGGCCTTTAGACAGTCACATATGTCAGCAATATATTCTGAACAATGTGATGGGTTCTCCACCTGAATGTATGAAAAACAATAGGTTTCTGCCAACTTAGTTATGGTAAGTAAAAACTTGAGCAGTAATGACAAACTGCTTTACATATTTTAGGACTAATCTGGAACATGGTCATTGATTCCACCTGGTTTCTCTCGCAGTCCTGGTCTCTGCCAGTTTATCAGGCCAGAATATGTGATGTTCTTTGATATAAAAGTAAATGGGATAATTCATGTGGAAACACTCTGAAAGTTGTTGACTGAGTACTGGTTTATATACTGCATTATTCATGAATAAGTGTGATGTTTCAAACCTGGTAGTAGATCACTTGTTATTTTTTTGGCACTGGGAATGAATTCCTGCCTACTAATAGTCACAGAAATTTGTCATAGGGGCCTCTACTTGAGGGTTAGAGATTATCCCTAAAGGAAAAACATGTGTCCTATTTGAATGTCATGTTCTTGGGGAAGCTAATACAGTAAGTAACTGGTAATTTTCATATTAGAATAAAATAACATATTTTTTTCCCTTTGTTAGCAAGACATTGAAGAAGTGAGGATTTGTAGGAAAAAAATTGAGTAAGAATGTGTAGCAGAGTAGTTTTCTCTAAAGAGGGCAAAAGTAAATAAATTTCCCTTGAGAACAGAAGGAAATTGGAACGAATGAGCACTGGTCAAGGGGTCAGGAGAATCCTGTTTGCATCTTGGCTTTATTACTGATTAGTTTTATTACCTTGGGAATTTATAATTCTAAATATACATATTTTAATAGTAATATTGTGAAAGTTTAAAAATTCTAAACAGTTAAGGAGATGCACAAACATCCTAGGAAACATTTACTTCTATACCAAAGATATGATGATAAATAGATTTAGGGTCAATTATCTCAATGAAACCTCAGTAAATATTGTTTCCATGATTAAATGCAAATGAGTAAGTAACATATAGATTAGGTGACTTTAAAGAGAAGTAAAAGAAGTATTGCAGACAAAACACTATTTGAATGGACAAAATGTGTTAAGTTTAAGATGTAGACAATGCTAGATTTATTCTAGCTCTGCATA
Organism: Eubalaena glacialis; assembly: GCF_028564815.1. Classification (NCBI taxonomy): domain Eukaryota; kingdom Metazoa; phylum Chordata; class Mammalia; order Artiodactyla; family Balaenidae; genus Eubalaena; species Eubalaena glacialis. The sequence continues at coordinate 77,405,907 of NC_083729.1, read as the reverse complement.
CAGCTACAAAGAATCATTTTTTTTTAATGACTTTTTAAAAAAAATTTTTGGCCACTCAGCATGTGGGATCTTAGTTCCCTGACCAGGAATCAAACCTGAACCCCCTGCATTGGAAGTGCACTTTCTAAACCACTGGACCTCCAGAGAAGTCGCTACAATGAATCTTTTCAGGGAGTATCCTCTATGTGTATCTAGGGAGTAATTGATTAGATTTACCATCAACTATTCATCCATTTATATTATCACTTATACCCCCAAGGTTTAGTATATTTCTTAGAGTCAACATGTTAGTAGTTAGAGGCAGAACACATGCAAAATCAATTGGAAAATAAAATGTCAAACTGAGAGAGAAATTTATGCTCTAAAGCAACTTTTTCAGAGGAAACTCAGCTTTGCTTTACATGTCATATTACTTCTTCAAGCCACTTCCCTGTCCTCTGATGCTCAGTCACACTCTTATGCTTCAGTGTCTCCTGTCTTGTTTTCATGGATTATGTTTATAAAGGAAAGACCAAGTAGTCAAAGAGAGGAATGTAAAATTTTATTTTGTTTGGTTTTACATCAGTTATTACATGTTTAACCCACCTCCCAAAATATACAATTTGTAATGCCCTGTAAAGCCATGTACATATCCAGAGTTGTGCATATGTCCAAGAATGACTAAAGAAGGTCCTAATCTCTCACCTCTAGCTGACCTTAAATCTCTGTACAAACAGGAATTGAAGACTAAGACAGTGATACCTGACAGAAGTTTTAAGTGATATCACAACACACACATGGGCTGCGAAAATTATTTGTCTAATATATTTAAGGATATTTAAAGAATATCTTCCCTATCAGTAACTGACCAAAATGAAATCCAAGCAGAGAATTGAGCACAAGAAACAATAAAATTTTAGAAAATTAGTCCAGGAAAATTACTAAACAAACAAATGGCCAAAAGAACAACAAATAGCAAAAGCAATAAAATCTGAGGATCTAATTTCCAGGATTGACATATTATATTATTAAAAATGTATGATTTTAAACAAAAATTTATGAAAGCTATGAAGAGTAAAGTGTGATCCATGCAGAGGATTAATAAAATTTGTCAATAGAAACAATCCCTGAGGAGACGCAGATATTGGACTTACTAGACAAAGACTTTAAAGCAGCTATTATAAAAATGTTCAAACACCTAAACAAAATCATGAATAAGAATCAAAGGAAAACATGAGAACTATGACTCACCAGAGAGAAAATACCAATAAAGAGATAGACACTATAAAAAGAGAGTACTATTATGAAGTTGAAATTAAAATAACAGAAATTAAAATGTTATAGACGGGCTCAGATGCAGATTTCACCTTGAAGAAGAAGGCGTCAGCAAACTTGAGTACAGGTTAATTAAAATATATCAGCCTGAGAAACAGAAATGAAAAAGTATAAAAAATTGAATAAAGGCTCAGAGTCTATGGGCACCATCAATTATATCAACATAGGCAATATGGGTGCCCAAGAAGAAGAAAAAAGAGAGAAAAAGGGGATTAAGGAAGAATATTTGAAAAACAAATGCCTGAAAATATCTCCGGTTTGATGAAAGATGAATTTACACATCTAAGAATCTCAACAAAATCCAAGTAGGATACAATTGAAAAGATCACACTGAAACACATCATAATCAAACTGCTGAAATCTAAAAGACAAAGAGAGAATCTGGTCTGTTTGTTTGAACATCTGGAAATTGATAAAATATCTATCAAAATACTAGCTAAACACAGCTAAGGAACAGAGACTTCACTGACATTGCACAAAAAGGTATACAGTCTCTGAAAAAATAATTGAGAAAAGTAAGTTCCCAGCCTTCAATAATTTTTTTTTTTAAAAAGAAAATCCCTGAGTAAGTATGAGAATATTATTACCAGAGTTATCACATTATAATATTCAAATGTTCAGTTTTACATTAACAAAAAATGCAAACTATACAAAGACACAGGAAAATATGGCCCTTTCAAAAGAACAAGATAAATGAACAGTAATTGTCTCCAAATGAACTCAGATATCAAAATTACTAGAAAAATACTTCAAAACAACTGTCTTAAATATGCTGAAAAGACAAAATAATGCCATGGACAAAGAACTACAGAAAATCAGGTAGATAATGTATGAACAAAATGCAAATGTTAAAGAGTTGGAAATTATATTAAGGAATAGAACAGAAATCCTGTAACTGGGAAGTATAATAACTAAAATGAAAATTTATTAGATGAATTCAGTAGCGATATGAGCAGACAAAAGACAGAAAGAGTAGACTTGAAAATAAGGTCATTGAATTTATCCAGTCTGGAGAAAAGTAAGAAAAAAATAAACAAAGAAAAGTGAACAGAATCTAAAGGACCTGTGGGATACCCTCAAGTTATTCCCAGAATGAGAAGAAACATTTTAACAGTATTAATTCTTAAAATTTTTGAACATGGGATGTCTTTCTATTTATCTATGTGCCTTCTTTAATTTTCTTCATCAACACTTTATATTTTCAGTGTGCAAATTTTTCATCTCTTTGGTTAAGTTTATTCCTAATTGTTTTCTTATTTGTGTTGCTACTTTGAGTGGGATTGTTTCATTAATTTTATCTTCAGATAGTTAATTGTTTATGTATAGAAACATGAATTAGTTCAGTATGTTGACTTTGTACCTTTCACCTTGACTGAATTCACATTTTAATTCTAAAAGAAACTTTTGGTTAGGGTTTTCTACATATATGACCATGTCATCTGCAAAGATAATTTTATTTCTTCCTTCTTTACTTATTTCTAAATCTTTAAGTTCTACTTCTTTTTTGCTTAACAATTCAATCTTTAACTAATTTTCTCTTCTGGAATTTTATTCTAAGGAGGAACCAGGCTGCTCCAACAACACTTTGCTTAGAGAGTTCCTTGGCCAAATATCCAATTTTATCGCTTGCAATTTCAACCTTCCACAAAACACTAAGACACAGACACAATTCAGTCAAGATCTTTGCCAATTTATAATAAGGATGGCCTTTCCTCTAGTGTCCAATAACATGTTCATCATTTCCATCTGAGACCTCATCAGAATAGGCTTTACCATCCATATTTCTGCCCACATTCTGTGCAGGATTACTTATGTATTCTCTAAGAAGATTGAGACTTTCTTTACAGCTCCCCTCTTTTCTTTCTAAGAGCTCACTAGAATTGCCCTTAATGGACCATTCACAGAAATATGGACTGTTTCTAGCATACACCTCCAAACTCTTTTAGCCTCTACCCATTTCCCAGTTCTAAAGCTGTTTCTACATTTTTAGGTATCTGTTACAGTAGCACCTGTATTTCTCCATACCAATTTTCTGCCTTAGTCTCCTGCTGTAACAGAAAATGCTATAGACTGGGTGACTTATAAGCAATAATCATTTTTGTCAGTGTCTGGTGAGAGCCAGCTTCCTGGCTCATAAACTGCTGTCTTTTTGCCATGACCTCACATGGCAGGAAGAACAGGAGACGTCTCTGGTGTTTCTTTTATAAGGGCTCTAAACTTATTCATGAGGGCTCTGCCCTCATGACCTAATTGCTCCCCAAAGGCTCCACCTCCAAATACCATCACATTGTGGAATAAGTTTCAATATATGAATTTGGGTGGGACACAAATATTCAGTCTATAACAATTATTCAAGATGGCTTGTTCAGGAGATGGTGGGACTGGAGAAATCTGAACACCCTTAGGTTTCTGTTTCTCTCTTAAGGTTCTTATTTCACAGTGTCTTGCAGTATTATTATTACTATCAGCTGGTCAACTTTTATTTGATATATTACAGAAACATTTTATTCTTATCTGTGTCCAAATTAGTTTTCACAATTTCTTTGCAAATATCTTGCAGTCAGAATATGAATTATATTACTTAGTATCATATAATGTGAAGCAAAGTCTATTATTTACTGTAAAAAGTCAGTTCTATTTAAAAAGAATAGAGGGCCCAGGTTTTTAGTAATTTGAATTCTACTCTAAGATGGTAGCAATGGAAACAGAGGAAATAGGATGTGCAACAGAACCTTGGAAGAAAAGGTGAAAATCCAGTTTAGATAATTGTATATGGGGCACTGGAGGGATCTGCCCAAGATCTTTTTAGGCAACTCCAGGATCCATGTAATGTTTGAAGTACTTGACTTTCTGACAGCAGAGAGCTACTTGAGGAAAGATACTCTTAGGAGCAAATGCAGAAGAGGGATATCTTGAAGAAGGGATGTTAGGCTGAAATGCCTCCTTGTAATATCCCAGCAGATGTTTCCAAAAACATAGTCCCTACAGAACTTTTACAGCTTCCAAAGTATATGACTTACAATTATCGAATGGGGAGTATTTGCAGTTATCATTTTATAACCTCTATTACCTTATTTGTTATGAAGTTCAAGCAACATTTCTCTCATGATTAACATAGACCAGGCATGAGAGGAGGAATGGAAAGTGAGGGAGAAAGAAACAAGACACAGTCTCTGATATCAAAGTGCTTACGGTCTAGAGGGTTTAAAAGATAAATAATCATAATGAAGCAGGATAACTGCTTTAATGGAGGTGCTTGTCTAGGTGAAGGGGGCATGTACTGTGAGTCATTCTGTTTGAATCCATTGATAAAAAGGACGGCTCATATATTATGTGATCTAGGGGGCAATGAGAACTCTGTTTCTCCAAATCTCCATGACCTGATTAAAAAAAAAACAAAACCTGCTTGAGAGCTATAGATGGGAAAAGTGAAGTCAGTATCAGGGAGACTCTCTGATAAAATCTTGCCTGCTTGGCGTGCAGTGCCAAGAATCTTTGGGCTGATCTTATTTAGAAAACCATATTAATGAAGCTTTTTATTTTATTTTTATTTTTATTTTATTTTATTTTTTTTTTTATTTTTATTTTTTATTTATATTTATTTTTTATTTTTATTTTTATTTTATTTTATTTTATTTTATTTATTTTATTTTTATTTTTATTTTATTTTATTTTATTTATTTTAAAGCTTCTCACTATATACCTAAATTTAGTTATTTATCTGAAAATGATGAAACATTCATAACAAATAATTTCATAAACTGTTAACAGCAAACCCTTCCTGTTAAATGTGAAAAGTCAAATTCTTTTTTTCACATCATCATAAAAGATCACCAGATTGTAGCAACTTAGAGGCCATAGAGAAGCAAAACTGAGACCCACAGAGGGAGAGTGACTTGGCAAAGGTCACATTGCTAATTGGCAGGCATTACATTTAGAATTTAAGGTTTGCTTCACTGAGCTTCTTTTTGAGAAGATAGATTTTGTTTTCAGAAATCAAACAAATAATTTGACAGCATAGAGATTTCACTGATGGTGAAAAAAAAGCTTCAGACAAGAGAGCAGGAGAGGCAGAGAAGAATGGTTGGTATGTGTCATGTGGCTGTTAGAAGTTATTGATAAGAACCCTCCTCTCTTCATCAGCAAAGTAACACAGGATAGTGTTTAGAAGGACAGATGTTGGAGATGCTGAACTTTGAATCCCAGCTCAGCCTCTTACCATCTATGCAACCTTCACTTATGTACATAAACTCTCTGTGTCTCTGCTGTCTCCTCCGAAAAATGGGGAAACTAAACTATCTCATAAATTACTGTGCAGATTCAATATGTTAATATATTTTAGAGGAAGGACATGACATATTGTAATCTCCAAGTTGTGTTTGTTCTTATTAATTGTGGCAATGGCCTCCAGGAGGACTGTGTCTGTCCTGACCTTTCTGATCCAAAAGAGAGTTAGGAATCATTGATAAGGAAAGCTTGAATGATGAAGAACTTAGAGACTAACTTCTCAACATACACATTTGAAGTTTGAGGTGAGAGATGAAGTTGTGGAGTACATGTTTCTCTATGTCACTAGAAAATAAATCATGTAGACATGAGTGAGCACAGCAATACAATCTGCAGGTACAGGGAGAAACAATTTAAAAAGCACTTGTAGCACAAATGGAAGAAAGACGATAAGCACAGTGTCCTTGTTTTCCATGGTAAAATTGTGAAACCCTAAAATATCAGATGTTTGTGATTATTATAAGTGTATTAGAGATTATTTAGTCCAGAAGACCATTCTACAGTTCTACAATATAAAACTTGATATTTAGGAAAATGATTTTATCAATATCACATCTTACCTCATGGAAGAATTGGAAGAAAATCACTGTTCCTGGCTCTCAGTCTAATGAGCTCAGATAAACACGGTTGACCCTAACCAAACTGGCATTGGCAACATTCGTCTATTTTACATCTTAATTTCTTTTGTCCACCCCAATCCAACAGTCTGGATTTCAGTTTTATAGAATGCACCAAGCCAGAAGCTGTCGGGGGATGGTAACTAGGCAGCTTCCAGGCACAGAACGCTAGCCAGGAGTCCCAGGGGTTGAGCCTTCCACGTGGAACAGCAAGTTTATCAAGCAAACATGTTCTTGGCACAGCCAGTGGGGCCCAACCTGAGACTAACAAATAGAATTCATACTCCAAATTGATATTGTAGAGAACCAAGCAGAAGCACTGCCTCAGAAGAATTGACATATTGCATTATGAATAAACAGTGAGAGGGGGTCTCCTTCTTAGAACAGTACAACAGTATAAAGTCGTGGGAACAAGAAATGGTACAAAAGCCCAGTAATTAGAACCAGGCAGTAGGATTATAGTAGAACCAGCTAACCGATTGATGTAATTCAGAGCCTCAAAGACACAGCCTCAGGTCCTTTACATCTCTGCTGATTTTAAGGGCAAGTTGCTAAACCCGGGGCACATCAGAACTTGCAGTGGATGAAGAGTCTTCAGCAATGTCACTTTAAGTGTATAGGGGCAGAGTCAGGAGAGTCATCAAAGCTGTTCCACACCTTTGGTTGTGTCACTGGAAGAGACCCACACCTGTACAGAGACTAACCTACTTTCTTTATTCTGCACCACAATCCATTAGTCTATGCCCACAACTGTGCTTGCTTACAGAAAGGAAGGCAGATGGCCATATAAGTCAAACTGCAGAACCAGCCAGAGCCAGCACGGGCCAAGAGGGCAACAGTCAACTGCCCTGAACCAGTTCCAGCCTGACCATGAGGGTAGCACCCATGCAGACGAGACCCAAAATGTCCAAAAGTTGCCTTTGTCTTATTACCATGCTATGATCTCCACCCTAAGTGGGGACTTGCATTTAGCTAGGCAAAATTAGTGCCATGTGTAAAGGAGCCCAAAGGACTGTGCATGATCTGGCAGTTTCTAGAAATTGCCTCCCCTTTTCTCAAATTCTGATGGAGTACCCACTTCTTACCCCTTAAAAGTTTCTCACCTCTCTTCCCCTAGGAAGAAGGGGTCTTTAGAGCATGAGATCTCGCTTCCCCATTCCTTGATCAACAAATAAAGTTTCTGCTCTGCTTTGCCGAACCTGGTCTCATTCAATTGGCTTGAGTGACAATGGGCAAGAAGAACCCAATTGGAGTCCACCCAATCCAAGAGGGTCAGCAACAGTTGGATGTCCTATGAGCTTATGATCTTGAGTACAATTTAGTTCAATCATTCACACAAACTGATGTGTATCAACTTAGAGTTACTTAGAGATACTCTTGGGTAAAGGCAAAAGGGTCAAACAGTTGGATATCTCTTTCCTCATTCTCCTTTGTAATTTTTATATATAGGGTTTTACATAAATTTTATTTGAGGAACAAGAATACTATCAAAATATAATAATAAAATTGAAAGACTATTATTGAATATCTTGATTTCCCCATCGTATCAAATTTTTCCTGTTCTGAGTTCCATTCTTTCAGAGTCTTGTTAAAATCTAACAAGGTTTATAAACTTACTTGAACTCAGTTTTTTACCAGTGATAATAAGTTTATTCATTCATTTCTTCATTTATTATCCATGGATACCCTCAGCAAACCCTGAGAAGATATAAAGCACATGAGAGTAACAGTCCTGTGTGCAGACAGACATCCAAAGGAACAACATAGCTTTAAACAAAAATATGCAGATATGGATTTCCATGGAGGAGCAAGCTCTGCAGGTAGGGGTTGATGTTAGGGGGCAGTTAGGGACCTCCTGGAGTATATATATTGGGGGAACAAAGATGTTTGTATTAATCACAAAAGAAGAAGTAACTTAGAGTCTAAGAAAATATGTTCAAGGGCACACTGAAGTAAAACAAAAAATCAGTATATGGCTTCTGCTGGGTACTACATTATCATTGAAACAATGTTCTTCTCCTGACTCTGAAGCTAAGTTTTGTGAATGTGTCTGTAATAGTCTTTGTGGCAGGGTGGCTGGGATGTTATCTTGGGTATGACGCTCACCACCAGCCTAGCTCCTTTGTGTAGGTTATAGCTAGACCTGGACATTACAACCTCTTGGCTTGCTTGTATCAATGGAGTTTTTCCTGATTTTTCTTTAACATATGAACCACTACTTCATGCAATTGTTAATAAACCTTTTTTTAGAAATACATCAGCCCAAGTGCTCCTTTAACAACAGAACAAGGAAATTCTTATGATCACAGATATTTTGACATTGGTACCATCACATGCCTAATTCTGCAGTGCATTGTTTACATTATTTTCACAGCAATTTTCTTGGGTCCCAGTCTCAGAAAGGACTCATCCAGCAGGCAAATAAGTTCACCTTATCTCTCACAATTGGATATAGTGTGATATTTTCAGTTTTCTAAAAATAACAGGAATATTCATTAAAAGCTTGACTCATGAGGGGATGAATCCATTTATAGATACAACACAAAGACTGAGGAAGCTTTGAAATAGAAACTTCCAGAAGAAAGAACAGAATAGAGCATAGCAGGAGAAAAGGGGATTTTAACAAATAAAGATGCAGAGCTGTTTTGTGCCTCTGGGATGCCATCTTGTGTGTTGCCATCACAAACAAGGCACGGAATCCAGAATGTGTGTGCCTCTCCTGTATGCTTCTCCTTCCCTTGGGAGTCTACTTAACATTTGTTAGAGAAATCTGGGAGTTGTCTTCACTTTCACACCTGCATAGCAACTCCAGTTACTGATGAACCCCATGAGCAAAGGTCTCCCAGCAGAAAGAGCAAGACAAGTCGCAGTGACAAAGAGCAAGAAGCAGAGAAGCACACGCCCGTGATCTATGACTCAGCAGCTTTCTGGAAAGATTGTCTCCTGAATGTTGTTTTGTTTTTGTGTTTTGGTTTGTTTTTATTTTTACCTTTTTAAAAAAATCTCCCCTGTAGTCTGAATCAGATTCACAGTATTTGTAATGCTTTTTGGTTTGTGACTTAGCTTAGCTCAGATAGTTAAAGCTAGTATAGAGTCCTAAAGAGACTAATTTCATGGGGTCAGGCCTCTGTTAAATGGGTTCTGTTAATTATACTACTCATCTGGTCCTGGGTCCCTTAAATGCTATTACAAGGTCAGGTAGGTGATGAGTCTGAGTGACAAAAAAATTGAAAATCAGAACAAAAGCATCACATATACCAGAAAACATACACTAAAATAGCTTCTTTTTTCTTTCTTTCTGTCTCTCTCTTTTATTTTTTTCAGAAACAAAATGGGTTTAGGAAGGACACTACCTGTGGCAAAAGCAATGCAGTGAATATTCTTAGCCCATCCTGGTGCTGAAAAGAGGCCATAAATGTCCAATAATAAGTCTATTCCAACTGCTTCTACTATGTTCTCAACTATCTCATGCTTCTCCTTCAGTGACTGGAAGTCAGTCAAAAATTCAACATTGGCCTAATTACCACCAGAGTTTTGATTTTATCCTCAGAAAGTTCAATCAGATCTTAGAAAGAGAAACAAACAAACAAATTTGAAACAATGCTTACTATGAAATACACAATGTAAATAAGTCACAAATGTGGATTAGGAAACATATAATGTCATACTTCCAACTATCAATACCTCACAATGGAGCAATGCATTCAACACTATGAGAGAAAGTATTTTGAATTTTAAATTCTATATCCAGTTAAATAATCAAATATGGGGGGGAAAGAAAGACATGAGTAGATATGCAAATACTAAAAAAAAAACAAAAAAACTTGAAACTTTTTTTACGAAAGTAGGAAGCTTAGCATGTGGTCCTTCAAAATCAAGGAAATAAAACAAAAACAAAGAACTCGTGCCATCTACAAAGCAGGCAACTAAAAGTAGAAGTGAAGGGTGCCACGTGTGCACAGCTCTGTAGCAGCCTAGAGAGCAATCAGTCCAAAATGGTGCCAGAGAACTCAGGCTCCATCACCAAAGGACAATAACAAAACAGAGATGATCAATTTATTACCAACCAGGGTCCTTGGCTTCTTTAATCAACAGAAATTGGTAAGAGGCCAGATGAGAAATTCAGCCAAGGCTTTACTGGGGCCCTTGCTGCAGTGGGGAGGGGCAGGGGGTGCAAAAACAAGTAACAGGTTCCCTTGCTTGCTCGTTGAGGGGGCGTGAGCTGATTCCTTAAGTGGGGAGAGGGAAGGAGTGGGTCCAGGGGTCAGGCCAGAGGGGTGGATTAGGTGGCTTAAATACCCCCTTGGTGGTGCTGTGTGGGGTTTTGGTCTTTTTGTATCCTGTTGTTCATAATTTGCCCCAACTGTGCATGCATGCAGTTATTTTTAGTCCCTCATAGTTTCTTTGTATTTTGTTGCCCCAGGAGATGTTTGTCCAGCTGCAAGCACTGCAGCAAAGGGTCTCAGGTCCCAGGTCCCAGTCTATCTCAAACTCTCTTGAGTTTGCATTTAGGAACAGTTGATTTAGACTTTTATCAAAGAGCTTGTGCAGGCAGTAGTGATAAACGTATAGAAATACCATAAAGAAAATAAATGGCAATTATTAATTGCATGTGAAAAATTCTCAAGAAAGAAATATAATCATAGCTTATGACAGACTCAGCAGTGAAGAATAATTTGCCCTCATGGTAATATAAAGAGAATATTCATTTAAGTAAATATGTAAAACATTCAGGGATGGATAAAAGGCATACAGTTACATGAATGCAGTGTGTCTCTGTGTGTGTGTGTGTGTGTTTTGTGTGTTATTTGGAGGAGAAACTGAATTTGGGCTTAGAGTGGACTTTGGGAAGAAACTGCTTTTCTTCATTATAAGCCTTATTCTAAGATTTAACTTTAGAATTTCTACATGTTCTACTTTGATTAAAGCATAAAGTAAGATGTTAGGCATTTCTCCAGGGGCTGTTGACTCACTCAGATTGGGGTGTTGTAAAATTGAGGTTTTGAGGGAGTATATGTTGCCTCACATGTTGCATAATGTTGGCAAAGACACCTGAGAAAACTTGTGGAAATATGCAGGGATGGAAAGAAAAAAAAAAAAAAGGAAACAAAATGCTGATGGCTACTTCTCTCTTTATAATCAGCCTCTGTTCCATTCTATCGTGCATGCTACAAATTGCTCAGCACTGATTCCAAACTGTGTGTGCAGTCCAACTAGATCATTTTTATCCTCTCTCTGTTTTGTCTTTACTGCTTCCCAGTGGTTTCCCATATTAAAAATTACTCTTGGAAAATTCTCCATCTGTCCTCTTTTAAAAACTCTAAGGCAGGTACTGCTGTACTATGCAATAACTTGTTTGTTTCTTTTCTATATAACTTCCTTTACTTTGTTATGAGTATGTTGGTTATTTTTTAAAGACACATTCCAAAAATTTTAACAGGGTTTTGTGGCTTGGGATTTTAACTGAGTTTGCTTTTGTTTCATAGCAAACAGTTTTCCTCTTGGGAAATAAATTGTGCTAGCAAAATTAAGATTATCCTTTTTTCAAGCTATTTCTGCCTTACAGTTTGGCTTTTCAAATTTCATATATTTTTCCGCTGAGAAATGATAATGTCAAAAATGTGGTCAGGCTTCTTTCTGAAAATTAAAGACACAGGCAGACTAATTTTTGATTTAGCAATGGATTACTATAGACTGATTCCAGAACTTCCTCTTAGGTTTCCAGTTTCACTGACTCACTAGGTTTATTATTGTTGAATATTTCACTACAGTAACAATTCATCCGATTTGCTAAAGAAGTATGTGACCCTCACTGTTTTTAACTCAATCTGAGACTCAGACAATTGTGAGGATTCCATATATTAAGGAATTAATATCTGGTGCAAAACCTATGGTGAGAAAATATGATGAACAACCCCATTTGTAAATGAGGTTGTATAGGACATGTTCAGCCCATTTAAAAGAACACAACTATGTACTGGCTTTAACATATTAGTTATCTCTATGGAGATAAGTTCTGCTACTAATGTGGCTAATAGATTAAAAGGACTTGCTCCTTGGAAACAGCTCCTAAGCTAAATGTTCTGGTTACTGTGTGATTTGGAAAGTACAGTTTTCTTTCATCTTAAAAGACTTTCCCTTCAGCTGGAAGTGATGTCTCCTTTTATCCATCAATTTCTTTATGTATTTAGTCAACACAAATTTATTTGGTGTTGAGGTTGCCAGGATGAATGAGACATGCTCTGTTCTCAGTTTTTTATAGCTCATTAGAAAGGGATGTATAAAGGATTGGAGCAAAATGTTTCTAATAAGTGCAATTTTTTAAATTAAGATATGATGTGGCTCAAAGGGGGAAATGCTAAGACTTTTTCCTAAAGGTATAGATAATGTAGTGTGTTCCAGATGGAGAGAATAGCATCTACAAAGCTCAAGGGAATACATTTCTTATGTGGAAAATAAGTAATTTTTATCTCTGTACAATGAGTGAAGAGGCTAGAGATATAGTTGTATGCCATATCAAAAAAGGCCTTATAATAAATATTAAGACCTGAAAGTGTAGATAAAACAAATGGCAATAGAGATCCATTAAAGGTCTCAAATAGATGAGTAATATGAATAGAATTTAAGTCAGGCAGCTGTGTAAGAGTGGCTACAAACCTAGGGTCAGGGAATTGAGAGACAAAATAAATCACACAAGAGAAAATGTAGACTAAGGGTAGCAGAAATTTGATAAACAATTATGTTGAGACAGTATAATGTAAAAAGACTTGTTGACCTGGAATGTAGGTGTTTGTTTTTATGTATTTGTGTATTTGTGTGAAAGTGTGTACTATGGGGGGAGAGGTGATAAAATGGTGAAGTAAAAAGTCATTGATTATTACTATAAATTGTAGATCATCTTATGTGTCTCTTCTCAAATAAATAACAAGTTCCTTAAAGTCGGTGATTCTCATGCATTTTTACAAATTGTGGTGAAGTATAAGTAATAAAATTTGTGTTTAAATATTTTTAAGTCCATTTCCAAAAATTTTTGTCATTCTAAACAAAAACTCTTTAACCATTAAGCAGTAATTCCCTATTTCCCCCTCCCTTTATCCCCTGGTAATTTATAATCTACTTTCTGTCTCTATGAATTTGCTTTTCTAGATATTTCATGTAAGTGGAATCAAATGAAGCAATTTCTTTTGGATCTTGCTTGTTTCACTTAGCATAAAGTTTTCAAGGTTTATCAATGTATAGAACATTTTTTGGCTAGATAATATGTCATTGTATTTATCCATTCAACTGTTTTTTGAATAATATGTCATTGTATTTATCCATTCAACTGTTAGTGGACACTTGGGTTGTTTGTACCTTCTGACTAATGTGAATAAAAGTACAATGGACATTGGCATACAAGCATCAGTTTTAGTCCTTCCTTTCAATTCTTTTCAGTATGTACCTAAGAGTAGAATTGCTGAGGGTAATTCTATGTTTAAATTTTTAAGAAAAAACCAAACTTTTTTCCGCAAAGCCTGCACCATTTTACATTCCAACCAGCAATGTACAAGGGTTCCAATTTGTCCACACCCTCCTAGTAAGTGTGAAGTGCTATTTCATATATTTTTATGCTCAGTGTGTCTTATACTACCTCACATTCAGGAGATTGTATATTTATATGTATATACATATACATTTGTGTATATGTATATACATATATAACATGCATAAAATGATAGATACATAATTATATATATACATGTGTATATATGATAAATAAATTGTGGCTATTCATAGAAAGAAATGCTATACAACAATAAGAATGAACTATTGCTACTACATCAAAAAAAATAGATAAAACTGCCATGATAATGATGAAAGATGCTACATACAAAAACTACCTAAAAATGTAATACTATGTACACTTCAAAAACAGGCAAAAACTAACTAACTAACTAAATAAATAAATAAGATTAAAAAACATGAAAAAAGGGGCTTCCCTGGTGGGGCATTGGTTAAGAATCTGCCTACCAGTGCAGGGGACATGGGTTCGAGCCCTGGTCCAGGAAGATCCCAAATGCCACGGAGCAACTAAGCCCGTGCACCACAACTTCTGGGCCTGCACTCTAGAGCCCATGAACCACAACTACTGAAGCCCACGTACCACAACTACTGAAGCCCACGCATCTGCAGCCCATGCTCTGCAACAAGAGAAGCCACTGCAATGAGAAGCCCGTGCACCGCAATGAAGGTAGCCCCCACTCACCGCAGCTAAAGAAAGCCTGAGTACAGCAACGAAGACCCAACGCAGCCAAAAAAAAATAATAATAATAAATAAATAAATATCAAAAACAGGCAAAAATATATCATGTTAAAAGTAAGGACAATTTTTATTTTTAGGCTTACGTGGCTAGTTCCTGGAAAATAACATGAGGAGGGTTTTTGGAGTGCTAGTCACATTCTGTCTCTTTAGGTCCTTGTCCACTTCATGAATATTCATCGAGCTGTATGTTTATCATTTTTGCACTTTTTCTTATAGAATATTTGTAATCAGCAAAAGAAATAAAGAGAGAAAGAAGCTGCAATAGTTTCCTATTTGGCAAAAAACAATTTTCATGGATTTAAAAAAAATTGAGCTATATGAGTTGAAATCTTGGCCAGCCTATTTCCAGACCTGGGGCATGGAATACTATATGTCAAATATCAGTGCCTCAGTTACTGTAACTATAAGATTAGGGAGTGTATATTTCCATGAAGGATGTTTTAATGATGAAAAGATAGAGTATAGGTATTATTTCTGCCATTAATACACAAATAATAAATGCTGCTTCCCTTTCTCTCCATCCACCATATTTGTGATACTGCAAAGCTGAGGTTGTTATTGTGTTCAACAAAGATGATAAAATTATAATATTATCTTGCAACCATTTAAGAACAGTAAATTTAGATGATTAGTCTTTCTTTCCATGAATACTAAGCATGGAAATAAATATTCATTTTTAGAAGATTTACTAACTAAATAACTAAAATGTATAAGTAAATATTCATTTTAAATTAAAAGATACTTTTGTGATTCCATGAGTTATTGTAAACTATAACTTAGGAATAGAAAAGAAATATATTATGAATTGAATTAGCATATATGGATAATATATATTAAAAATACATCAAAGAGAAATTATAAATTGAGTTTCAAATGAAAGGTACTAATCAATCCAATACTATTTACTCCACAACTGTTATTGTGCAAAAAATATTTGGTATATTACATAAAATGTAAGTTTAAAAAGTTCTAGAAAAAGTATGTAGATAGTAAACAAAACATGACCAGTCTATTAAGGTGACCATGCTTAATATTGCTGCAGGGAACAGTGTAATGCACTCATTAGAGTAGAACTGAATTTAATTGAGTTATTGTAGATAATTAAAATTATGAAAGCATGTTCAATGTTCTAATTTTTGATATCACACATTATCTCATTTAACTCCAGTAACATGGTAGTGTTCCTACTTTTAGATACAAAAAATGAGACTTAGAGAGTTTAACTAAACTTCCAAATGTCCCACAATCAATAAGGCAGACTTCGAGCCAAGGTCTTCTGATTCCTGACCAGTTTCTGATGAGCGAGAGCTCCAAAATTTTCCCATTTTGGAGCACAAAAGAAATGTTTAGCTCATTAAATATGCAATTTTTGAATCATACTCAACCAACCTCTGGGGATTCTGAATAATTAGTTCTGATTTCTGTCCCAGAAATCTGCATTTTCAACAGTTGTTGATTCTGTAATGGTTACTCTGTGGATCACATTTTGAGAAACACTTGTTCTGGTCTTCATGCTATTTTACCTCAATTCCTTGCTGTCCTCTGCTCAGTACTGCAGACACTGGCAGGAGATCACAGAGTGAGAGGAGAGAAAATTCAGAGTGCCCCCCTATTCCACCCCAGGCTGGGTATCTAACAGTGTATGTTGTGTATGTTGGGGGTACAGTCTCCTCCACAGCTCCAGCTCCCACCAGAAAGCTCCACCTTGGTTGCATCTTCCATCAGTTGACCCTTGGTCCCTGGTCCCCAGGAATTTCACATTCTCTTTGTCCCTATATTCCTAGAAGTGAAAGTATTTTCCTGCTTTTGCTAATGTTTGGGTTGCCACACCCTCCTTTTTTTGGCTTCTTAGTTATTCCCTCAGGTTTTTAACCAACTTTCTGTGTTAAATTTCATCTGTTTTAAATATTACAAGTAAGTTTCTCTTTTCCAGTTTGGAGTCTGAGTGATACAACTGCCATAGCTTTTTGCCTAAATGAAGTTAATTCATGATTTCAAATGTCATGTAAGGTAATTAATATTCCACACTGTTCCAAATCCAGGCCACACCTATTGACTGCCAACTGGAGCACAGGAATCTAATTGGTCACTTGGGGCCAAGTGTAAGAGTACAAAGGTTAAACAGAAGTGCTCCTATGAGATGTCCTAGTGAATTAGCGAGTAGAGATTTCATTTATTCATTTTTGTATGTATTTATTAAAGCACAAAAGATAGCACAAAGATGAATAAAAGGCCAAAAATATGATGAAAGCACTGGATGATTTTTCTTGCTCACTAAGGTTGCTATACAACATCAAGCTAATGAAATAAGTTTCAAAGACTTGAGGAACTGGACTCATTCTATCTTATAGGAGTCCACCATCATTTTTTGCCTTGAGGCTTCTAAAGGGAGAGAGAACTCCAATGCCTTTCTTTATTTCTATTTCTTTCTGCAGAGAAAAGATACTAGACTAGTGTGTAAAGTTCTGAGTTCTTCTCCCAACTTTGTTGCCAATTCAGTGAATGACTGTAGGCCTCACTGTGCTCATATTTAAAATGAGGAAATTCTGAGATATCTTCATAATATACTATGATTCTTGCTTTTGTTTTCTCCTTGAGCAACAAGAAATCCTTGATAAGAGATAAATCAATATTTGTGAAATACATGACTGCTTATAATGCCAACAGAAACAAGTGAATGAGCTAAATATATGCAACAAATATGCTTTTTTACGTTCAGAGGCTTCTTTCTGTATAGCAATCAGCTCGTTCTCTACCACATCAGCCAGACAACTTGAGTTGGAAAGACTTATGATGCAAACTTGTTTAACTTATTAAGATAATTATATTACATTTGCACCCAGGGTGTTTTATTCTGTAGTTAAAAAAACTGAGCTTTATACATGTCATCTTTGTAATATATTCTTAGGAAGTATATTCAAAGCAAAGCTTTGAGGAATTTAAAAATTTCCTTCAAAGAACATTTATTAGTCATGATACACAAAATATATCTAAATGGAGAATAGTGAGTTTTCTCATTTATCATTATGATGTGCATATCAATTTAAAAATCTTTTAAAATGAATTCTCAAAATTAACCATGTTGAAAGAATGGAAGAACAAATAAAATATTCTTCTATTTTGGGTGACACCTCATGTATATTGCCACCTATCCCTATAATTTCTCTAATCTAAGATTTTGCCAATTTAGCTATCTGGAATTCTCAGAGGGTCTGACTCATCCAACATCTCCATTTTCCTTATTCAATTATCAATCTCCTTTAGCTTTTCTAGATCTTCCCTTCTAAGATTAACTCCATCACCCACTTTTGTTCTTCTACTATCATTATTATTTTACATTTGTTATCTTCCTTTACATGTTCTTTAAATCTTTATTCATTATTTTCATTTTCTTAGCATCATAAAGGGAGACCACACTACAATACCCTATTTTTCCATGTGCTACTTCTCTCTTTACTCTACAGAGCTGCATCTCTAGGTAGTGAAACTATATATATACCACCTACAGTGAACAATTATTAACATTTTGCTATATTTGCTTTAGGTGTCATGTGTGTTTCACTTCTCATAGGCCATCAGTTACTACCTAATTACTAAATCCCAAAACCTATAGTCACTGTTCATTAAACCTTTGTGTATGTTGTGTGTGTGTGTGTGTGTGTGTGTGTGTGTGCACGCGTGTGTGGTCATTTTTGAGTGAATATTACTCCTTGTAACTTTCTCCTCCTCATGTCCAATTCTACTTCCCTTCTTTGATACTGACATCCAGGAGAAGCTCCAATATTCTACTCAATTCAGTTCTAAACTCTCCTTAAACGTGGCTCAAGATGAGGGTAGGACAATTTATTGTATTAAAAGTACATTCTTTGGGGATTTTGAAGATCTGCTGTAGACCTTAGGGAAAAACCTTCTTTTGTGCTCCATTGTTTTCCTTGGTTTGAATTTTTTGTATTCCCCTTTCTTCATCATTGGATTAAGAAAATCTGGAGAGCCTAAGTTAAGGTACAGGCCTAATCAAACATACCAAGATGGAGATCTGACATGATTCTACAATTCTAAACCTTACTTTTACCTGGAGACAAGACAGAAGAAAACCCTGTACTTCCATAGGATTCAGCAGAGTTACTTGGAGACTAGATTATGTCATGGGAAAAATGCATTAGGACAAATTTTTTAAAGAGATTTTGTTTTGAGCATTCTTTCAGCATCTCTCTCTTATAAATGTATTACAGATATAATCAGTTTCTCAGTGTCAGGTTCTCTGCTATCAGCCAAATGTATTTTGACTAACTTGCTTACCACTTTTTTATTCTGGTCAGTTCACTTTTGCTAGTGCTTTTTTCCCTGTTCAATTCTTAAGAGTAACATCATCAAGAGTAACATGAGTAGCCTCAAAATTCTAAACTTAATCCTTTTTTGTTCTTTGCTCCATACTCACCAAGTGGCCTTAATTATTTCCAGTTCTTCAACTACTACTCTGGGTTATTAAATATAAAACCTGTAATTCTAATCTGATAATATGCCCATGACATAAACTCATTTCTTAATGCCTACTGGACATTTCTATCTGTAAATCCAGTAACACAGTATTTCTGCAACAGAATTTAATTTATTTCTTACAGCTCATGTTCTACTTTTGACTCAATTCTTGTATTTCTTTATATCTCTTAATGATACTACAGTCCAAAAAATTCCTTAAAGTTAAAAACAACAAAAAATAACAGCAAAAAACTTGGCAAACACCAATATGTCTCTCAACCTTATATAAACAGTCACATATTTGGTAACTTGTAATTTAGGTGTATTTTTAAATGTGATTTTCCTTTCTATCCATGCTGTCACTCATTTATCCAGGGATCCTCATTATCTTGTGCTTGAACTTCTTAACTGCTCTTCATGCCAATGAGTTTATGCCCACTCCAATCTATCTGCTAAATTGCTGTCATTATTTTCTGAATCAAAGGCAGAGCACTTCACTCTTCTGCTTAAAAAGAAAATACGTATATACATACATAAATACTTCTCTTTGATTTTCCACTTCCCAAAGTCATGGAATAAAACCTTTATTCCTATTCCTGTGTACATGTAAATTCTCATTTCTCACCATCAATATAACACTGAATTTCTCTTCATTACATTGACTAAATCACACCAACTTTTAGCTCAATAACTTTGCCTTTTCAATGACTAATGTCATTCCTCTCATATGTATGGCAAGTTCATAATCATTTTTCAAGATTTAAAAAGAAGTATATCTTCAAATAATTCTTTAGCCACTGAAAGGTGAGTTAGTAGCTCACATATCACATTCAACTGACTTTATGTTAATAACACATCATATTTATTTAAAGATATTTATATGGAAATTCAGGTGTACAGACACCACCTCTTCTTCAACCCATCTACCCATCCTTGCATTTATTCAACTGTACGGAAAGTCTATTACATAACCAATACTTGAAAAAAAAAATATACAGAGGTAGAGAAATACCTATTCTATAAGCAAAAGGAATTCTCTCCAATTGCAGAAGAGACCCACATTTTAAAAGAGACTATATGCACAACATAAAAACATACATATGGTATCAAGATAGCTCAGAGGAAAGAGCAATTATCTCTGTTTTGGGGTATGACCAGGAAAGGATTCCTGTCAGTAGTGATGTCTGATATAAAATTTAAAGAACGAATTGGCATGGACCAGATGTATAGGGCATCAGACAGGGAGGACATTTTTCAGGCATAGACGATGACACATACAAAAGCAATATCTGTGTTTAAATTAATTGTAATTTACCATTCAATCATTCAACCAACATTTTTGATAACTTGTTGTATGTAAGAAACATGTGATATTAAGAACTCAAACATGCTCTTGCATTCAGAGATCACAGATTAATTATTTTTACTCAGTACACAAACGATAGTACAATTCAGTAATGCCCAGACAGTAGGGAACAGCTCTGTCCCCCACTAATGCTTGGCATGATTTCACAATAAGACAGCAAACACATTGCAAGCAATTCAGTATATGATTGTTTCCCACATTAGCTAACCTAAAATTATCAGAGAAAGCTCTGAAACACTCAAAATGCTCTAAACTACCAAAGCTAGAAAGCAGTGTTCTACTAGTTGAACTCTCCAAATGGTTTATTTTCCCCCAGAAGCATAAAGATGAATGGGCTTTCTGATTTTTATCCCAGCACCTGTTAATTCTATTCACCAAGCTGCTTAATCATTGCTTCTGCCAGAAGAATGACAGGCCATATTTCCTAATATGTTTTAATGGTTAAAATTACAAAATATTAGATGTGATTTATTTGACATAGCAACTACAATTTGGGGCATTCCCAAATATTTCTCTTGGTTATTTTAGGCAAAAATTATCCTCTGGAAAATGGATATATTTTGTATCTATCCAGTCAAATCTTGATAGGATGCATTAAAATCTAGGGAGGAGAAACTGTGGATAAAAAAAGAAGTTTTGGGCTTCCCTGGTGGCGCAGTGGTTGAGAATCTGCCTGCCAATGCAGGGGACACGGGTTCGAGCCCTGGTCCGGGAGGATCCCACATGCCGCGGAGCAACTAGGTCCGTGAGCCACAATTACTGAGCCTGCGCGTCTGGAGCCTGTGCTCCGCAACAAGAGAGGCCGCGATAATGAGAGGCCCGCGCACCGCGATGAAGAGTGGCCCCCGCTTGCCGCAACTAGAGAAAGCCCTCGCACAGAAACGAAGACCCAACACAGCCATAAATAAAAATAAATAAATAAAAAAAAAAAAAAAAAAAAAAAAAGAAAAAAAAAAAAGAAGTTTTTCTTTTTACCATATGCATGTAGTTGCTGTGTTTAACAACACATTTCTTTTTTATTTTCAGTGACTATTAAGTTGGCTTACCATCTCTGGATAAACACCTACTGACACCAAACTACTTTTTAAAATGTTTGAGGCAATCAGTTTTGCCTGGCAGGACACAGAGAGCACGTGTTTAGTTTTAAGCATTTCACTGTCTGGCTGAGCTTCCATTGTATGCGGAGTTTCTCTCGAAGTACTGAGAGCATCTATTTAAGAGCTGACATGGCTTAACAGAGAGAACAGCAGAAGTAACAGGCAAGACTGTGACCATGGCATGCGAGTACCTTCTCTCTCTGAGAAAAGCATTCCAGTTGGATTTAAAGAGTGGGAAATAAACACACCGATAAGCAAAAGGCATTCAGCCAGTCTGGTGAGCTCAGATCATTTATCCCCACTCTAATTGTCCCAACATAGTTGAGCCAAACTTTTATGAGAATGCGTGAACACAATGAATAAAATATCCCCTTGCTTTGTCAGAGGACTTAAAATTCAGCAGTAAACCCACTGTACTGAACACGTAAAAAATAATAATTTTTTAAAACCCTCATTCTTTTGTATCATCTTTCTTCCTATATTACAAACTATGTTCACTGTACCTTCCAGCTGACCTTCCTATAAATTAATCATTCTTTGTCTAACTGCTTAACCTCATTAAAATCCTGAAAGTTCTGGTCTCACTAAATTTTGATAATGCCACACAGACTGAGCTGGAGGTTAGAGGTGGTTTTGATTGTTCTTTTATGAGGGACTGTGAAGAATACGTGTCTTAGACTTACCACATCATTGCAAGTTTTAAGTATACTTAGCAGCTTCAAATTCAATTACACACACATACACACACACAAACACACATATTAGGTTGGCTATTGTTGTTTTTGAGTTACTTTGTCTTTCCAAGTGAGAAAATGCCAACAAATTAGAACATAACTTAAACTCTGCATATTGAGTTTCCCAAACTTAATGATACTATTTAACTAATATAAAACACATCATATTTGCTTATTTTATAAATGGTAGTGATTCCTAGGAGGCTAGTATGAATGCTGTCTTCTCCTTATTCTCAAGGCTTAAGGCAATAGAGAATTAGTGCTGTGTTTTGTCCTCTCAGGTGATGAAGGGAAAGCTGGCATTGCATTTACTTTTTTTCAAGAATGTGATTTGTCCTGTTATTTCAAACAGGGCAATCAACTAATTCTCAGTGGTTTCCCAGTATGAATGAAACAATGGGTTTCTGGACAACCTCTGCAGCAAAGTGGCTAAAGACTTCATTAGAGATTTTGGTCACTTTGCTACCTAAATAGACCAATTTATTTTTGTTTTCTTTATAATTTCCCATTTAAAATAATCTTGACACAGAAATTAGTTGCTTATCCATAGTTAATCTAGAAAATTTTATGGAAAACAGGTTTCTTCTGAAATCTGAGTCTGAGTGCCTGTATTCTGTCTGCTAACCACATACCATGTGTTCTTCCTCTTACTCACTCTCTCATATACAGGAGCAGGAATGGAAGAAAGATCTGGGGAGGGAGGGATGACAGATCTTTCTCCAGGTCCCTAAAAACACATTATATCTCACACCTAAAAACTGAATTGGCATTCTAGCCTTTAAGACGTAGTGTTAAGTTCACCAAAAAATGAGCTCCTTCCTGCTCAACAAAGCCTGTTTATGAAGAACTGACAAATGCTGGAACACCTTAGTGGAGAATTGTATATTCTCAATCTGTCCCAAGTTGATTAGGGTTATGCCCTTGGACACATCCTTTCATGTTTCTGAGGCTCATTTTCTACATCAGGAAAATCCAGATATTGCTTTAGCTCCCTTCTACCTTCAAACTGCTATGGTTATATAATTTTATGAACAAATTTTTAGATGGACTTTCTATTGATATATTATGCTTTTATTATCATATATTAATTCATTGATAAGGGGATGTGATAAATTATGTTATTCATTAACCAACAACAACAACAACAAAATGAAGGGTTTTTCCCTTCCTCCCCTCCAAGAATGCTTGCATCCTCTACCATTGAGGATTGGCCACATGACTTTCTTTAGCCAATAAAATGTGAGCAACGATGACATTGTGCTCTCCATGTGGAAACTTTGTAACCTTTACATGTTAGCATATAGTTTGCCACGTCCCATTTTCCACTGCCAAGGAAACAGTCACATTCATATTGAGCTTGTTCTGTCACCCTGGGGCTAGAGTGAAGGCGACATGGAGCAAAGCCATATCTGACCTGCAGTGGGCATGTGATGAAAGCAAAAAATAAGACTTTGTCATTGTAAGCCACAGGGACTTTTGTGTCCCTTGTTTCCATAGCATAATGTAACTTAAACAGACTAATCTATAAAGGAGTATTTCTAAACACTCTGTCCTGCTGCATTTTCTACTTGACTAGGAATACCTAGACATATCACTGTTTCAATAAATATATCACTTATATATCAGGGTTAATCATTATCTTTATTATATTTAGAAATATCTCTGGTACCTGTTAAAGATATATTTTTTATTTTGTCCATCCTCTCCCATCCATGCTCTTTGGCCTGACCCACTTCCTTCTGCCCCATGACTACTTGTTGGATTTGGACAATGGGTGACAGCAGCAGCAGGAAGCAGTGGTCAGGCAGGTGTCCCCTTCCCAGCCTTCCTCCTCACCATTCTGACAGAGGCTGCATTCCACAGGACAGATCCTCTCAGATGGACATCCCTCTTCCAAGGCGATGAGCTCTCTTCAGGATCCAGCAACCCAGTTCATTCTCTGTTCCTTCTTGGGATGGTAAATTACTTCCTCTTCTTGTTGCCAGTCCCTGAAGACTTGACTACATTATGTCTATTCCCTTAACCCCGCTCATAACTCTTGAATAGCTTCTTTATTAATTCTATTCAGTTTGACCTTCAAGCCTGGAATCAGTTTCCTATGGGCCTCTCAATGCTACAGTGTCCTATATATACTCTATCCTGATAGTTCCTCCAAATAAAACAGACATTATTTTTGTCTTATTTTAGAATGAAATTTATTTGAATTATTATAATTTTATTAATCACAAATCTTTGAATGGTACATTTGAAAAAAATCCATATTTAAACTCTTTAATCAATTCATTCAAATATATAGTACCAGTATGTTTCTCCTTTTAGTCAAATATACATATTGTCTCCCAGAAAAAAATTCTGCTTATTTTTCACTGGGATTATATTTTAGATATTTTTATGTATCTTTATATGTCTTATTGCCATTGGGAATGAGATTTCACTAAATTTTATCTTCTAACTAGTAATTTCTGGCATAGAGGCACACTACTTTATGTAACTCTATTGTAGCCAGTCACTTCCGAACACTTTACTAAACCATTTTATATAAAATAATTATAACTTTTTTCTACTCTTGTTTTCTGCATTATACATACATGGGTTGGAACTTCCACAATGATGTTTAATGTACATGCTTCACAATGATTGAAAGAAAAGCTAATCTTATCATCCTAGTGCTTTCCTAGAAGCTGGAGCTACTGTTTTCTTACAATATCAAGGTCCCTCTGCACTCTTTTCATTGCATCCCACGAGAGGAATAACTTGGCAATTGGGTGAAACAGTAAGATCTTCATATGCGTTGGGCTGTGTTTCCCAGAAGAAAGAGTCACTGCACTGAGAAGAGATGGTGGGACCTGCCCTGCCAGAACATGGTCTCTAAAGCATGGATCTCTGTGTAGCTGGCTGGTAAGTGTATTTGACTGCATTATGACCTGGATTTCCCCATTCGTAAGTGCCAAAATGTTGATTCCAGATGAGACAATAAGATATCTTTACTGGGGCTTTGGGCTGGGGACATATTCTCCAATCTAGTATAAACGTGGTATCTTACCCTTTGAGAGTCTTCAGAGAGCTGATACCCAATCCACATTTTATTCATTGTATCCATTTTCTTTCTAAACACCAACCCAACCAGAGAGAAGTAGTACCTAATTGTTTCCACACACAGCTGCGTTGTTATTTGCCTGGTTTTAATAGAAAGGACTTTGGCATGTCACTATTCAACACAAAAATGACTAACATAGCCTGGATTCAAAACTCTTCCATAAATTTCACATAGCAAACCTCACATACACATATCTCTCTACTCTGCCTCGCCCAATGCATGACCTGTCCAAATCAGAAGCCTCATCATTTTGTACATCTACATTATCTTTTTTTCACTTGCCAGTCCATCTGCCTGGCATGCCATCCCTGACAATTTGACCTATTTGTTTTCAAAATTCTGTTTGGAAATTTTTCTTAATTATTCTTGTAAAGTAACATCCTGGGTCATATTGAAATTCCAATGAAATTTCTTTGAATTAATACCACAGTTGCAATAGTAATTACAAGAAAAAAAACAATTATTATATCTAAAATATATGAAATGTTTAGCATTAACCAAATACTGGGCTAAGCAATTTATATGTGTATATATGCACACACAAATATACACATATAAACATATACATATATATTCATATACAAACATACATACACAGACGTGCTATATAATCATATTTGATATTCCCAATACACATGTGAGGTAGATTTTTTTATTTCTATTTTGAAAACCAGAAACTTAGATTAAGAAATTAATATTAATCACTTTAATTTTATGTATTGGCCAACAGAAATGACGTGTACGAGGTTTTTCTTTTTTTTAATCCTAAAAAATTAGGTTTTACTTTATATGCAACTGGGGAGATTTGAAAGCATTTTTTACTGCACCCCACTCAACCTGGTAAATATTTGTCAGAAAGACAAATATTTGAGGCATTTGAAATGATTGGTGATATGTATTGGACTCGAAGGATATTAATAAAGTTGAGAATATCCCTGGGAATAGAAGAGACAGGTGCAACAAAATGTAATCTGTTTGTTGATGTAAAATGCATAATGATTTTTTCTTCTGCTTTGTGAAAGGCATTCAGAGAGGCAGACAGAGTGAAACTTGTTGACTGACCTGAAGGGAGAAATGGACAGAGGGAACATTGACCACTGTCTCCAAGACTACATGAGCAAACATGCCCAGGCAGATCCATTTGAAAAAGTGCTCCAAGGGAAGATAGGCAGTTACGTAAAAGTTATCAAAAACAAAGTATTCTTTGATGGAGGCATTTTCTTCTCTGGAATTCTCTGTTCTGGAGTTACTTTTTTGACAGAGAAGATGGTCCTGGTCTTCTCAAACATTTAGAGTGCTTTCCATAGGACTATATGTAAATGCAGTTTTGAATGAATTAATCAGCCATGTGCACAGAGAAGTTTAGGGTAATCCTGCCTGGAGGGTCTTTGTGCAGCTGCCTGGGCAGATTCCCAGGTTGCTGTTGTGTGAAGCAGTTTTTATTATTCAGCAGTGCATAACTTTGCTACTCCTGAAACTCTAAAGGTTCTGGCCAAATGAGAGATGGTTTATTGAGATGATACTTTGACTTCCACTCTTATCTCTTTCCACGGACATTTGACTCAAATATTCTCTAAAATCTACCGTCATTGTATTTTTTTCAATTTTTTTGAATATTGCAAAATAGAAAAACATGAAATAGTCTATCACCTTAAATTCTTAAGAGAAATTCAAAAATAAATTTTTATGAAAGACAGAAATACTTCCCTCCTGATACAGCACAGTAATCATAATAAAAAGGATTCCAGTTGGGGATGCTAAAATGTTGAAGTGAGGAGTCAAATTATTTGTTCTGCATTTATGAAGTGAAAGGATATATCAGCTCCTAACAGTTTGGTTGGATGGGCAATGTCATGTTTAGGTGGTTTGACATGGTGACAATTACCCTGGTTGTGTGACTTTCACCAGTGGGATGATGACTAAGATGACCGTGATGGCCCCCTCAGTTTGACTAAACTTTAGTCAAGTTTCTTCCTGAACATAGGTCTTCCCTTTCCTTAGAGCATTTACTTAAGAATGTTTACTTTAGAATATGTTTAATTGCAAATGAGGTTCCCTGGTCCTTAGAGGTGTAACTATTCTTAAAATCCTCTTGCCGTTTGGAAAATAATCTGGATGGAGTAAGAGTCCTGAGTAAATGTTGAATACTTTTCTTTCCTTTTTTTTTTTTAAATTGAGGTATAATTAACATATAGCATTATATTGGTAATCAGGTAATGGCGTGATTCAATATTTGTATATATTGCAAAATGATCACCACAGTAAATCTAGTTAACATCTGTCACTATACATAGTTACACATTTTTTTGTGTGATGAGAACTTTTAAGATCTTCTCTCTTGATAACTTTCAATATGCAATGCAGTATTATTAATTATAGTCACTGTTCTGTACATTGCATCTCCATGACTTGTTTAGTTTATAATTGGAAGTTTGTACCTTTGACCTCCTTCACCCATTTCATCTTTCTCCCCAACCCACACCCCTGGCACCCACCCATTTATTCTCTTTTGTATCTATGAGCTTGAGATTTTTTTTAAGATTCCACATTTAAGTGAGGTTATTCAATATTTGCTTTTCTCTGTTTGACTTAATTTAGCATAGTAATTTCAAAGTCCATCCATTTTGTCACAAACAACAAGATTTCATTCTTTTTTATGGCTGAGTAATATTCCACTGTGTGTGTATGTGTGTGTCTTTATTCGTTCATCTATAAATGGACACAGTTTGTTTCTATATCTTGTCTATTATAAATAATCCTGCACTGTACATGGAGATGCATGCATTTTTTTCATGTTAGTGTTTCATTTTCCCTGGATATATTCCCAAAAATGGAATTTCTGGATCCTGTAAAACTTCCATTTTAATCTAAAGAACCTCCGTACTGTTTTTCACAGTGACTGCACAAATTCACATTTCCAGCAACAGTACACAAGGACTCTCTTTCCTCCAGATCCTGACCAACACTTGTTACTTCTCATCTTTTTTATAATAGCCATTCTGACAGGTGTGAGGTGATATCTCATTGTGGTTTTGGTCTGCATTTCTCTAATGATTACTGATGTTGAGCATCTTTTCATGTTCATGTTGGCCTCTGTATATCTTCTTTGGAAAAAAGGCTATGCAAATCCTCTGCACATTTTTAAATCACATTTTGTGGGTTTTTTGCTATTGAGCTGTATGAGTTTTTAATATATTTTGGATATTAACACCTTGTCTTTTCGTACACTGTAAACTACATGCACTCAGGCCTTTTGCGTTTGGCTTTAAGTAGAGAGCAACTCTTCAGGACCAGACAAAGAAAAAAAAAAAAAAACATATTCCCAGAGAAATCAGGCCGAAGGCTTATTGGGCTAAGTGTCATTTTGAGCTGGATTTTGAAAACCAGATACCAGTTTGAAATGTGGGGAGAGAAGTTCATTTTCAGGGCACCTGCCTATGCAAGTATTGGTGTGATCTCTTCTAAATAACATTTAAACTAGCTTCCTCGGTGCTGACATTTGGACTTTCGTATTTCTCATGTTCCTGACAGTTCTAACTTGAGGCCCCTTCTGCAGGTTCCTTTTTAATACATTCCTACATGGTCACAGTTAAATGTGACCAAATCTGAAAATTATCAATTGAACAAATCATACAACCAAGTATTGAGTATTGCAAAAGGAAGAAGTTTGAATAATTGAATATGTAATAATAGCTACAGACATTTTTAGTTTTCTAAATAGAATTTTAAAATAATAATAAGATCAGCTAGGTCTGTATTTTTTTATGAAAGTTCATACTCCCTTTGGATGACTTTAATATTATGGTACAAAATAGCTAAGACTTTGAATCATAAAAAAAATTTCAGATATCATAAAAACAAAAGATATGTCTATTAAAAATGGATTAGACATGTGATTTAATATATAAATTGGGAGCTGATGAAGTTAGATCTATTAGCTTCATAAGCTGTGGTATCTTAGCCAATTCCTAATGAACTGAGAGCAGATTTTCCAAATAGTGTTTATAGCATGATATTGTTCATCAAGAGATTAACAAGCATTCAAATAACTCAGACCCCTTTGTAAGATCCATATGGAATGCTAAAATCAATGAAATTTTCCAGAGGTGAAATAACTTCTGTAACAAATTTTAACCCATTGTATTACAATCTTATTGCCAAATCCCCTCTGGCTTTGGGATATTTTTTTCCTTCCATTGAAGGTGTATTAAAATCTGCCACAGTACTAACATTTACTGGACCTTATTTGGGGTAACTCTGAGTCAGAACAGGAAGATTTGAATCATGTTTAATCAGAATATTTATTAAGCAATTATTATGTTAAAAATATTCTGCTACACACTCTCTGTGAAACACGTTTAAAAACAAGTTCTTGTCCTGAAATTGTTTACTTTCTCAGCAAGTTAGTTAGACATTGTTATGGGTTGAAATGGGTCCCCTACAAAAGATATTAAAGCTCTAATACCCAATATCTGTGAATGTTACTTTATTTGAAAGTAGGATCTTTGAAGATGTTTAAGTTAAGATGAGGTCATTAGAATGGGCTTTAATCTAATATGATTGTATCCTTATAAAAAGGAGAAATTTCGACACAGGAACATGCACACAGGGAGGACACAAAGTGAAGATTGGAATTAAGTTGTCACAAGTCAATGAACTATCAGAAGCTATGAGAGAAACCTGGAACAGATCTTTCACTATCACCTTCTGAGAGAGCATGGTCCTACAAACACCTTGATCTCAGACGTCTAGCCTCCAGAAATGCGAGATGACAAATTTCTGTTAAGCCACCCAGAATATGGTACTTTGTTATGGAAGCTCTAAGAAACTAACACAGACATATTCACAAAACAGTAACTAGGAATATGGCTCATTGTCTATCTATGAAATGATAAAGCAATTCAGAGAAAGGATGACAGTAAAAAGACCACGTGTAAAGGGAAGTCTGAGGAAGGAAGCAGCTGTTGGTTACCCACTAAAAAAAAAAGGGAAGTCTGAGGAAGGAAGCAGCTGTTGGTTACCCACTAAAAATCAACCTTTTCCTGTTTTTACTTGCTGACGGAGCCTGTCTTCTAAGATATGTATTGAAAACACTGTATTTTTGATTTTCTACCATCCCCTCTTGAAACTAGAACAATGGCTTATGGTCCAGGGCTGGACAATGGGAACTCAGAGGGGCTTCTAGAAAATCTTCCTTCCTAGTAAAGGGACACAAGAAGGAAATGCTCCATTTCTTCCTAAGTGTATGTGGTCATATTCAAGTGACGCTGGAACTTCTACATTGGATGTGCTCCTCCAAGGGAAGAAATTGCTGAAAGACTGAGGATAACCTATATAGGAAACACCAGAGTTCCTAGAGATGTCACTGTGTCATAGCCCCAACTCTCAGCACACCTTGTATCCAGATGTCTTACACATAAGCTAATGTAACTCCTTAACAGTCTTAGTTAAATGTTATATTACTTACAGAAGCAAAGATATTCTGAATGGTGGGAAAGGAAAGGAAGAACACGGGAAAGGAAAGGAAGAACTCAGAAAAGCAAGAGAGTGGTGTGATGATGGATGTGGACTCAGAGGGCTCAAACTATCTTCAGAATCCACCTGAAAATTGTTTAAAAAAAAAAAAACAACTTTCCTATTCAAGGTTCTAACTTGAATGCTGCATATTTTATTCAGATTGTCACTGATTTGCACTTTTAAAGATCATTCCCTCCTCCCAAACTCAGTTGCCGAAATACCTTATCTGTCTCCTTGAAATTTAATATTCTTTTCTCTGCATGTCATAGCTGCTAATATACAACATCTTTGTCCAACTGTTTATCACATCACTCAGTACAGTGTCCAGTGTCATGTAGGACTTACTGCATGAATGAATGTATGAACAAATAAGAATGAATGGGGGTCTTGTTATTTCTTCAGTCATATAGACCTAGACAAAATTATTTCAGTCCAAATGGTTTATTTTTTCTGTTCTTTACTGTGCCAGACAAATACCTATGTGTTGGGGATACAGTAGTAATTTGTGGTCCTATACACAGGTGAAAGCCACTGAGTTCCTCAAACATGACTAACTTTATCAGATTGCCTGAGAACTGGTTAGGAGAAAGGAATGAGCAAGTGATTTCATATCAGCGTTGGTCACAGATGATGGAGTCTTGTTGAGAATCAGTAAAAAGGATGCTAAGAATAAAAGGAGATAAAAGAGGTGGCATGGAGTTGGTGAATAACTGGTGAGAGAAAAGGGATTGGGATTAAGTATAGATTTTTGACTGAGGTTATTAAGATACTGACTAGGTGAGATACGAAGTAGAAAAGAGAGAGCAGAGTTTTTTTACAGATGGGGAAGACATCAAGTTCAATTTTGTACTTTCTCTATGTGCCAGGCTGAGGTTAGAGCATTACATTGCTTGTTTTGAGAGAACTCTGGACATCCAGATAAATAGGCCACTGTATTATCCTTCATGCAAGAGAGGGGAACTTTTCATTGTATTTAAAGATAGACTAAATTTGGCATGTGATCCTCTTATTTCAATTTTTAAGTAAAAGACACTTCCAGTTCTTTATGGTTTGTTAAAGGAAGCACAAAGGCCATCTGAAACATAGTGATAAGTTTCATGTGTTTAAGAGACTTTGGTTTTACTTCTTTGCTACAGCAAATGGAGGATGCAGAAAAACGTATGGAAGCGTAGAAATGATACACATTTTTATCAGAGCTATGACAAAATTAAGTCTCTTTCCTAGTAAATATTAAATACAAACTCTTCTCTAATGACCTCAACAGAAGAAAATGAGCATGGATATTTTTACAGTGTAACATTTCTGGTATTATAACCAAAGGTCAGTTGTCATATTTATTATCTCTGATATTTCAAGGGTTTCCAGCTTATCAAATAATATCTGGCAGAAATTTGCTGTGAAGATTTTCAGCTTTATTTAAAAATGTTTTTATTTTGTGCAATATATATTATAGTGAGTTTTGTAAAGAGAATAATTTCCTCAGAAATTTGGAGGAATTTGAGGGATAGCCTCTTTATTAACACAAATCTAGGAGGAGGATTTTGCACAGACAACTAATTCATTTTAGCATTTGTCATTGAAGACTTAGAATTGTTTATTTACAACTAATTCCAAAGAGATCATCTGCTAAAGATATTACTGTATAAAGCATTCCCTTGAAAATGTTTTAAAAATTGTTGAAATATTGTCACTTATATTACTTCAAAGAAAAGAGCATGTTTGGGTAACAAAATCACTTAAGAGATACTTTGATGAAATGAACTGTGATGGAATTTTTCAAGATAAAATCCCATTTTGTTGTGTCCTTCATTTTTCAGGTAATACAGAATACAAAGGAGATAGCTTGCTGAACTCAAAAGGCCAGAATAGAAGTGCTGGTTTAGTCATCCAGTATAAATTAATGTATAAATCAAATATAAATTGTAACAGGTTTGAAAATATGCATGAATGGTTAAGTGCTTGAAAACTGAAATGTGGTATGTGAATTGAAACACATGCAGCACACAAACTGAGCGGATGCAAGCACCAGAATAGCACAGTACATAAATAAGGCAAGGTTGCAGGTGAAATTTACAAGCAGACAGTCAGCAAAATGTTGATGGTCTACTGAGCCCTCATCCTCCTTCTAAAAGTAGAATGATCAAAGAGAGTGAGTCTCATTCCCAGGCTATTTCACAAATTAAGCAGGAAGTTGAAAGGTAGCAGGGTCACCCAAATATTATCATAGAAATTTAAATTAAATTAGAATGCCTGGATTCACATGGTTGAGCATATTACCTCATTGGCAAGATGAACATCCTGATTGAAGAGACCAGCTGTATTGGATATTTGGCATTTCAGGGTTGATATCAGCTGGAGACTGGCCAGTTCATTTCTAGGCTCTCTGAGAAGTGAGAACAGTCTCTTGGCCAGTAATAACTTGGTCTCTCCTAACACTAGAATCTGGGAACAATTTCCTTTAAAAAAGTCTTATATCTCCCCCATCTTTATATCTTTGTGCCTACCATTATGTCTGACATAAAATAATTTCTCATTTATATATATATATATATATTTATTTTTATTGGAGTATAGTTTATTAACAATGTTGTGTTAGTTTCAGGTGTACAGCAAAGTGATTCAGTTATACAAATACATGTATCTATTCTTTTTCAAGTTCTTTTCCCGTTTAGGTTATTACAGACTATTGAGCAGAGTTTCCTGTGCTATACAGTAGGTCTTTATTGGTTATCTATTTTAAATATAGCAGTATGTACATATCAATCCCAAACTCCCAATTTATCCCTCCTCACCATCCTTTCCCCCAGTAACCATAAATTTGTTCTCTAAGTCTGGGAGTCTGTTTCTGTTTTATAAATAAGTTCATTTGTATCATTTTTTTTTTGGTTCTGCATATAAGTGATATCATATGATATTTGTCTTTCTCTGTCTGACTTACTTCACTTAGTATGATAATCTCCAGGTCCATTTGTGTTGCTGCAAATGGCATTATTTCATTCTTTTTAATGGCTAATATTCCATTGTATAATGTACCGCATCTTCTTTAACCATTCATCTGTTGATAGACGGTTAGGTTGCTTCCATGTCTTGGCTATTGTAAACAGCACTGCAATGAACATTGGTGTGCATGATCCCTTCAAACCATGGTTTTCTCAAGATATATGCCCAGGAGTGGGATTGAAGGATCATATGGTAGCTCTATTTTCAGTTTTTTAAGGAACCTCCATACCATTCTCCATAGTGGCTGTACCAATTTACCTTCCCACCCACTGTGTAGGACGGTTCCCTTTTCTCCACACACTCTCCAGCATTTATTGTTTGTACAATTTTTGAAGATGGCCATTCTGACTGGTGTGAGGCGATATCTCATTGTAGTTTTGATTTGCATTTCTCAAATAATCAGCGATGCTGATCATATTTTCATATGCCTCTTGGCCATCTGTAAATCTTCTTCAGAGAAATGTCTATTTAGGTCTTCTATCCATTTTTTGATTGGGTTGTTTGCTTTTTTTGATATTGAGCTGCATGAGCTGCTTGTAAATTTTGGAGATTAATCCTTTGTTGGTCACAACATTTGCAAATATTTTCTCCCATTCTGTGGGTTGTCTTTTTGTTTTGTTTATGGCTTCCTTTGCTGAACAAAAGCTTTTGAGTTTAATTAGGTCCCATTTGTTTATTTTTGTTTTTATTTCCATTACTCTGGGAGACAGATCAAAAACGATATCATTGTGATACGTGTCAAAGAGTGTTCTGCCTAAGATTTCCTCTAAGAGTTTTATACTATCCTGTCTTACATTTGGGTCTTTAACCCATTTTGAGTTTATTTTTGTGTATGGTGTTAAAGACTGTTCTAATTTCATTTTTTTTATATGTAGCTGTCCAGTTTTCCCAGCAGCATTTATTGAAGAGACTGTCTTTTCTTCATTGTATAGTCTTGCCTCCTTTATCATAGATTAATTGACCATAGATGTGTGGCCAATACACCTAATTGACCATAGGTGCATTTCTGGGCTTTCTATCCTGTTCCATTGATCTATATTTCTGTTTTAGTGCCAGTACCATACTGTTCTGATGACTGTAGCTTTGTAGTATAGTATGAAGTAAGGGAGCCTGATACCTCCAGCTTCATTTTTCTTTCTCAAGATTGTTTTGGCTCTTCAGGGACTTTTCTGTATCCTCAAATCAATCAGGATGATACACCACATCAACAAATTAAAGAATAAAAACCATACGATTATCTCAATAGATGCAGAAAAAGCTTTTGAAAAAAATCAACACCCATTTAAGATAAAAACTCTCCAGAAAGTGAGCATTGAGGGAACATACCTCAACATAATAAAAGCCATATATGACAAACCTACAGCTAGCATCATACTCAATGGGAAAAAGCTGAAAGCATTTCCTCTAAGATCAGGAACAAGACAAGGATGTCCACTCTCACCACTTTTATTCAACGTAGTTTTGGAAGTCCTAGCCATGGCAATCAGAGATGAAAAAGACATAAAAGAACCCAAACTGGAAAAGAACAAGTAAAACTGTCACTGTTTGCAGATGACATGATACTATACATAGAAAATCCCAAAGATGCCACCAGAAAACTACTAGAGCTCATCAATGAATTCAGTAAATTTGCAGGATACAAAATTAATACACAGAAATATCTTGTATTTTATACCCTAACAAAGAAAGATCAGAAAGAGAAATTAAAGAAACCATCCCATTTACCATTGCAAAAAAAAAGAATAAAATACCTAGGAATAAACCTACCTAAGGAGGCAAAAGACCTATACTCCAAAAAGTATAAGACATGATGAAAGAAATTAAAGCTGACACAAGCTGATGGAAAGCTATACCATGTTCTTGGCTTAGAAGAATCAATATTGTCCATATGACTATACTACCCAAGGCAATCTACAGATTCAATGCAATCCCTGTCAAATTACCAATGGCATTTTCTTCATTATATTTTAATAGAAAAACATTACAACAAACTTTAATATGTACAAGTTTAGAGAAATAATTATCTGATTATGGGGTTGACTCTAGACTAGGTCCTTTGGATGGTAAAAAGAAGAAATGCCTTCCCAAAACTTTTTGTCTCTTCAAGCATAATACATTGATAACAAAATTAATTATTATAGATTGATTACCTGGTAGAATAATACCTAGGCATTCAACTGATAAAAGTGTGAGGGTAAAGACAGAAAATTCTAGGTAATGAGACCAATATGAGGACTCATGGGTATAGTGTACATGAGGAACAGCGAAAGAACCATGGCTAGAATCAATGGGAAATAATATTGGAAAGGTTGAGAAGGTGCATATTGAAAACAGTGAAATCACTAAGAAAAGTTAGGATTTAGTATTTTTTGAAAAAAAATAGCACATAATGACATTCCAAGCAGAAACATGGCAAAATAACAGTGATGCATAAACAACTTATAAAGGTGAATAAAATATTAAAATATGACATAATGCATACATATAAATATGACATATATGTGTAAATGTAATACACACAATACATTATATACTATTTGAGTATAATATACATAGTGTCCAATGTAGCTTGTATATGAGATACATGGCATCCACTATATAAAACATACATACAATTTAAAATGTACATTATAATTTATAGTCTATCTAACATTTATATCATTATATATACACATATACATGCATAATATGCTTTTATAGTTTCCAAGAAGAAACACATAGCATATAATTTGCAATTATATATACCCAGGCTTCAGGAAGTAGAGTAGGCAATATCATGAAGAACAGCAAAGAGCTAGAAATGAGACCAGCTTGTCTGCCTGTGTTTCCTCCTAAGATATTTACTAATTAAGAACTTGTGGCTGAGAGGCTAAGCTTAACAGTATTAAGGAACTGAGAAGACAAAATTAGAGTGAGGTTCCCTATGTAGATGATCTCAACAATTTTGAGCTTATATCACTCCAAGCAGATAGCAAAAACATTAAGAAGCTCTCATTAAAACACTTGAATTATATATGAATCCGAACCCAAAATATTTGTTAAATGCAAAGTGAATTTTTAAAATTGTGTACACATTAACATAGATTTCTAATTATTTTTATATTTTTGTCTTTTATATTCTATAAAATGATTAAAAGTAGAGGTTCAAACCAAAATTACAACAATAAAGGACTTTTTACTTCTTTACATATTTACTTTCTTGGATAAATTTATATTTTCATATGGCTTCAAGTTACTTTCTAGCACCTTTTTATTTAACTTGAAGAACACTGTCCAGCCTTTCTCAGGGTAGGTCTAGTGGTGAAATTACCTCAGGTTTTACTTACTTGGAATGTCTTAATTTTTCCCTCATTTTTTAAGGACACTTTTGTGTTATAATAGTATTCATGGTTGACATTTATTTTTTCCTTTCAGCCCTTTAAATATGTCATCCCAGTGTTTTCTGGTCTGCAGTGCTTCTGCTGAGAAATCAGCTGATTACCTTTGTGAGAATTCCTTGCATTTGACAAGTTGCTTTTCTATTGCTGCTTTCCAGATTCCTTATTTGGTTTTGACATTTGCCATTTTGATTATAATGTGTCTTAGCGTGAGTCTCTTTGGGTTTACCCTACTTTGAGTTTTTTGAGCTTCTTGGATTTGTATATCCACATCTTTTTCCCAAATCTGGGGAGTTTTGGGCCATTATCTCTTCAAATAAGCTCTCTGCTGTTTTCTCATTCTGGACCCCTATAATATGCATATTGATCATTTTTGTGGTGTTCCATAAGTCCCTTAGGCTCTATTCACTTTTCTTCATTCATTTTTGCTCTCAGACTCCATAATTTTAAATGACCTGTTTTCAAGTTCATTGGTTCTTTTTTCTGCTGGTCTAAGTCTGCTGTTGAAACTTCCTAGTAATTTTTTTTTTTTTTTTTTTCCAATTCAGTTACTGTATTTTTCAGCTCTAGAATTCTGTTTGGTTCTTTTTTTTTTTATATAATTTCTGCTCCTTTGTTGATATTCTCATTTTGTTCTTATATATTTTCCCTGATTTCCTTTTTTGAATCTGTCTATGTTATCCTTTAAGTCATTGATTATATTTAAGACATCAATTTTAAAGTTTTTGTCAAACAAACCTGAACCTAATTTTTTTTAGGTTTGGTTTCTGGAGATTTATTTTATTCCTTTGAATAAGTCTCATTTCCCTGTTTTGTTTTTGTATGCTTTGTAATCTTTTATTGAAAATTGGACATTTAAAAAAATAGCTACATTTCCCAGTTTTGTGGACTGTCTCCATGCAGGTGAAATCATTCAGTAATCAGCCCAATATAAAAGATCAAAGTCTTTTAGGCTTTTTCTGGGGAGGCATTTTCCCTGGACATGTATATGGACTTTCTTCCCAATTCCCCCATATACACTGTGCTTTTTAATGTTTTAATTTAACAAAATGTCTTGCTTCTGCTTTTTCTCAGGACCTTAAATGGTCTATCATATTCCTCTGCCCATAATCTCAGGCCAGCAGGCACCTAAAGGTATGGAAACCCCCTTGCAGCTCACACACACACACACACACATTATGATGCCCACCACTCTTTTCAGTAGGCTCCAACCTCATATGCAAATTATATTGCTATTCCCATCAGTAATCCCAGTCAGGCAAGATAGATATCAGCAACTTGAGAAGACAATACAGTCAGTCCAGAACATTGCAAACTGAAGAGCCAGGCAATAAATGGTTTTCTTCTGAACACAATGCACTGTGTTGGGGAGAATGTAAGACAAAGGCAAGCAAAGATGCCATAAAATGTCCTACCATTTTGAGTGTGGCTTTTTTCTTGGTTGGGGGTTTGTTTGGTTGCAGCCAATCATTAACTTTTTCCTAGAGTCCCCACAAAGCTATGTTGGTCCATACGTTGTACTTTAGTTTGTATTTCCGTTAGAGAGTGAGGGCCTGGATCTTTCTATTCTATCATCTTGATCCACTGAATTCTGAACTGTTCATTTTTAAAATTTGTTTTATCTTTCTACTTCAGCTGGGCTAATTTTTATTTCCATTTCTATTTCTGAAATATTTGTGTACTGAACTTTACTTATTTCATATCAAAACTGCTGTTCAGCCTACCTATTTTTTATATTTTATTTTTGTTCTACTAGCTTTTTTCCCATTTTTTCTTCTGAGCATTTCTATCTTTGTTAGTCTGTAAACATATTTTTAAGAGCTGCTGCAAACTCCTAATGTGGTAACTCCAATGTTGTCTCAGGGTTTATTTCATTGGCCACTCTTTTTCTCAACTATGGATCACATTTTCCCCATTTTAATACTGAACCATATGGATAATACTTATGGGGTTATATTCTCTTATCTCAATATTTTGACTTTTGTTCTACCAAGTAGGTTACTTACCAGCTAGTCACCTTGAGACCATAGAGGCTTAGTTTTACTCTTTGTTAGACGTATCTCTTTTTGTTGCATCCTTAATCATAATGTAAAATATGCAGTTTAGAAACATAGTTTTTTTCAAAACACATGACTCTTCTTGGGTTTCTTTGTGTATTCCAAGGTGCTAGTTGAGCTACTACATGGAAAATTCAGTAATTGTCAATGAAATTGTAGGGTTTAAACTAAGATTTTGAGAGTCCTCCCACTGTGGTTTCCTTCTGCATGAAATCTAACTCTACTTAAATTTCAGATACTGTGGTATCTCTCAAGACACTCTTTCACATCTCAAGACATTAAGATTGTAAACTTCTATTTGAGTTCTAGCTAGCCATTTCATGATATAGAACTGAGGAATATTTTGGGGGGAAAGCCAAATAAACAT
The DNA here is from genome assembly GCF_028564815.1 of Eubalaena glacialis. Lineage (NCBI taxonomy): Eukaryota > Metazoa > Chordata > Mammalia > Artiodactyla > Balaenidae > Eubalaena > Eubalaena glacialis. The sequence continues at coordinate 77,366,296 of NC_083729.1, read as the reverse complement.
GAATTTCACACATGGAATTTTCCTCCTTAAAAGGAGTAAACCAACTCCAATTTCAGTATAGTATTGGTCACTCACCAATGTCTTCAAATAGTATTTTTAAACAAATATTTGTTCAAAGTTTATAATTGCTACCTGCAAGAGGATTGACCTGATGCTACATTCTCTGCTGTTAATAAAAATAATGACCTGTTAAATATCAGTTTGCCTTTATATGGAACATCCCAAATAGGAATAGCAAGAAGATATGGAAGTGCAGGAAATATTCAGAAAAATATAATATTTCTAAAGTTAATAATTGTCAATAAGCACAAGTTAGTTCAGGTGAAGGGGTAGTTTAATTTTCCGGTATTTTCCAAATTATTTGATTCTAGATAACAACATATTCTTGATATGTCTATAATCATAATGAAGAAAGGAGGAAATTATAATGACATGATTTAATTTTGAAATCAGTACAATGTAACAGGAATTTATAATTACTTTAAAACTTCTACATTCTTTTGAAAATATGGCAATGAACACATTTCTTGATATTGGAGTAATGGTATTAATAGAATTTTCTCAACAACTTGAAAGCACTTTAACAAAATGATGTCCATATCAACTTTAAGGTCTCAAAATAAACATTTTCCAAGAAGTGTAATAATAATAGTGATCTAGATTTGCATTCACGGTTTCTGACAGAAATGTATTTCCCATATAGTCCTATACTAAAAGTCAGCCATCGAATGTTAGTGAGCTGCATTCAGTGACCATTTTTGAGTTGTAAGGGTAATCAGCAGTTGACATCAAAACTGAAATTCATTGACTATTTCTTAACTACCAACACTTGTTATCTGTTGTCTTTTTGATAATATACATCAATATTTCACTGGTGTTTTGATTTGCTTGATTCTGATGACAACTGATGTTGAGTACAATATCACATACTTGTTGGCAATTTGTCTGTTTTGGAAAAAATTCAGTACTTTACCCATTTAATCATTTGTTTTGTTTTATTTTTCAATTTTTTACTATTATTATTGCTGTTTAGTTGTTTGCTATATATTTTGGATAATACTCCCTTATCGGATGTATGGTTTATGAATATTTTCTTCCATTCCATAAGTTGTCTTTTCATTTTTTGATGGTTTCCCTTGCTGTACAGAAACTTTTTAGTTTGATATAATTTCACTTGTTTATTTCTGCTTTTATTGCCTGAACTTTTAGTGTCTTATCTAAAAAAATAATTGCCAAGATCAATATCAAGCAGCTTTTCTCTATGTTTTCTTATAGGAGTTTTATAATTTCAGGTCTTATGTTTAAGTCTTCAGTACATTTTGAATTAAATTTTTGTAAGGGTAAGATAAGGTTCCAATATCCTTCTTTTGCATATGATGTCCAATTATTCCAACACCATTTATTGAAGGGACTGTCCTTTCCTCATTATGTATCCTTGACACCCTTGTTATAGATTATTTGATTGTATATGTGTGGTTTTATTTCTGGGCTCTCTATTCTGTTCTAGTGGTCTATGTGTCTATTATTATGCCAGTACCATAATGTTTCAATCACTATAGTTTTGTATTACAATTTAAAATCAGGATTTGTGATCCTTCAACATTGTTCTTCTTCTTCAAGGTTATTATGACTATTTATAATTCCATATGAATACTAAGATTGTTTTTTCTAATTATTTTTTTAAAAATCCCTTTGGAATTTTGATAAAGATCGCAATGAATCTGTAGATGACCTTAGGTGGTATGGACATTTTAGCAATGTTGTTTCAATCATTGAATATGAGAATATTTTTATTTATTTGTCTTCTATTTTTTTCATCAATGTCTTTTGGTTTTCTGTTGACAGATCTTTCACTTCCTTTGTTAAATTTATTCTGAAGTATTTTATTCTTTTTAATGCTTTTATATATGAGCATTGTTTTATTAATTTCCTTTTCAGATAGTTCTTTGCTAATCTACAGACATGCAACTGATTTTTGTATATTGTTTTTGTTTTCTGCAAATTTACAAAATTCATTTATTAGTTCTAATATTTTTAATAAAGAATTTGCATATTTTAATATATAATACATGTCATCTGCAAATAGAAACAGTTTTACTTCCTCCTTTCTGATTTTGATGACTTTTATTTTCTTTTCTTGCCTAAATATTCACTCTGTTGAATAGAAGTAGCCAGAGTGGGCATCCTGTCTTGTTCTGATCTAAGAAAAAGCTTTCCATTTTTCACAGTTAAGTTGATGTTATCTATGGCTTGTTGTGTATGTTTTTTTTTCTTTTTTTTTTAACATCTTGATTGGAGTATAATTGCTTTACATTGTTGTGTTAGTTTCTGCTGTATAACAAGGTGAATCAGCTATACGTATATACGTATATCCCCATTTCCCCTCCCTCTTGCGTCTCCCTCCCGCTCTCCCTATCCCACCCCTCGAGGTGGTCACAAAGCACGGAGCTGATCTCCCTGTGTTATGCGGCTGCTTCCCACTAGATATCTATTTTACATTTGGTAGTGTATATATGTTAATGCCACTTTCTCACTTCTTCCCAGCTTACCCTTCCCCCACCCCGTGTCCTCAAGTCCATTTTCTACATCTACATCTTTATTCCTGTCCTACCCCAGGTTCTTCAGAACCTTTTTTTTTTAGATTCCATATATATGTGTTAACATACAGTATTTGTTTTTCTCTTTCTGACTTATTTCACTCTCTATGACAGACTCTTAAGTCCATCCATCTCACTACAAATAACTCATGGGTTTTATTATGTTAAGGTACATTCCTTTTATACCTAATTTTTAAAGAGGCTGTTAAATCATGAAAGGATGTTAAATTTTGTCAAATGCTTTTTCTGCATCTATTGAGATGATCATATGATTTTTATCCTTTTTTCTGCTAGAATGGTGTATTACATTTTTTGATTTGCATGTGTTGAGCTTTCCATCTCAGGGATAAATCCCACTTGATCCTGCTGTGTAATTCTTTCAATGTGCTGCTAAATTTGTTTTACTAGTATTTTGTTGAGAGTTTTTGAATCTTTATTTATAAGAGATTTTGGTCTATATATATATATATATATATATATATATTTTTTTTTTTTTTTTTTTTTTCTTGTAGTGCCCTTATCTGGTTTTGGTAAGAGAGTAATAATGTCCTCATAAAATAAGTTTGGAATTGTTTTCCCCTCTTCAATATTTTAGAAGGTGTTGAGAAAGATTGTCATTAGTTCTTTAAATGGATGGTAGAATACATCCTTGAAGCCATCTGGGCCCAGATTTTTCATTGTTGGGAGATGTTTGAATACTGATTCAATATCCTTACTCTTAATTGATCTGTTCAGATTTTCTATTTCTTCATGATTCAGTCTTGTTAGATTGTATATTTTTAGAAATTTATCCATTTCTTCTAGGTTAACCAATCTGTTGATATATATTGTTCATAGAATTCTCTTACAATTCTTTGTATTTCTGTGGTATCAGATGTATTGTCTCCTCTTTCACTAATAATTTTTAGTATTCTCTCATTTTTTGTGGATTACTCTAGCTAAAAGTTTCTCAATTGTGTTTATCTTTTCAAAATAGCAACTCTTAATTTTTAAAATATTTTCTATTGTCTTTCTAGTCTCTATTTTATTTAATTCTGCTCTAATCTATATTTCCTTCATTCTGCTAACTTTGAGCATAGTTTCTTCTTCCAGTTTTAGGAACTTTAAATTAGGTAGTTTATTTAAATATCTTTCTTTTTTCTTAAAGTATGTATTTATACCAATAAAGTTCCTTTTTAGAACTCATTTTTGGTGTATTCCTTAATTTTTGGTATGTTCTGTTTCCATTTTCAATTGTTTCAAGATACTTCTTAATTTTCTTTTTAACTTCTTTGCCCCATGGGTAACTCAGCAATGTGCTGCTAAATTTCAACTTATTTGTGAATTTTCCAATTTTCCTTTTTTATTAATTTATAGTTTTATACCATTATGGTCAGAAATAATACTTGAAATGATTTCAATCTTTTCAAATTTGTTCACACTTATGGAATGTTTTATATATGTCTGTTAGATTTATTTAGTCTATAGTGTTATTCAAGTCCACTGTTACCTTATTGATTTATGGGTCATAGTACCGCAGTTGGTGAGCCTGCCTTTGCAAAACTGCCCTCCACCACTTGGGTTCCACCAGGATTTCCCAATCTCCTATTTCCCAAAGTTTCCACAAAGATACTTTTGTCCTTGGATGGCTGCCAAGTTATTGTTGCTGTGGCAGAAACAAGTGTCAGACCTCTTATTTCTCCATCACTAACCTCAACAGAAAAGCTAATCTGCATCCACTATACAGCTTTAAAGCAATTGATCAAGACATTAACCTTTTTCCCTCACATTGTCCAAAATTTCCTGACATACTTTCATTAGATTTTTATGTCCTTGGTCCCTGATCCTTGCTGTATGTCCAAAATAAATTTCTAATTTTGCTCCCAAATATATTTGATGTTCAGTTTGATTATTTATCTAATATACATTGTTCCTCTTCCACATACATTTTCTCAAAGCTCATTACTCTGGTCTTTGCAACTTGCATTATCTTTGATGAAGCCTAACTTCCTAATGACATCTTTGGATCCAAATTCCATTATAACATTATTTTTTCTTCAGCTGTGTCCATGCCAGACACTGTGTTTAAAAGAAAGATTACAAACAGTTTTCAATAAAGTAAATGTTGACAAATTAAAAATACCTTTCAGATAATTAAGCCTGCACTTTCTTAAAATTTACTTGAAGATCTCTTTCCCCTTTTCATGTTTTAGCCACAGCTGTATGATTATCCCTATAAACAACACAAATTTCTTTGTGGTTTAGATAATGAATTTGATTCTATAATTTGGTGAATTTTTGGCATATGATAAACCCACAATGCCCTGATTTTATTACCACTGTAAAACATTGGACCGTTCTTCCTTTCATTCATCTCTAATTCCTTCATAAATGTTGACCCTTAAATTCAATCAAATTTGACTTTTTTTGGATAATTTTATTAAGGGAAAGAGAAAATAACTGGAATAATTAATGCATGTTTTCATCTCAAACTATGTTTTGTTATTAACTTTACACTCAAAATAAAAAGTTCTTCAGAGCAAGATGATATCTTTATTACATTGACTCTCCCCAAATAAACTGCTTATTAAATCCTCTGCTACATATGCATGGAACTAATCAGGCAGCATAACTCATATGAAATTATAACATAATGGGAGAATGTTAAGAACATTTAGAAAGAACTGTTTCATGAAAGCTGTCTAATTTTATTCTTCACTTCAAAAGCTACCCTTTCAAAGTTCCCCAAATAAAAGAAAGCAATACTTACTGTATCTCCTCAATGTAAATAGCTATTTACCTTCCACTTTGCCCTTGGCATGGAAACTTTCCAAGTATCCTTATATGTTTAACAAAGTAAAATATCTACCATGTAGCTATGATTAAAACACTAAGATGGAGCCATTTATTTACAACCCTTGGCCTAATATTAAAAGAGCCAGAAATTTCGCTTTACACTCCTGATTTTTGGTAATACTCCTTTTTTTTTTTTTTTTTTTAATTTATTTATTTATTTTTGGCTTGGCTGTGTTGGGTCTTCGTTTCTGTGCAAGGGTTTTCTCTAGTTGCGGCAAGTGGGGGCCACTCTTCATCGCGGTGCACGGGCCTTTTACTGTCGCGGCCTCTCTTGTTGCGGAGCACAAGCTCCAGACGCGCAGGCTCAGTAGTTGTGGCTCACGGGCTTAGTTGCTCCGCGGCATGTGGGGTCTTCCCAGACCAGGGCTCGAACCCGTGTCCCCTGCATTGGCAGGCAGATTCTCAACCACTGTGCCACCAGGGAAGCCCCCTTCTTCTTTTTTTTTTTTTTTTTTTAAATGAAAGCAGTATAATTTATTTTTTCTGACAGGCCTTCTATTATTTCTACACTTTGGGAGTAATATAGTGTTTTCCACACAAAAGAAGTTTACAAAAAAAATTTTTTGCAATTGGCATAAAATCAAACTCAAACTAACTAGAACTAAATTTTTGACCATTTATTTCCTTAATAAAATTTAGAAGCTACACTGTATGTGTAAAGTATGAAATTGAACAATATACTGAGGTGTTTGTTTTCAAATTATATTTAAAACTGAACTGAGTATAGATCACTATTCAGGGCAGAAAATTGGTCTTCTCTATACAAAATTTCAAAATAAAACTTGGTAAAGTAATTAGTCTTAATTTTAATAGTCAGTGAAATAAGTTTTGGAAAGCACTTCTGTGCTTTCATGAACTCATACTATGTTTTTGTTATAGTTCTGATTTAGGAAAATGCACTACCATCTGACTATGGAGAAAATGGAAATGGAACAAAATGTGGGGGTCATCTCTAGATATTTTGCACAAAGATTATCTACTTAGTGAAGTCTTACCAGTAGATTTATACTTTAAGGTCGAGACTGCCTCCATGAACATCATTTGTTTTGGGTTCAGGGATTGTAAAATAATTTTAATATTAATCTTCACCAAAAAGAAAGATAGAAGAACTAATGTCTTTTATCAAATGACTTCATAGTAATGAAAGAGAGATAAAATTATTTTGGAAAACAGAAACTTCATTTGTTATGATTTAGTGCATACTTTTACATCACTATAATTTCCATAAAACCTAGACAGGAAGATATCAATTTTATCATGACTATTAGCTCTCAAATTAACTTAAATTATGAGAAAATATTGCTTCATATACACATAAATATAATTTATGTCTAATTAATTCTATTTGTCGATGTGATACACTTATCTTCTCCAGTGCCTGTTGGACCTGAAACAAAATTTCTTTAAATCTAGACTCTATTTAATTATGAGTTACAAAAACACAAACATGTGTGGCTCTCAGCCCTTGCACCTGACTCTTAGCTTTTAATGTTGACTCACACATAAGCAGGCTGATCTACTCCATCTTGAGCAATTAAAGACTGTAAAGACCTTATACCTCCAGAAATTCCTACAGTACCTTCAGACATAAATATTTGAGATTTCACAAATTTCATGACTGGAATTCCATTAAGTCTTTCACTGTATTTAAGCTCCCTACTGAAACTAGAGTCTATTCTCCACTGTAATTTAATTATCTGAGTTCAGTACCTCCCCTCATTTACTCAAGGCTGGTCACTGCTTCAAACTGGATGGATGCTCATATTTACTACCACCACTGTATTTCCAGCCACCTGAATACATGAGTGATCACTGTCAAGAAAACTCTTCTTCCTTCACCATATATCACATTAAACTCATTGGATATTAATACCAGCTTGGATTGTACCTCATGTGCTACATACAGTTTCTTTTACTCTGGGTACATCTGCTGCAACAATACTCTTTTTCTGATGGTAGACATTTCCATTTCTCTATCTTTTTTTCTCTTTCCTGCTCTATCTTGGCGATTTAATGAATTTGTCCCATTTATTCTTTATTATATATTATGTTTTAAAAACAAACAAACTATAAAAGTACATTTTCTTCACTGAGCAACAGCATTTTACCCTTCTAAATTTTCTGTCCAACAGGGAGTCTTGTTATATTTTTTCTTTAACTTAGATTTTTACCTTTAGAACCAAATACCTTTTTATGACCTGACTTACTTTTGTTTCTCAACATCTTGCAGTCCCTTATTTCTTTATTGAACTTAGTCTTTCTACTTATTATTGAACCTATTTATACTTTCAGTTTTATTGTGGTATAAGGTCACTAGAGGGAAATTCCCCATTCTAGAATTTGCTCCATGAAACTCCACTAGATAAGCTGTCTCCCCATTATCCACAGACACACTGAAGATGGTGAGAGGAAATTTGCCAGTGTCGTCCCTCCCCTAAGACAACACTGCAAGGGGCTGAACTAGCAGGTGGTGACCTCTCCTGTTGGGAAAAGGGAGAGCAGTGAGTGAGTGCCTGGCTACCCCATGTGTGTGGGATGATGCTGGAGAAACATGTTTAACTTAAAGCAGCACCCAGAGTATTGAGATGGGATTTCCATGACTGGGAGTAGGAAAGAGATAGAGAAAGAGATACATAATAATAACAAAGGGCAATGAAGGGATGCGGTTCTTCCTGAGTGTGCTTAGGACTACAACAGGAAGTCTATCCACAAGCCTCTAGAAAACCCTCACTGGAGGATCCCCACACTGGGCCCATGGACATCCCCAACATCCTGAGTGATGAAACCACACCTTCCCTCACTCTGCAGCCAGCTCCATGTATGAGCTCCTGAGTGCAGAAGTGAGAGTGAACTCTAGTAAAAATGGAGTCTCCACAGAAAGCAGGTTTGAGTCTGTGGGCAAGGGGAAAATTACAAATTTGAGCTGTGGAATTGTGTTGTTGAGTTGTATTTTACCTTCTGGAAAACAGAAGAGAGATTTCTAGAGCTAGCAGTGGGTTGTAAAAACAAAAGATGCCATAATAACTTAAGAATTCTGCTATAGAAAGGAGCAAGACATGAGGAGCAGGTGTATGCTTACAAGGTTGGTGAAAACCCCAGATATAACAAGACCAATAAACAGTATATCCCACCTGAAGTCAACTAGGTGCCTACCCCTTCAAATGTGAAAGCAGCAATGCAAAACTACAAGGAACATTAAGTATCAAGGAAACATATCATTGCAAGAAGATAACAATAATCTTCTAATAACTAAACTCAAAGTCATAGAGTTTTGCAACTTAGTTAATAATGAATTAAAAATAGCTGTTTTGATAAAATCAGCAATCTATAAGAAAACACAGAAAGATAATTCAAGAAAACTAGGAAAACAATACATGAACAAAATGAGAAATTTAACAAAGAGATAGAAATCATAAAAAAGAGCCCAACATAAACTCCGGAGCTGAGAAATTCAATGAATGAAAAGAAAATGCAATAAAGAACATCTATAGCAGAGTAGAACAAATGGAAGAGCAAATAAATAAACAAGAGGATAGGAAATTTGAAATAATCCAATCAGAAGAGAACAAAGAAAAAAATGAGGAAAGCCTGCATTATCTAAGGGACTCCACTAAATATGTGCATATTAGATTCTTTGGGGCACCAGAAGGAGAAAAGAGGGAGAAAGAGACAGGAAGAAGTGAGAGAGTGGCATAGACATATATACACTACCAAATGTAAAATAGATAGTGGGAAGCAGCCACACAACACAGGGAGATCAGCTCGATGCTTTGTGTCCACCTAGAGGGGTGGGATAGGGAGGGTGGGAGGGAGGGAGACGCAAGAGGGAAGGGATATGGGAACATATGTATATGTATAACTGATTCACTTTGTTATAAAGCAGAAACTAACGCACCATTGTAAAGCAATTATACTCCAATAAAGATGTTAAAAAAAAATTTGAACATTTTAAAAACCAATAAATTTTATAATAAAATAAAACAATGCTTCACCTAAATAAACAAACAAAAAAGGGCTAGTTGGGTGACTCTTTTGTCAAATACGTACTATTTAAAAATTTTTTTTAAATCCAAACTCATTGGAATTAAATAGCACAGTTTATAAAAACTGCTTAGCAAAGTTCCAAAGCAAACCCTTAATAAATAGTGATAATAATTAATAATAAATAATGATAGCAGTAATGTAAGAGTAATTATGATCATTATTGTTATTTTATTTTGTTGAAAACATTCCTTTAATTTAATATGTAGATTATTCCCATTCTTAGCAGTTTCCACTACTAATAAGTCTATGACTTTTCTCTTCTTTAAAGTCATGGTTAATTTGATATTCAATCATAAACATTTAAAACATGTCCATCTTCATCATACAAAATGTCCAAAATTACACATGATGGAATTAAATGTTACTCTGTCAAAGTGCTGCCTTTATAGCAGAGAGTATGGATCCTTTCTTTGCTTCCATTTCCATATTACATTCACGTGTGTCCCTGATGCCTCAATGTGAATTGACAGTGAGATATTGTTATACTTGCTTCATCACAAAAGGGCAAAGCTATAATCACAGACCTGCTTCAAGGTTCACTTTCCTGTCAAGGCAGAGAATTGGATGAGTTTATGGTAACAAGTCTGTATATATAACACACAATTTAACAATTTTATGATCTTTAATGTGTGGTGAAGTGCTTTGAGAAGTATAAACCAATGTATAAATGTTGGTATTTATTGCTGTTCCTCTTATCACTTTGGCTTTGCTATTATTTTTTGGTTTTGCTATTATTTGCTTTTTGGAAATGGAATTCTTTGTGATTCATTTCAGAATCTTGAGGAGAATAGAAAAATAGAAAAAAAACAAACAAAAAAGAGTAGGTTTCACAAACTCAACAATTAGCCCTGTGTTTACAAATTGCCAGGTGTGTGTGAGACACCACGACATATTTTGATGCCTCCGTTTGAAAAGCAAGCATAATAATTCTGTCTTGCTTAAGTCACTGAATTGTGGTGACTATCAAACATACCAATAAAGGTGAATGATTCATAAATAATAAAGTTGTGTTAAAAATATGTCAAACTTGAGCTTCCTTGTTAAGTCAGACAATGACATTATGTAGCCAAAGCACCATCACACTCTCTACTCTACTTTGTGTGTGCACACATGGGCCTATACACATATAATGAAAAGACCTGTGACAAAATCACAAGAGTATTTATGACTTGTTGGTGATCTATGTGTAATGTAGGCAAATAAATGTATATCTATCTATTTATATATACATACATATATATATATACACATATATGTATGCTGTTCTGGTATTTCCAAGTTTTCTTCTGTTACTATACATTATCTTAATACTTTTCCATCTTCCCCTCCTCCCCCAGCATTCAACATAAACTCTATATGTGAAATAAATTACTATACTTGCTGCCTTTAGTCTATATCATGTAATTTTTTTCTCTCCTATTTCTATTTTCATTCCTCCTGCAAACTTTTCTCTTTTAGCTCTGTCTAAATCCCATTTAGCTTCAAGACAAAAAAATTTTTGCTAGATTTATGAGTTATTTATTATATATCTATATAGATGACCAACTAAATCTTGTTGCTTAGACAATTCTTGCAAGAAGGAACCTTGCATTTTATATATTTATGCTTCCCTTATTGTTTACAATAGTGTATGTCCTTAGTTTGCACTCTTATTGAGTGCAATATCCCTTGATTTGCTTTAGTTCAAGTCTTTATTTCCTGAAAATAACTATCCTGACTGGATATAAATAATATCATTTCATCAGCTATTTCATCATTTGTTCTGACCCCTGATACAAATGCAAAAACAAATCAATCAGAACCATCCTACCATTTGCCACTTTTTTTTCATTTTTATAATCACGGCATTCAAAAGGGGTTGTTTCTTAAGACGATGATCTTAAATTATATTACTGCACTTTACTGCCATAGAGCATTTGAGATAATGATTTATAATAATAGGTACAAGTTTGCTGAGGCTCCGAATAGAACATCAGAAACTAGTGGACAGAGAAAAAAAATCAATCATCAACAGGAGTGATTTTCAAACTTATTTTTTACTAACAGATTTTTAAAAAAATAGTTACAAATGTCATGTACCTTAAATAAATTCTTACCTGAAATCCAGTATGTTTGACAAGATATTTGAAACCCTCCTGGTCCATGTGAAGCAAGGAGGGATCCAAAAGTCCTGAACAATTGACACTTCTTCAATCCCTGCACTAGTGGCTTCAGCTGTATCCTAGATTTTAGGGAGTTTACACTACTTACACTAATGCAATTATAGGTATTTGTATTGAGTATTGGTTAAATTGAACACTGATCTTTCTGTTTAAAAGGCAAATATTACAGTGTCAGAATATAATGAAGGAAAATATAAAAAATCTTCAAGAGAAGCACCAATTTCCTAGGTAAAAAATGAATTTACTGTATGTATCATTATAAATCATTGAGAAACATATTTGACAATGCCTTCAAAATGGGTCTTTCATACTATAAAACATCATGCTTTATGTAGCTGTTTCTTGTATGTATGTTCAATAAAAATGTGGGAGAACTCTGTTGAATAAAAGAATTTCTGCATAGGGTTAAACTGCTGATGTCCACAAAAGGAGGTTTTAAGTAATCTAATTTGGTACGTGAATGACTTGAAGAGTGAATATGTGGCTATAGAGTCTATATATCTTCCTTAAATATAATATATTTTTGCCAGTTTCTAAAAATAGAAGCTGGATAGTACTTCATTTTATGTTAAAATTTTAGGTGAAACCCTACATGATAACTTTTACAATTTAAATGAGGAAATACATGTTCTAAATGCCTGATGTGCAAATAGTATTTTGGCTGACCTTTTGTGAGGATCATTAAAAATATTACAGGTGAGGAATGTCTATACACAAATTATGTAGAGGTAAGTAATTTTTTAATTGCCCATATTTGAAAGAGTGTTCAAAATTTCAGTTTAACACTGAAGTTTGGATTTTATTTTATGTATTTCAGGGAGCCTTATTCCAACTACGTATCAGCTGACCTTCTATGTCAATACAGAAATGAATAGGAAAATATTCCTTTCTGGATTATCCCTGGAATAAAGTCACAATACTACTTCTTTTGCAAGACAAACAACATCTGAAGATATTTGGTCTTTTTGATGCCTCTACTAAGAATCTCTTAAAACAGACTTAGTTTTAAGCCATCTCCTCAAAGTTAGTTCTTAGAAGTCATTTTTTTTCTTACTTTCTACACACCTTGTTCTCTGAAATTTATCTATTCATGTGTTCTTTCTTCTCTTCTCTCTCTCTCCCTTTCTTCTTCTCATTCCCCTCTTTTCCTTCTTCTTCCTTCTGACTTTCCTCATGCAGTTATTCATTTCATCATATATTTAACAAATAATTAAATTAGTTACTATATGACATTATCTATCAGGCAGATTTCTTAAAAACTGAAAAATGCCTCACTCACAGGCAACACAGTATAGGTGAAAAAGGATGTACTGGGCAGAGGGTAGTTCATATGCAATGCTAGAAGATTGTATATTCATAGATCTTTGTAGCCAAAAGCTTATAAATAATTTTCTTCTCATATTTGGCAAGAACAAAATTAATATTGGGATATTGGAGGGGAAAACAGTGAAAAAGGAATACACCTATATTCAATAATAAAGAGGTGTGGCTTTATTTTACATTATTTACAAAGCCATAGGAAGGTAATATGGGGGATGAAAATAAGATGTGCATTTATCATGATTCCCTTGGCTGAAGAGTACATGAGTGTGGAGACTAGATGGTCATTTAGGAATCTATCATGAAAATCCAGGGAAGAGAAGATGGAGACCTTTTTCAAGTCTGAGGCAGTGGAAAGAGTTAAACATAAAATCTACAGAAATCAAAGACACTTGATTGAGTGTAGGAAGTGGCTGAGGGGAAAAAAACACAATTTTTCAAAATATCTGATATAGGTGGTTAAATGGATGGTGTGACCACTTAAGCAAAAGTGAGGAAAAGTCAGAAATGTAAGGAGAAGATAGATTCGGGGTCATAGATGACACGTTCAGATTTGCTAATCATTGTGAAATTTACTTCCAAATGAACATATGATTTGTTTTATTTATTATCTTATATAGTTTGCTTTATTCATTTTTCTTTTATATGATTCTGTTTATATTTGTCCCAGCATGACAAGATAGTATAGGTATGAGGGTTCAGATTCTGGAGCCATATTGGTTGGGTTTAAATCTCAGCTTGAAGTTCATAGCCTGTATGAATGTGGGCAAATCTTGTACCCATTTTGTTCTTTCATTTACTAATCTGTAAAATAGATCTAAAAATAAAATGAGCAATGCCTATTTCTGGGGTTGCTTTGAGAAATATATATATATATATATATATGTATGTGTATATATATATATAGAACTATTATGCATCTATTTTATATCTTAAATATTCTACTGAAATATTTTCATTTGCATAGCTCACACAGTATCAAACGTAAATGAATTATGTTTGCCTTCCCCTCTCCAAAATAATTTGGCTAGCTATGGACAATATTATCTACCTCTTTATTTTGTGTCTAGCACTATGACTGGTATACACATCCCATAAAAAGAAACTTTATTTGTCTCCTAATAGCCAAATGATTGACAAGATCTATGGAGGTCAGAAAAGGCATTACATTAAATATTAAGCATAGACTGGTTGAATTCATCACACTTGGAAAGTAGGAACCTGAGATTATCCATATTAGAGTGACGCTTGAGTAATTCGGATTCAGTGTCTTGAAAGCACAAAAACAATTTTTGATCTGACGAAGAGGGCAAAGGTAAAATACCGTATGTGAACTAAGGTCTAAACATAGAGCTTTATAAGGATGTGGACACATAGATTAAATACAATTGGAGTTATAGATGTTAGCCTGTGGTGTCAGACTAGAGATACAAGGTGAAGAGAAAGCAAATGGGGACCAAATCAGGAGACTTTCATGCTGGGAAAAGACAGACTGAATATTCTGGGTAGGGATTCCTGCTGCCACATACACAGAAGTGCTAAATGGTACTTTTTAAAATCATTATAAATGGATAGCTAAGCAAAAAGAGAAAATAAGATAACTTCCAGGTGGAAAATAAAAAGAATTCATAAAAAGAGAAAAATGAAAAACTGAGTACTAAACCCAAGGGCATTTACCAATACCAAGGAAATAGAAACCTGGTTTTTAGCTACCACACCAGGAATGTAAATAATTCCTTGGGCTCTTCAAAAGTGGAAAACTGGAACCAAGCATTCTACCTAAAGACAGATGTCAAAAAACTCTTCCTTCTATGAAGGAGTAAGATAGGAAAACAGTCCCCAATGGCAAAGGAGGCAATCGAGGAACTTTCTTTTTATCTTACAAGTCAAGTGGAAAATGTATTGAAATCAGTCCTCTAAATTCAAAAACCAGCTATTCCCTCAACTGGATTTGGTGTTTCAATTTACAACACTTGAATGATCAGAAAAATTCCAAGTCCAAAAATTAATTTAGAGTGTGCTGAGCTTGGCAACCTTTGGGCCTTCTGCAAGAGACAATGTAAATCATCATCTATTGAGAAACTAATCTTAAAACAAATTCCTCAGGATGCCCACTGGTTAACTTAGTCAAAGCATATATGCATATATGGTATATATTTATATTATTATATGTTATGTTATATTGTTATATATGTATTTTGAATTGTCATATATATATACACACTCATAAACACACATACAAATTGGTTATCATAATTGAGACTTAGGAGAAATAAATAAATAAATAAATAATAAGATTCAGGCTTAAATCCTCAAAATCTGCAAATTCTGAAATATAAAATAATTACGTTGCACATATTTGAAGAGAACATATACATGGGATTGAACATGTGTTCAAGAAACAAGGAACCATCAAAAATGGGTAAACATTAAAATAACTTTATTACTAGATTTTTAAAATGAAAATATAAAATCAGTAAATTTAAAAGGAATCAATGAACAAAATCAAACAGCATTGATCATAGGCAAATAAAGAACAAATTGAAAAATAGACTTGATAAATAGCACAAATCACGAGCTAACTACAGAAGAAGGTGGAGGATTTAAGAAACACAGAGGGTAGAATGAAATGTTCTAAAATAACTGGCATTTAACTGAAAAAAAAAAATCACACAGGGGAGAGGCAATTTTTTAATAGATAATTGTTTTGGATGTATCAGAAATAACAAAAGATATCAAACCTCAAATTCAAGAAGTGCAGTGAATATCAACAAAGAAAAATAAACAGAAACTCCCATCTAAGCATATCAGCATTGAAAATCTAGGAAAAAACTAGGGAGGAGGAAAAAGTAAGCGACTGGAAAATGAACATCAAGAGGTTATCTTAACAGCACAAATATATGCCAGAACAAAGTGAGAAAATAAGTTAAAGTTCTGAGATATAATTACTGTGCACTTTTATTTATATTTATTATTATTTAATAACCAAAATTGAGAATGTACCACCAGTAGTCCATTAGTAAAGAGAATTCTAAAACTTTATCCAGGAGGAAAATAATCACAAAAGAAAAGTCCAAAATATAAGAAAAAAGAGTTAATATGGAAACATGTAAAGGTGCACACATCATTATGTGTTTATCCATGATAGAACAAATCAAAACAGAAAAGACCAAATGTAAATAGAGAATGATAATAGCATGAAATCAATTTAAAGGATGATGGGATATTAAGCATTCTAAAGTCTTTGGATTGTTTGGAGGTTGAATGAAAATAATGGGTAAATTTTGAGTTTTAAAGTGGCATCTTAATTTAAGGGTAAACAATAAAAAGATAAAGTAAAACAAACAACAGTCAATGATCAACTTAGGAAAGGAACAAAAAAATAAATGAAAAAATCAAACTAAACCAAAAGAAAAGTGTAAAATAAGAATGAAGGAGAAAGTAATTCAAATGCTGTAAAGAAATTAATAAACAGAAACCTCAACTAAATAGAGTCAGGCGACCAGAAGAGAGAGCTCTTATGTCCTGTGACAATAGCAGAGCCAAACAGGAAGAAGAAAAAATTCTCTTCTTCCCTGGCAAAGACTCAGCCAATAAAAAGCCATGGGCTCTGTTTAGTAGAGCCCTCCCAACTTCCTTTTCCCCTCTACGAAAGTTGTTCCTTGCTGTGTAGGAACTTGCACATGACTCTCCATGGTTGCAGACTCCAAAGTGCAATTCTCTGCTGATCCTGGATAAAGCCATCTTTACTGAGGAAATAAATGTGTTAATTTGTTTTAGGTCAACATTTTGGTGGTCCGTATGGGAACCAGAGAAAACCTCTGAAGGCTCTGGGGCTGATGAGCAAACAGGTTTGGTATCCACAATTGAGGTCATTGAATTCATTGATTTTCTTGCTGACAGGGGAGTTTGAGGGTATGTCTTTCTTCTGGGTCCAAGCTCACACCCTCTTTCCATTTGAAACTCTCCAGGATTTATTTGGGATCCATTCTAAGGTTTCCTCCATTCTGGTTAAGGTCTTGTTCTGTATGTGAGTACTCATTTGGCACATTGGTCTGAGTCTGAGATCAGACCATTTCAACTGAAGCTGGCTGAGAAGGCTTTAGCCCATTCTTTTGGGGAACAGGGCCTGTTTCATTGAAATTTTGCCAGTTCATCTGTCAGCCCATTCCTTGGGAATAGGGACTGTTCTATGGGAAGTAGCAGAGAAGCCTTCACTCTGGCTCCTCCAGTACCAAGCTGTTTCCTTAGAACTGGCTGCTTTTAGGCCTACAGGCTGTTTGAGCTATAAGCTGTTTGAAT
Source organism: Eubalaena glacialis (assembly GCF_028564815.1). Classification (NCBI taxonomy): domain Eukaryota; kingdom Metazoa; phylum Chordata; class Mammalia; order Artiodactyla; family Balaenidae; genus Eubalaena; species Eubalaena glacialis. Next base: position 77,349,036 of record NC_083729.1, on the reverse strand, counting down.
TAAGCTGTTTGAGCTGTAAACTGTTTAACCTGTTTAAAAATTTTTCTTTTACTCTAGAGAAAACGCTCTGAGAAATGAGATCCTAGTTATCCAAGTATTTTGAGGGCACGTCTCCCATACGGACTTTGGCCAATGTTATATTTAAAAGCCATGATCTTCCTCATGTGCATTTCTAACTAAATAGACCTACCTGACCAAAGGCAATTTAGAAAATCAATGACCATTATGGGGAACTTTTGAAATCCCCATGCTTAATTTTCTTAAAACTGAATTTTCAGAACTGAATGGTATGCCTATTTTGATTAGCATTTTGAGGCTTCCAAACATTGTCAGGAAGCTAAAATTTCCTCTCTACAAAATAAGATTTTAAGATTAACTGAGGGGAAAAAAAAAAAAAAAAAGTGATTAAAGAAAGGTAAAATGGCTCCTGAAGCCTTAGGCTCTTCTTCCTTGGCTCCTTTGTCGCAGGCTCCACCTCTGGTGCCATCTTGTCCTTCCTTGGTTCATCGTGGTCAAGCTTCACTTCCAGCACCTTCTTCCTCCTTCCCTTTTATACCACCTGTACTTGCCCTGTACCCTCAGTTCCCCTATATTAATTGTCAAACTTCCCTTTTACTCTGAAACTCTCCTTATACCCTTTCCCTCTGAACTTACTGGAACCTGTCACTTTAAAATGAAACCTTCTGAGGATCCAGATGCTAAACCCTCAATTTCTTATATTCCCTGGAGTAAAGGTGAACTAGAAGCCACAGTCAAAGGTTTTCCCAAAGTAAATGAAGATCCTCCAGATTTGCTGAGGCATTTAATATAGTCATTCAAACTAATCAACCTGGTTTCTCTGACTTATATCAGCTAGTTCACATGCTTGTTAGTGAAAACCAGACCCGGCCTTAGATGAAAACTTCTAATTGGGGAAAATCTTGAAAGGTATCTACAATAACAACCAGGAGAACATCCCACTAACTTAGTATATGATCAAGCTCGAGCAATTGCTAGGTGACTTCTTCAGCAATTCCTTTTTGCTGAAAGGGCTTTTGCAAAGCCCCTTGGAAAGGGCTTTTCCAAGCTTGTCCATTGGAACAAAATTCAGGCTTGCACACCAAGTTCTGATGAATCTGTTCATGATTATTACAATCAACTTCAGATTGCTTTAAAATAAAATTCGTGTCTTGCTTTAAAATAATATTGCTTTAAAATAATATTGCTTTAAAATAATATTCTTTCAGATATTGATTATATAGGGGTAGCTTTTAACTCTATGTTTATTAAAAGGCTGCACTGGGACCTTTCCCTTCTAGTGAAAAATACCAGAATGAAATGGAAAACTACATCCCTTTTATATTTAGTTAATCTGGCAAACCAGCTCTCTAAAATTCTGGATGAGTCACCTAAAAACAAGACTGCAAAAATTATTACTCTTCAACTTCAGCAAATGAAGGCCCCTAAATAAAACCAAAACTCTACTAGTTTCTACTATTATTGCAAAGAGGCAGGGCGTTGGAAAATAGATTGTTACAAATCCAAGCGCTTTACGTGCCTTTAGCCGTCTAACCAGTTAGCCGTCTAACCAGCCTTTCCAATGTCCTCACAGTTCTCAACGACAGGGCTCTGAGGAAATGCAGGGGCTCTTCCAAAGCCTCCCTCTTTTTTTTTTTTTAATTTTATTTATTTGTTTATTTTTGGCTGTGTTGGGTCTTTGTTTCTGTGCGAGGGCTTCCTCTAGGTGCGGCGAGTGGGGGCCACTCTTCATCGCGGTGCGCGGGCCTCTCACTGTCGCGGCCTCTCCTGTTGCGGAGCACAGGCTCCAGAGGCGCAGGCTCAGTAGTTGTGGCTCACGGGCCTAGTTGCTCCGCGGCATGTGGGATCATCCCAGACCAGGGCTCGAACCCGTATCCCCTGCATTGGCAGGCGGATTCTCAACCACTGCACCACCAAGGAAGCCCCCGAAGCCTCCGAAGCCTCTGAAGCCTCCGAAGCCCCCGAAGCCCCCGAAGCCTCCCTCTTAATCAGCTTGGAGAAATATTTCTCAAGATTGGGGGTGAATCTTTTCCAGTTCTATTTGAAACCAGAAATACACTCTCAGTGCTCAAGCCCACTACTATAAAGGAGCCGCTGCCTCGGAGTACTAAAATAGTTCAGATAGTGGGGATCTCTAACGAACCTCAAGAGGTTTCTGTCTCTGGACCTGTTCCTTTTTGTTTAGGCCTTTTGAGAGAGATACACTCTTTTCTCCTTAGTTCCTCTGCCCCTATCCATTTATTAGGCTGAGACTTCTTAGAGAACTATCATGTCAGAATTTCTTTACCCCAGTAGAAGGAAATAATTCTAGAATTTGACAGTACTTATCAAAGTAACCAACCAGATACATTAAATGACCCTTTGATGTCTTTTATTTGTTGTGTCTTTGATGGTACTAGAGTTGATTCTAGAAAAACTGATTATTTGTCCTTGTTGAATCCACTACCACCTTCCGTATGGACAAAATTCCAACTATATTGATAAAATTCATACTGCACCTCCCATCAAGATTCAAAGATATCCCTTAAAACCTCTCCTAAGAATTAATCAATATCCTATAAGTAAAGAAGCCCTTTGAGGCTTAAAGCCCATAACAGAAGATTACAAGGCTCAAGGCCTCATCATCCCTTGTACTTGTCCCCTGTAATTCTCCTATTTTATCAGTGAGAAAACCTAAGAGCTGAGAGTGGAGGTTTGTCCAGGACTTCTGAGCAATAAACGACATTGTTATCCCTCAACACCCCATGGTTCCTCATCTTCAGACATTACTAACATCCATTCCCACTGGAAATACATTCTTTACTGTAACTGATTTATGCAGTGCATTCTTTAGTATTCTAGTTGATGAAGCTAGCCAATGCCTTTTTGCCTTCACTTGGTAAGAATAATTCACCTGGCCAGTAAAGCCTCAGGGTTTTACTGAGAGTCCTTCTTATTTCTCACAAATCCTGAAGGTTGATCTGGATGATATAAAGTTCCCTAGAGGGTCTATATTGTTGCAATATGTGAATAATTTGCTTCTTTGCTCTCTTTCTCAAGCCTCTTCACAGGAAGACAGCATTCGTTGTTAAAGCTTTTAGCCCTTAAAGGGACACAAGGTCACCAAAAAAAAAAAAAAAAAAAGAAAAAAATGCAGTTTACCCAAACCCAGGTTTGATACTTAGGGCATCTGATATCAGAGCAAGAGCTACACTTAGATCCAGATAGACTTCATGGTGTCTTGAGTTTCCTAAAACAATACTAAGCACCAACTGTGAAGTTTTCTCAGACTAGTTAGTTATTGACAAAACTGGATTCTTAATTTCTATTATGGCTAAACTTTTGTGTGTTTTACTAAATAATAACAACACCAACCCAATTTTATTGTAAGAACCTGAAGACATAGCTTTCAAGGTCTTAAAGGAGAGCTTGATGAACCCACCTGCACTTGAACATCCCAATTATCAGATTCCCTTTTTTCCTTTGTATGTGAAAAGGAAGGGAAGCCCTTGGGGGTACTCACCCCAAAACACAGGGACCACCATTGACCCATGCAGTATTATAGCCAACAAATGGGCCCTGGGGCATGAGGATAACCGCCTGGCCTTAGAGCCATTACATCCACTGGCCTTTTGGTTAAGGCCACAGAGAAAATCTTTGTGTGATCCCCTTTTAACTAACCTTAAAACTCATCAGTAGAAGTTCTCCTGAATCCCCATCACACTCAACATTTCTCAGTGCGCCACCTCACCTCCTATGAACTCCTTTTGTTAACTGTTCCTCATGTAACTCTTTTACATTGTAATAATAGCCTTAACTCTACTAATTTCTTTCCTTGGTACCTATGAAGTCCCTCACAACTGTTTAATGCTGATGGACCACCTCCTGGCTCCTTGAGATGATCTATAGGAAATTTTTTTGGGTAGCACTGACTTTTCATGGTTCACTGATGGTTAATATTTAGAAGGTGATAATGGCAAATATTATGCTAGGTATGCTATTGCAACTCCTTTTGATGTAGTGGAGGCTGCATATTTACCTACAGCGACTTCTGCCCAATAGGCTGAATTATATGCTCTTACATGGGCCTGCACTTTTGTCAAGGTCAAAACTACCAACATTTATACTGATAGTAGATATGTCTTTGGAATAGTTCATATTTTGAAATGTTGTGGAAGCAATGTGGCTTCCTCACTTTTAGCAGAAATAAAATTTAAAATGGCCCCTATATTCAGAAATTATTGGATGAAATACTTTTTACCTGCCACTTTAACTATTATTAAGATTCTGGTGCATTCTAAACTTGACTCTCTGGAAGCTAAGGGAAATTATATTGCTGGCATTTCCACAAGAAAGGCTGCACTTAAAGGAACCAATAGCAGTCAAACCTCTGTCATTGTCCAAAGGGATATTTTGCCAAATGATAACTTAGAAAAACTAGCTAGCAAAGCTCAACATTTGGCCTCAGAAAAGGAAAAAACAAGATGGGAAAGTCAATAATTACTGGTTTGATAAAAAGAAAAAGCTCTGGTTTGGACCAAATTACAACCCACTCCTACCAGAGACTCTAAAATCTTCACTCCTCACCACTGTACATGCATTAAACCATTGGTCTACTGACAAAATGATAACATTCATGAGTCAGTATTGTTGAGGAAACATTAACAAGGCTCCAAAGAGTGCTTACCGCTCTTGTTCCACTTGCCTGAAGTACAACCCAGGGAAGCCAGTTCATGCTGCTCCTGGACATTTTAAACTGCATAATAGACAATTTGAGTTCTGGCAAATGGATTTCATACAACTTCATTTACCTAATGGGTATAAATACATTTTAGTCATCATCTGTATGTTTTCACAATGTAACAAAGCCTTCTTTTGCAGACAGGCTACCATCTTTTGTGGCTAAAGTCCTTTTGGAAAAGATTATCCCTACCTGAGGATCTCATCTTGAACTTTATTTTTTTTTTATTTTATTATTTTTTTTAATATTAATTAATTAATTTATTTATTTTGGCTGTGTCGGGTCTTCGTTTCTGTGCGAGGGCTTTTTCTAGTTGCGGCAAGCGGGGGCCACTCTTCATCATGGTGCACGGGCCTCTCACTATCGCGGCCTCTCTTGTTGCGGAGCACAGGCTCCAGACGTGCAGGCTCAGTAATTGTGGCTCATGGGCCCAGTTGCTCCGCGGCATGTGGGATCTTCCCAGACCAGGGCTCGAACCCGTGTCCCCTGCATTGGCAGGCAGATTCTCAACCACTGCGCCACCAGGGAAGCCCTCATCTTGAACTTTATAATGATCAAGGAGCCCAATTTACTGGCTAGGTACTTTGACAAGTCTGAGCTGTTTAGCCAGTTTTACAACACTTTTCCTCTGCTTACCACCCTCAATCGTCTGGTTTAGTCAAATGCACTAATGTACCACAATGTTCATTGCAGCACTATTTACAGTAGCCAGCACATGGAAGCAACCTAAGTGTCCATCGACAGATGAATGGATAAAGAAGAGGTGGCACATATATACAGTGGAATATTACTCAGCCATAAAAAGAAATGAAACTGAGTTATTTGTAATGAGGTAGATGGACCTAGAGTCTGTCATACAGAGTGAAGTAAGTCAGAAAGAGAAAAACAAATACTGTATGCTAACGCATATATATGGAATCTCAAAAAACGGTACTGATGAACCTAGTGGCTGGGCAGGAATAAAGACACAGATGTAGAGAATGGACTTGAGGACACAGCAGGGGAAGGAGAAGCTAGGACGAAGTGAGAGAGTAGCATTGACATATATACACTACTAAATGTAAAATGGATGGCTAGTGGGAAGTTGCTGCATAGCATGGGCAGGGAGATCAGCTTGATGCTTTGTGATGACCTGGAGGGCTGGGATAAGGAGGGTGAGAGGGAGGCCTAAGAGGGAAGGGATATGGGGATATATGTATACATATAGCTGATTCACTTTATTGTACAGCAGAAACTAACACAACATTGTAAAGCAATTATACTCCAATAAAGATGTGAAAAAAACAAAAACAAATGCACTAACGGCATTATTAAGGCTCAACTGGCATAATTTGTAGAGGCCCTCCAAATACCCTGGTCAAAGCATTGCTGTTGATACTTCTAAATCTCAGATCCACCCCTTTTGTAACTCATAAACTCTCACTCTTCGAGATAGTCATAGGATGCCCAATGTACTTGGTTCCTGCCTCTTTTTTTTTTTTTTAATTTTTATTGGAGTTTAGGTGCTTTACAATGTTGTGTTTCTCGTTCTTGCCTCTTTTGATCCACAGCTGATAAGAAAAGAGATACTCCAATATTGCAAAGGCCTAATTGCTTCTAATAAAAATAACCACGTTTTATGGAGCAATTTTTTTCACAGTTCACTCTTGAGAGATGAAGATCTTAAGTCTCACACCCTGTAACTTGGAGATTTTTTCTACTGGAAAAGACATGTCTAGAAGAACTCTGTTTAACTTCTCTGGAAAGACCCCTATTAAGTACTGCTAACCAAATCTTCTGCCACCAAAAATCTAAGGAATGGACTCTTGGATTCACATGACATTCCTAAAATAAGCACCAAATTCTGACTGGACCTGAACATCATCTGGTGATCCAAAAGTAAAGCTTTCCTGGAGTTAAAGCAGGAGACATCTGATGAGACAGCTTTCCTAAGATATCCAGACCAAACCTATTGGCAGTTCTTCTCCAAACCTTTGATGATGACATAAAGCTTCAGATGATCTCCAGTGTATGTGATCTTGATAACGTATGGACTTTAGATTAAAAGTACCTGAGAATTCTCCTTCCTACTCCTTCTTGTTACTTGCATATGACCTCACTATGTTTCCAATTTGTGCACTCTCCCTCCAATGTGAGACACTACTCCAAGGAAATGTCCTTCCTGTCATTGAGGGACAAAAAGCCACTAAAACTGCTAAGCCTGATTCTTGATCAGCAAAGCTTTCAAAGAAACAACTTGATTAAAAGAGGAAAATGTAAAAGTTTGATAAACAGAAACCTCAATTAAATAGAGTTGGGAGAACAGATGGGGAAGCTCACATGCCTTTCTGTAATAGCAGAACCCTACAGGAAAAAGAAAGAATCCTCTTCTTCCCTGGAAAGGAATCAGCCAATGAAAAGCCATGGACTCTTCATTTACTGTAGCTCTTCCAACTTCCTTTTCCCCTCTATATAAATATTCTCCTTCCCTTGCTGTGTGGGAACTTGCACATGGCTCACTATGGTTGCAAGCCCCAAATTGTAATTCTCTGCTGATCCTGAGTAAACCTATCTTTGCTGGAGAAATAAATGACAGTCTATTTTTTTTTAGGTCAACAATGCAAGTCAACAAAATAAGTTGATAGAAGTTGATCTAAATAAATAATAAAAAATTAGTTGTAGAAGAAGATTATCTTAATATGATAATGTATATTAAAAAAAAAGAAAAAATATCCTGAGTAGTAACATAGTAGAAATAGTTATTTAAAATAAAATATGATACAAGCATATCAGTCATAGATTTTATTTATTATACTGTTGGTTTTAAGCAGGGAAAAAAACTTGTTTTATTTAATTGGAGATTTAATTGCCTACAAAGGAAAAACTAGGAAAATCTAAAGACCATTGATTAGAAGTAATAAGAAAATATAGCAGTAATATTTGGATATATAATAAGTATAAAAATAAAGACAATTGTGATTTTTACACATACAGAGTTGAGTTAGAAAGTATTTTTTAATCGGTACCAATTAAATGACCAAAATAAAAAAGATATCTAGGATTAAATCTTACAAAAATATTCATAGCTTAAAAGAAAAAAACAGAGCAATACATTACACTTATATATAAGAAGACTAATTATGTAAATTTCCCATCTTAATCCATAGTCTAAAGTATTCAAAAAGTTTATAATTATAATGTTATAATTATTAAATAATGTATAGCTAAAATGTACAATAATTATTATCAAATAATATATATTATTATTTTAACTATTATTTATGGAGCCTAAATAGCCTATTCTAAATTTTACATGGAGGAGCACACTGTCCAAGGTAGCAAGAATGCTCTGAGGGGAAATAGGGCTCGAGAATTTGCCTTACCTGATATCAGCTAGAGAAACCAGTAAAGTGAGGTATTGGTGCAGTGGTAAACAAATAATTTAAGTAGAATCCCATATATGTCTGGATATAGATAGGTACCAATCACACAGTACAATTATTTAAAATAAAATATGATACAAATACGTCAGTTGTCACTGATCACTGAAAAAAAGGATAGGATGTAAGAAAATGGTGCTGTGGATGGTTGGCTGTGACAAAGACTATCTCATACTTAAAGCACTTGGAAAAATAAATTCATTTGGATTAAACTCCTAAATTAAAAAATATATATTTTGTAAAAAAAAGACAATAATATAATAATTTATCTTTATGACAAGAAAATGGAGAAGAATACCTTAATTAGGACACAAATAGTCAAATTTGTGTATATAGTAAATGTCAGTGTGTTTGACTTTAAAAAAAAGGGGGAAAGTGGCCTCAAATTTGGAGCATATATTTGTGACACATACAAATAATAAAGGATACAATTCTATATATGAAGAGGGCCTCATAATCAATAGATAAAAGGCAAATAAGTCATTAGAATATGGGCAAATATACAGAAAGCATTTAACTTCTTAAGAAACTGGAATGCCCAATTACACATAAAAGCATTTCTCTATATTTTTAGCAATCAAATAACCGCAAAATAAATAGAGATACATCTTTTTATTATTATCCAATATTGTGAGAAAAAACTCTGACATTAACAAATATTGGTGAGGGTATAGAGCAATAGAAAATTTTATGCAGTTAAGCTAGTTAACCATAATAGTGAACAATTTGGCAAAATCTGTTACTATTATCATGTTTTTGTATGTTTTAAATATAATACATTTAAAAGTAAAAGTATTGAATTCAGGGAGGTAGGATGCTGGGTATATGATTGCTTAGTAGGAGCAGATGCTGGGTTTTTTTTGTGTGGGTCTAAGGACAAGAGTGGTATTAGATAGGTTTAGGAGATTTAAAGAGCTTGGAGTAAGCCAATATAAATGTGCTTTACATAATTACTATATTTAAAAAGAATATAATTGAATATAAAAGCCCATTACTGAAAATAACTCTGCTTAGTGTAAATCTCTCTCTGAACTGAAGACTCATAATCTCTCAAGTGCTCTGCCTGCCTCCTGTTCTCCCTCCCTTGTGATCACTTTCAATCATTGACATGTCTGATGTTCTTAAGAACTTACTTATACTGGAAAATCTTCTGGGTTCTTGGATGCCTGTTGTGTGATATGTCTCCTTAAGAATTACTTACCCATTTTGGAGACATAATAAATAATTTGAATGAAGGCAAAGTTTAGCTGTACTCTGTGATATAAGCTTTTATTCAAATGCAGAAATTTCCCCTTTATTCTCCTCACTGATTAATTTCCCTATGTACTTACTTCTGAGGTTTTTATATTATAATACAAATTATTATGCATACAAAAGCAAGATAAGATCTTATTAACCCTTACTTTTTTTCCATTTTAAATATGTGTACAATTAATAGTCTTGCTCAGAAAATAGAAAATTATAGAGTCATAAAATATTAGTCAGCTCTTTCAAATCCAAATATGACCACCTAATTGTAATAATTGCAGGAAGCCTCACTTATATATGAGAAGGCTAAGACTGTCACAGCCAGTTACAACAAAAGGTATAGCTAGTTAACAGGCTCCACTACTTCCCCTGAACTCTTCCAACCCTCTCAAATTAAATTAGTTTTCAAAGCAGCATTTTATTGGATTCAATATTTTTTTTTGTGGACGTGACTCAAGCAAGTGACTTAACAAAATGTGTAGTATTTTAAAATCTGGTTAACACGTTAAAACTTTGATGAAACATTTGTGTGGGAAGTGCAGGTGAAAGGAATCAGACTATGATATGATTTGTACTCTTTGTGGGTCTTAATAACATACATGACTGTGACATAACATTAGAGCTTCCTCAACTGTAGATTGGTGCTTATCCACAGAACTTATTCCAAGTCCAGCAGAGATGTGATTTGTGTGGTTCCTCAGCCCTCTTCTTTGTGCTCACAGCAATGACTCCACACTCACTGATGAAGGACTCTTGGTCCTTTTGGGTCTCATCGGCTTCTCAGTCTCAAAACTGCATGGGGAATAGAACTGGTGAACTGATGAATTTCTTTATGTTAGAGTATATGTGCTTCTTAAGAGAAGTAATTCAACTGTCACATAATTACTTTCAAGAGGATCTTGAATTTTAATTGCAAATAAAATTTTAAAGCTAGAGAAGAAATATCTAATTATAGTGTTTGAGCTAAAAAGGAATATTTGAGAGAAAAAAATAAAAGTAGTCAAAATAATAAAAATAATTGATAGAGAAATTTCATGTCCCACATATACCATATATATCACAATAGTGTACATTTTCACCTTGGCCATAATTAAACTACTCAGCCAGATTAATAATAAATTTAAAAATCTAACTCAGCCATAAAAAGAAACAAAATTGAGTTATTTGTAGTGAGGTGGATGGACCTAGAGTCTGTCATACAGAATGAAGTAAGTCAGAAAGAGAAAAACAAATACCATATGTTAACACATATATATGGAATCTAAAAAAAAATTAAAAAATGGTTCTGAAGAACCTAGGGGCAGGACAGGAAAAAAGACGCAGACGTAGAGAAGAGAATGGACTTGAGGACACGAGCAGGGGGAAGGGTAAGCTGGCACAAATGAGAGAGTGGCATGGACATATATATGCTACCAAATGTAAAATAGATAGCTAGTGGGAAGCAGTCACATAGCACAGGGAGATCAGCTTGGTGCTTTGTGACCACCTAGAGGGGTGGAATAGGGAGGGTGGGAGGGAGATGCAAGAGGGAGGCGATATGGAGACATATGTATATGTATAGCTGATTCACTTTGTTATAAAGCAGAAACTAACACACCACTGTAAAGCAATTATACTCCAATAAAGATGTTAAAAAAAAAAAGGATCATAAGATGGGAAAGCCTCTCAATGTAAGAATGATGACTGAACAGATTCAGGCATAAGATAGAAGTAGCTTAAAATAGGTGGAAGAATGCAAAATAAACATACACTTTGGAATGAGAGAACCTAGATTGGAATTCTCACTCCAGCAGTTACTGTGCTTGATCATGGGCAATTCTTTAACCTTTCTCAGTAAAGTTAATTAAGAAGCAAAAGATCATTTACCTGTGATGATATGATAGTGTCAGAGAGACATGGGTTGTAAGCCAACCTGACCTTTTTCTAGCTTCAGTCCTTGTGAAATAAAGCTCTTTGAACCTCTAGGTCTTCGTCTATGGAATGGAGATAATATGATTTATCTAAATATTGAGACATGAGAAGAAACCTAGCTTATAACCTACCCACATGGTGGTTGTTTGAAAGAATGTTGGTAGGTAGTTATCACTCTCATTGGCAATGTGGAACTTTGTAAATGCAAATTAGCCAGGTAGACATGAGATTCACAACTGGAGAGATTTTCCCATTGAAACCCTCAAAGTTTGAGGGAGAGTCAAAATACTCATGTCCTCTACTACTTCAAAATAGCAAAATTAATAATTCTTAGAGAAAAATATTACTTTCTCCTTTCAAACTTTAGTAGGCCTTTGGTTTGATAACACATTAAGTCTCTGGTACATGAATATGAATGAGACTATCATATATTTTTCTTTTCTCAGTTTGAATTGAGCAAAGGAGGAGAGTATGTGAAGAGTAAATACTTTCAAGATCCTAAAATACTTCTATTATTCACATTTTATCATAATTGAAATTGGTCTGTATCTTACAATACATGGCTTCTTACAATTGCTGAGAGCCAGGAAGCAGCCCTGACATATTTGCCATGTGCTTGGTTGATATTCCTGGTGACAAGACAGGACAACTGCATCCCATCAATGCATTAGTCAACAAACCATTTAAGGGTCACCTGAGAATGAAATTTGAATGCTAATTTTTGTCTGTAACCTTTAGATGCGAACACCAAAACCCACAGAGTTGAGATGTTAGCATCTTGGAAGATATGATGCAAAGAGTAGAATATACTAAAATTCTTCTGGAAAACTGGTCCACTTTGGTGATTTAGAAAATTAGTTAGCTGGGGCTTGGGGCTCCCTTTTATCCCAATGCGATGAGCTTTAGTCATGGTAAGCTTCCTATGGTTTTGGTGGCTTCTTCCTCCCAAGGTAACATACCAAGGAATCTAAAATTCCCAGATGATGGACAGCTGGCCTTCCCAGACAAAATTTGAGCTGACATCCAAATTCAGACTGCCTAGTCCTGAAGCAGTCTGTTCATGCTCCCACTAACAAGGTCCTTTGTCACTATTGTCCTGTGAAAAATGGGAGTAATACGATGGAGCAGGTTGTCTCCATTAGGTGGCAACACCCTCCTCCACATCTAGCACAGTAATGTGTCTCTGGTTCACCTCTCAGTAGGACAGGAGGAGAATTAAGAGGCCTAATTTTCTCATCTCTACGTAACTGTAGCTTGCCAGCTTCCCCAGTGAAGCTTTTTCCTTTAGATCTAACATGTGATAGTGGGAATTATTCAGATCCCCGGATGAGTACAAATGATCTTATTTTATAGGGAAGAATAATATCTCAGAAACTTATGCCTAAATAACTATAAAAATGTTCATTTAATAAATATAAAAACGCTAAAGTATTTTTAAACAGCATTGAATCATGGTTTAACTTAAGCCTTTATTATTTCTTAGTGATTCAGAAAATGTGAAACATTCTTATAATTTGTGGCATCATAAATTCAATAAAACATACAAAAAACCCTGATAAAAGAGAGTGGCAACTTCAACTGTATGACCACCCTAACGTGAAAGTAATTCAACTCAGTTAAAATAAACTGTATTGTAGTTAGTGCCCATTTGCACTCCAAGCACGTGTTTCAGTCACTGGCAAAGCAGACACCAAAAGTTGAGGGAAAAAACAGTTGAGGAAGATTTTGATGTTAAAATGCATTACGTAATCACTATTTTAAAAAATCAAAATTGGTAGACATATTAGCGGTAAGTTTGGAACTTAATACTGACTTAGTTTGAGGAAATGAGACACAGTCATATTTTATGCGTGCTAAAATGTGAATAATCTTGACTAATGAGAACTAATTCTTAAAATAAATAAAACCATGATTTTCCAAGGGATCTTTCATAAAACATGCTTATAATTAACAATGAAATATTGAACTATGTGAGTATCAATACCAGGAAACACAATAATCTTACAATATGCAACTTAGTATGAGCTGTGTTATTAAAACTGTGCAAATATTTTTTAAAAACCCACAGGTTTGTAAAATAATATATATAAAGTTATGGAACAAATCTTCAAGTGTCCAAGGTGTGCTGAGTTTTGATGTATAATCATGTGTACTCTCTATAAGCCAACAAAGGGAATTTAATTATGATTTTAATGTCATAAATTTAAAAGCCATCCTAAAAATACTAGGTATATACAAAGTTTGAGAATCAATTTTTATTGTTCAAAGAAATTTTACTTGGTTTATCACATTTATTTTTCAAAAAATGTCTCCTCACAGCAAGTAGAGTTGTTGGTACCTTCAGTTTCTATTGTATCTCTGTTGGCCAGAGAGCAACTATCTGCAAAGAATGGGCCTTGACCCCTGACCTGCTTCCCAGGCATCTGTACTTTCTATTGGAATCTTTTTTGTCTTACAACTTGGATGAAAACCTTGCTGAACAGAAAAAGAGGCTTAAAGTTTGTTTGACAAGAAACAATAGGTTATGTTTATAGGATAACACTCCTCTACAATTTTCCGACTGTTAGCAGTACCTCCATATCTCCCTCCCACTCAAAAATATTTTCTAAATGCGAGTAAAGAAGATATTATTAGAGCTGTGTCCAGTGGCTCTCTCATATTATTAACTTAAAGTTATTAATCTTTGCTCCATTGAACACCACATACCATCCATTTAGACACTAAAATAATGGAAATTCCATTTGTAGGCAGTAGATGGTTGGGGAGTGGTAAATCAAGTCATCAAATTCGTGGTCTTTAAAGAAAAGCACAAGGGTTTCAGATATGAGATGGGGAAGATTTTAAATATAAGAACAATTCAAATGATGGAATTCCTTATTTCCTGCCAACACTACCATCTCTTATCCAATCCTAGAATAACCCTGGACTTTGGTAGATGGGAGAGAGAATAATCGGGCATACAGGAGATTAAATGGAATGTTTGCCATCCGCACACCTCCTGGCTACAGCCTGGTGGGAGGAGGGACAAGGTGCGTAACAAAACCTTTGGGAAAATAATTAGTCCCATCTCAATCTGAGCAAAGGTGTCTGTTCTGGGCACATGATTTGGACTAGTGATCCTCAATCTTTTTGATATTAGGAGACATTTTTCTCCTTTAAAAAATTGTTATGAAGCCCAAAGATTTATACTATATGACATATATATTGACATTAGAAATTAAAACTAAGACTTGTCTAAAACACAAGGATACATAAGCACTCATTCCATTAGCCACCAGATTGATGTCATCACGTGACATGTGACCTCTGAAAAATTCCTGAAAAAAAGCCACATAACATCTTAGCATTATTTTGAAAGTAGTCTCACCTCATAAACCTCCAAAAAAAAATCTCAGCAACTCTCATTTTCCTCAGATCACATGTTGAGAACTATTGCCTTATAAGATCCAACATATCACAAACAAACAAAAAAACAAAGAAACAAATAAAACAAAAGCCAAAAATCTGAAACACAAGTATCTTATTTTTCCATCTGGTTTTATGAAAAGATTTTTGAAAATTTGGTGACCTAATGAGTATTACAGTGAGGTGCAATTAAGACTTGTCTCTTGCTTGGAGGATATAGGGCTGAGACTCCAGGAGTGTGAGATGTGTGCAAGAGGCCAGGAATGTTGAGAAAAATCACAGCTTCTGCCCTGAGAGGGCAGGGGAGGCATTGCTCTGGCTTAAAGGCAGCTGCCTCCAATCACTGAAGTAGGTATCTAGGCAGACTGGGCTCATCAGGCTGCAGAATACAGTCTTCCTTCTCTCCCCTGTTAGATTTGGGTGACACTTAGGACCACCTGGAAATCCTGTCATAACTTTCAGGTGTAAGGCAGAAAATCTCCTTTTTGGCTCAGCTCCTTGGAAACAGAGATCAAGAATTCTTCCATCCTACCTTCAGAAGATCTGGAATCATCAGCCCAGACTCAGCTCCAGTTCTGCCCTGTCCCATCAGATCAAGACTACCCTTCAGGGCTTTCCTGAGACTGAGGCTCCCTCAGCCTCTGGGAGGTAAGCATTCTCACAGACACCAATCTCTTGAGGACTGGGTGAAAGGAGACTATGGACATAAAAGAATGTATAACTTCTAAATATTTCAACATAAGGTCTATACGTATTTTTCTACTCTTTCCCCAAGCTTATTGATCTTTTGATCAAACAGCAAGATACTTGAGAGGCTGCTTCCTTCCTGATACTTTTAGGACCAGCAGCCCTGCCGTGTTCCCCAACTCAACTAAGCATGAGACATGGGAAAGTCAATAGAAATGATGGCAAAGCAGACATGGATGTAACAAGAGTTAGGGACCATCTCCATAAGTTCCTCAAGGCTCCAGAGTAGCTTGTGGGACAGCCTTATTTTCTGTACATAGGAGGGACATGAATACAGGTTGGGTGTGAGTACTGTCTGGCCACCAAAATGCCACCAGAACCAAGGAATTTTAGAGTACACACTTCAGATTTCACAGATCAAGGCAAACTGGAGTGAATCTCCAGTCAGAGACATAGAGGGTGACGTTTAAAGCTCAGAGGATCACCAATGGCTGGAAGTTGAGTAGGAGACTGAGTTAGAAAGGGGAGCCTCGTTGTCAGGGGGCCAATAACACAGTTCAAAGCACAAGCCAAGTTCATCAGCTCTGATAGCTACAGAGAAGTAACCATGAATCCTCTCCCTGTCATCGTAAAGTTGTTTGACTTCCACTGAACACAGAAGCCACCTTTGGTAGAAGAAAGGGAGAAGGTAGGACCTGGAATTAAATATCTTTTGGACCTGGGTTGCACTGGAAAGATACCGAGTAAGACTGAGACAGAACTAACTAAACTAAGCCTCCCACATCTAGCCTTAAGAGAGCTCATTATTAAATTCATTAAATAAATATAAGAAAAATTAAAATCATAGACACCTGAAGAAGCCACTATGGAAGTTTATACTTACAATATTAGTAACAGTAAATCATTTCTAATATATTTAAAATCTAATAAGGGCCAGTAGTAAAGTCAAAACTCATGAGTTAGTTCTGGATTGAAAACAAAAGAGGCAACAAAAAATGCAAATTATTGGAGGTAAGGTTTACATTCAGTGAAATAAGAGCAATTTTTCTGCATATTAGTTTAGCATTAATGCTGAAGTAGTTTTTTTGCATGTGGAGGCTCTGCTGTTGAAGATGACTTTTCTTCTCTGTTAGGGGCAAGTCCAACTTACATGCTCCTTTCCAATTTTAATAAAAACCTCACTGCACTCAAAACTTAGAAACAAAGGGTTTAGAACAGTACCTAGCATATAAGTGAGCTACTTTGTTAGTCATTCCTTGTACGTGCTTTTATCTGCCTAAGATGTACTTCCTCCAGCACATTTACAACTGGCAAAATTCTACTCATTCTTTTCACTCCCAAAATTATGTTCTCTTTGAATAACTGTCTTTCACTACCCAGGAGGGCATAGTAACATTCTCTTCCTAGTCTCAGAAAACTTTGTACATAAATCTACTTGGACACTTAGCAGAATGTGTTAAAAGGTGTCTATAGGAAAGGTAAGCTTTTGAAGTCTTGCTCTATTTTCACAGTGGATGCTGAAGTTTTCTGAATAAATAAATGAGTGAATTGTTTCTACTTTACTAAAACTATCCAGGCAACAGATACTTCTGTCCTGGGACCATAGGGATACCATTATTATATTTTCTCTGAGCAGAGAATTGTACTGGTTTTGGACTTTAGACTGCTCCCTTTTGTAGCAGGCTAGAGTCTCAATATAGAAATGGATAATTCCAAGTTTGCTTTATTTCTTCTCCCCAGCTTCTCATAATGCTAATAATAATAGTAATCATATCAGATAATTTTACAGAGTTATTTTTTGTGAGCCAAGCGCTATGATAAGTGCTTTCAAGGAATTCTCTTATTTAATCATCACAAGAACTCCATCATTTAGGTATTCTTATTATTACCATTATTATTGTTATTATTTCTACTTAAAAATGAGAAAACTAGGCTAAAGAAGATGAATTAACTTTCCCAAGTTTATATAGCTAATAAGTAACGAGTTACCTTCATATCCAGGCTGACTCTCTCGTGGGTCCATGTTGTCATCACTGTCAAGATTATTCCTTTGAACCAATTGCTCTATGGTATTGCAATGAGATGCACTGGGGATGAATACAGTGATTTGGGGGTTTTGGCTAGCGCTTTAAGATAAGTGTTAATTGCTCAACTTGGAAGCCAGGTATTTAATTTTAGTGGAACTGACTTTAACATTTCATTTTCCAGTATATAATGCACATTTATGTGTATTACTTGTTTATATATATGATTATTAACAAGGCCTAATATAAGTATTATAAGTAATTCATTTACATATTAGGAAAATGAGACCAGGGACAATGAAAATTCTACACACTTTTTAAAAATTGGCATCTCTTTGTCTCATGAGAGATATTAGTCTTTAGTTTTCTGTCTCAAAATATCTATATGTGGTTTTAGTTTTAGTGTAATGCTCGCTTCATGGAAGGAGCTAGGATGTGATTCCCCCTTCTTCTATGTTCTGAAGTGACTGTAGAGAATTAGTATCATTTTTTTCCTTAAATGTCTTGTAGAATTCACCAGTGAAACCATTGAGGCCTACTGATTTTTTGAAAGGTTATCAATGATTGATTCAGTGTTTAATAGATACAAGCCAGGTCAAGTCATCTCTTTCTCCTTGTGTGAGTTTTGGTATCTGTGTCTTTCAAGAAATGAGTCTACTTCATCAGTTATCAAATTTGTGGACCTATAATAGTTGAATAGTTCATAGCGTTTTTTTGTTGTTTTGTTTTGTTTTGTTTTGCGTGCTTAAAGCTCAAATTGTTTTTCTTTGTCTAGATTCTGAAGGTGAAAGCTTTAGTTTTTTTACTTAGATCTTACTTTTTTAGCTTCTTTTTCTAATTCATGCATTTAGTGATATAGTTTGTTCCAATATGTGTTCTATGGCCCAGGTAATGGTCTTCCTGGTGAATTTTTCTGTGAACTTGAGAAGAATACACATGTGTTTTACAAGTAGGCTATAATTCTTACACTTGTTCCTCTATAGTTAAGGTGTTTTTGTTTTGTTTTGTTTTTCCCTCGAAGTCCTTTTTATATTTGCTTCTTTGGTTTTCCATAGTCTAAATGTGATATATGTAGCTGTGTGTATGTATGCGTACGTGTGTGTTTGTATTTATCCCTCTTGCTATTCTTTGTACTTCCTGGATCTGTGGCTTGATGGCTGTCCTTCATTTTGGAAAGTTCTTGGCTAATATACTTTCAAATATGTCTTCTGCTCCATTCTCTTTTTCCTCTTCTGCTTTTAAAATTACACATGTTACATAGTTTGAAATTGTTCCTCAGTTCTTGCATGTTATTTTATGTATTTTTTAAATTAATTTTTCTCTTTGCATTTAATTTTGGGAAATTTATATTGACATATATTCAAGCCCACTAATTTATTTTTCCTCATGAGCCCATTAAAGAGCTTCTTCTGTTATAGTATTTGGTTACAGTATTCTTGGTTTCTAGTATTTCCTGTTGATTCTTTGAGTTTTGTTACCCCTGTCAATATTACCTGCCTAGTCTGACATATTTTCTACTTTTTCTATTAGAGCCCTTAACAAATTCATCATAGATATTTTAAATCTCCTTTCTGATGAGTTAAGATTTGTGTCATATCTAAATCTGGTTCTTATGATTGCTTTGTCTTTTCAGACTGGGTTTTATTTTGCCTTTTTGCATGGCCTTGTGTTTTCTGTTGAAAAGGGAACATGTATTAGGTACTAGGAACTAAGGTAAATAGATTTTTGTTGTGAGGATTTTTGTAAATCTGTCTAGCAATGTTTAATGTGCTGTGGATGCAGGATCCAAAGGCTTCAAGTTTCTCTAGTGTAAATTAAAAATAAAAAATATCTCCTTGTTCCTTAAAAAACTAAAAATAAAATTACCATATGATCCAGCAATCCCACTACTGGGCATATACCCAGAGAAAACCATAATTCAAAAAGACACATGCACCTCAATGTTCATTGCAGCACTATTTACAATAGCCAGGTCATGGAAACAACCTAAATTCCCATCGACAGACAAATGGATAAAGAAGAAGTATATACAATATATACAATGGAATATTACTCAGCCATAAAAAGGAACGAAATTGGGTCATCTGTAGAGCAATGGGGATGAATCTAGAGACTGTCATACAGAGTGAAGTAAGTCAGAAAGAGAAAAACAAATATCGTATATTAATGCATGTATGTGGAACCTAGAAAAATGGTACAGATGAACCGGTTTGCAGGGCAGAAGTTGAGACACAGATGTAGAGAACAAACGTATGGGCACCAAGGGGGGAAAACCGCAGTGGGGTGGGGATGGTGGTGTGCTGAATTGGGCGATTGGGATTGACATGTATACACTGATGTGTATAAAATTGATGACTGATTAAAAAAAAAGAATATCTTTTAGTTTGGTTTTTCTTAAGTACTCTTTCTCAGAGACAGCCTGTATCTGGTAGTTTTTCCATATTTACTCCACTGTCATTTCACTGCAGCCTTATTGGTGAATGCTAAGACAAAGAGATGGGGAAGTATTCTATAATCTTATGGTGAAATCTGCATATTTTAATGGACCTGAATCTGTGAGGAGTTACCTTCACAAGTGTTTCTCCAGTGATATATCTTTTCTCCCCTCCATGCTTCCCACTCCATTCCTTGGGTGCTGTATTCCCAATCTATTGTCATGAAAACTAGACTCCTGTTGACTGTGTTTTCTTCTCCAGTTAGGTGAGACAGAAAGGCTAGAAGAGACTGGAGGGGAAATGTTTTCCCTCAGCTAAGATAAGGCTTACAAAGTATTTTCTCCAGGACAGTAGCCTTATGCTGTAGAGAAGGCTCTGAAATTATTTCACATTGATCACTCTTCCCCTCCTCCTGCAAGAACCATCAGTTCATTCTTCTGGAATCTTCACTGTAAGAACTTGGTAAGTCTTCTGGAGCTAATTCCATGAGAGTGTTTGGATCTCCCTATGACTGCAGTCCCCAATTTTATGCATGTCCATTCTCAGCTTCCAGCAACTCATCAAAATTACCATCTAAGTGTCCCTATCAGTTGGTGGCTCCAGCAGTTTCTGATCCAGATGGGCATATTTCAGCTGTGTCTCTCCGTATGCACATGTCTCTCCAGACTTGGGGGAGGCTGATAGCCCTGCAACCTCAGTGCGCTGATGAATCCAAGGACACTCATTGAATCCCAGTTCATCCAGCCTCTCATTATTTTAAAAAAGGAATGATGATTTCTAAGATCTTTACATTTTGACATTAGTGTCTCTTCATCATTGTTTACTAATTTTGCACTTCTTTCCTATGCCCTAAATTCATTGTTTTTATCTCTCAGTTTCATATATTTCTGAATTTATACTACAGTTCTCCATTATCACCCTAGTTAATAGCTATTTAAAAGGTGAAAGTAGCCAATATCAATGGCCAAGGAAGATAGTCTATCAGGGAATGCCTCTCTTAATCTTTTCTTCTTGACTTTAAGCTATGTGTACATCTGAGAGTGGCCATTATTGAAAGAAAATTCCAAAGAATTTGATGACTCAGAAACAAAATACAGTGTTCAAAACTAGGCAATTATATCTTAACATGTTTTGAATAGCTAGAAATCAGAAGGGAACAATGTGTGTGGAAGTTTGAAAATCTTGGGATAAAGGTAACATTAAAGGTATTACTTATGAAATGTTAAAAATTGATTTTACACAGCAATTAGGAATGACAAAGTATGGACAATATATAAATAAAATAAGAGATCTTAGAAATTAAGAACACTTGAAAGCGCCCATGAACAGTTTAACCATGGAATTTCAAGAAGATAAGAGATATTGTTTTGTTGTGTATATCTGGACCTATACAAAGAACATAATCTCTTAAATCATTATATGTAGTCAAATGCCTACTTTTTACACTCATAAGTGAGAAATGTCTATGTACACATGAACCTTTTAAGTTTATTTAAAGTAGATTTATATATTTATTATTTTTTTCCAAAATAGCATATGTTTACATGTATGCAGTGAAACCAAGCATTGCCTCTCATGCATACGAGAAAAAAGAGGAAAATCAGCTTCAGGAATCTGTGTGTGTGTGTTTAATTTTGGAATTAGAATCTAAATAGTGTACAAATAAAAGCAAGTTTTACAATTCTGTCTTCACATTCGTTACAGCTTGGGAGGTTTCAGCAGACTTCTCACTGGCTCATTAGTAGTACTTATAAAACAAGAGCAATTGAAAGAGGAAGGAACAGCTGTTTGGAAATGCAAGGAGAGAAATTAGAGCAGAAATGCAGGTAAAATATGGGCACTTTGAAAATAATTGTAGTGACATCAAAGAGGTACAATTTAAACATTATTTAAAAATACCTTGGGGCTTCCCTGGTGGCGCAGTGGTTGAGAATCTGCCTGCTAATGCAGGGGACACGGGTTCGAGCCCTGGTCTGGGAAGATCCCGCGTGCCGCGGAGCAGCTAGGCCCGTGAGCCACAACTACTGAACCTGCGCGTCTGGAGCCTGTGCTCCACAACAAGAGAGGCCGCGATAGTGAGAGGCCCGCGCACCGCGATGAAGAGTGGCCCCCGCTTGCCACAACTAGAGAAAGCCCTCGCACAGAAACGAAGACCGAACACAGCCATAAATAAATAAAATTAAAAAAAAAAAGATCTCAATCTACTTACAGATATTTCACTTAAAAAAAAAATAATAATATCAAGTGTAAGAAATGATAATGCATTAAAAACTTTCAAAAAAAAAAAAAAACCTTGAAAACTGCTTTAAAACTCAGGGATCCTGAGTCAATAATGAGTTTATGCATCAGCTACTCCAAATGTAATTGAAACGTGGAGAATGCTGTATAAGTTATTCATTAAACACTCTATCCCATTGTTGAGTAGGAAAGTAACTCCTCTTCAAGAGTCAGCACTTTAAAAATACTGGGGGAGGGGACTTCCCTGGTGGCGCAGTAGTTAAGAATCTGCCTGCCAATGCAGAGGACACAGGTTTGAGCTCTGGTCCAGGAAGATCCCACATGCCGCGGAGAAACACACCTGTGTAGCACAACTACTGAGCCTGCGCTCTAGAGCCTGCGAACCACAACTACTGAGCCCGCGTGCCACAACTACTGAAGCCTGCGTGCCTAGAGCCCATGCTCCGCAACAAAGAGAAACCACCACAGTGAGAAGCCCCCATTCTCCGCAACTAAAGAAAGCCTGTGTGCAGCAACGAAGACCCAACGCAGCCAAAAAAAAAAAAAAAAATACTGGGGGAGAGTCACTAGGGCCATCAGTATTTTGATTAATGACTCATAGAATGTCTTGCATGAGGGGACACCTGTCTAATTCAGCTGCTACCTTTAACTGTGGAAGAAAGGCGGTTGGCGATGTTAAAAAAAAGACTTAAAAAATTCAAGACAGTGATATTTATTTGCATATTATTCATATAAAGGAAAGTGATTTAAATATTGTAATTGCACTCAAATTTGTTAGAAAAATAGGCGTTCAACTTTACTGTCTTGCACTATTTCAATTTCCTTCTTTTTAATCAAAGTCCAACCCAAACTCCACATTTCTGGAACTGAAATTCTGCTGTTTATGACTCTAAATTCTTCAAGGCTATCGCTTTTCTGAACTTATAGCATCTTCATTCTTCCCCTGGCAGACTGCAGCAGTTTTAATTATGTGACATGCAGCCAAAACAGTAATCAATTTGACTTTTCTCTGTGATTATTGGATCCTCCAAAATACTTTTATTACAAGAGAAAGTATTACAGTACATTTTAACCCTGAAGTAAGTAAGGGTAAGTAAGTAAGTAAGATTCTTTCAGTTGTTTAGACAAAAAGTGGAATATGGAAAACTGTCTTCAAATAAAATTACTTTCTATAACATTCTGTTTGAAGATCCATTTCTGTATATCCTTTTCAGCAAACCAAGCATTTAAAATTATTTCCATGCAGATGGAGAATCATCCATTTCTTCATTGATTGAGTTTCAAAATCTGAAAGATGCCGAATAATCTAATTAAGAAGCAAGAAACAGAAAACAAAATCCTTCTTAATGCTTATGTTATCTGTGTAGCAAGAAGTCCAAGTTTAGTTTAAATAGTGTCCACTATAAAGTCATCTCTTCCCCTTTCTGAAGACAGAAAATCTATACTCTTCAACAGAAAAACAATTCTAGATAGCCCTCACATTGGTAGAAAATCACATTTTATAGAAAATCAAGAAAATGAGACTGATGTCTGTGAGAAATAGCACTAAACTCTGCTTCTTTAAGCTTACAACATCCAATCCAGCTTCACAGGTATAGGGTTCCAATTTGGGGTTGAATTCAAAACTTATTCAAAAGTGTGGTAATAATTGTCCCTTTGCAGGCCATAATTATCATCTATTTCCCACAGTGACTTGAAGAATGATATTTGATAAAGAATATCTAAGAATTTTGGAGTTTCCATGACCAAATATCATCTCAAAGTCATTTCTTGTAAAGGAAGATTTGGTAGGTATAGGGCTTAAACCAGAAAAGATGATATTCAAATAGCACACCTGAAATCAGGGGGAAGCAGAAAAATGTCATATATCTTGGGGTACAAGGAAGACACAGAATCTGAGAGGCCAAAGACTAAAAATTTGTATCATCAGAAATTATTTGATTCCAGTTCTGGTTAAGATAGAAAAAGCATCCTCTATCCATTCTGTCCAAGTGAATAGATCCCAATCCACCAAGAAGCATTTTAGAACTCTGAACTCTAAGTAGTAGCAGGAGATTGGAGAAGGATACCAGAAGTATCTTTGAGATAGCAATTAGTTTACCATTTATTTTTCTTGAATATCCCTTAATCAGAATGCAGCCTGAAACCTGGAAGTGAGCAACAAGGTACAGTCAGAGAGAGATCCAATAGAATTTCTCTAGTTCTAATTCAAAGAGTTGGGCAAGAAATTCCTGACTCTCAGCAACAGTGTGGAATTCTCCTCCCTTCCACCTTTTATTTCTCTGTTCTCTCACACCCCAGATTTCAATTAAATATCAGGTGATGGCAACATATCAGAGAGTGGGGGGCCACAAGAACTAAAACTCTGAGAGTGGGGAGCTTTCTCTACAGTCAACAACCTCACGCCAACCATCCCCTTTTTTTTTTTTTGTCTTCTTTGTCCTCCTGTATCTATAAAAAGGAGCTCCAGGGAGCCATTAAGTACTCAGGAGATCACACAGAGGGAGTTCAAGAAAGTAAACCTAAAAAATTATGTATGAAATACTAGATTCATTCCAACTTTCACATGCATGGGTATTTTCTTTATCACCATAACAAAGACTTTGGTAACTGACTACCACCAAGGACCCTGGTTGAACACTGAATGGTGCAGTGCATACTCAGGACAGATCGGAAAAACAATGTAAAGGATTTGAAAGATGAACTAACATTCAAACAACAACCCACAGAAGGGTGGTTGGAACTTGTGTCTTAAAATTAATTTGCTATAAAAAATGAAAATTCTCCTTGGAATTTAGATATAACCCACAATCCCATAACATAATAATGAAAGTGTCCAGGATATAATCCAAAATTGCTCAGCAAAGGAAGAATCAGGGAAATTTCAACTAAGGTGGGAATAGACAATCAGCTGACAGCAACAATGAAATGGCACAGATAATGGAATTTTAGGACAAAGTGTTTAACTATTACACAAATGCTCCACCAGTCATGGACACTTAAAAAGTGAACAAATTCAAACTATCAGCAAAAAGAGAATATAAGAAAGAATAAAATGGGAATTTTAGAACTGAGAATATAATAATAGATATGAAACCTTCACTGAGTAAGGCATATGGTAAAATAAAGATGATTAAAATGAAGACTGAACTTGAAAATATGTCAATAGAAATAATTCTATATGAACAATAAAGAGAAATTTTAAAAAATGAACAGAGCCCCAGAGACCTATGAGACAAACATAAAAGTTCTGATATTTGTGTTATCAGAGTCCCAGAAGGAAAGGAGAAAGAAAGTGGTGATAAAAAAGTATTTAGAAAAAATAATAGTTGAAAACTTTAAAAGTTTAGCAAAAGGTATAAATCTATAGATTCAATCAAAAAGTCTATAGACTCCCAAACAGGAGAACCCAAATACATTCACACCAAGACACATATTGAACTGCTATAAACAAAAGCAAAGAAAATACCCAGAAAGCACCAAGAGAAAAATGACACATTACCAATGGGGGGGAAACAATTTGAATGGCTGTGGACCACACTCCAGAACCTATGGAGGACAAAGAGAAGTGGCACGACAATGTTAAAGTGCTAAAAGAAAAGAGTTGTTAGCCTAAATTCTACATCCAGAAAAACATCTATCAAAAATTAAGATGAGATATAGGCAATCTCATGTAAAGAAAAACTAAGAGAATCTGTTTTCAGTAGATCTTATTTTTAAAAATTGCTACCTAAAATTCTTCAGACATAAATGATACCAGATAGAAAGATGGAATATAAGAAATTGCTAAGGATAAAGAGGATCATTATATAATGATAAAGGTTTTAATTTACTAAAAAAACATAACAGTCCTAAATGTGCCTGCCCTGACCAACAAAATTTCAAAATACACAAGGCAACAACTGACAGACTGAAATGTAAATAGACAAATCCACAATTATAAATCATAATTTCAATACTTCTTTATCAGTAATAGACATAGTAGACAGAAACCAATCAAGAATACAGAAGTACAAAAATAACACCATCAAGCAAATTGAACCACCAGGCCATAGTAGAATATGCATTTTCTCAGTTGTACGTGAAATATTTACCTATATAGACCATATCCTGAACATAAAACATACCTCATTTTTTAATAAAAATTGAAAGCATACAAAATAATTCCTCAGTTCATATTGAAATTACATTAGAAATAAGTGAAAGATAATGGAAACATTGCTAGACATTTGGAATTTTAAAAATTAACAAAAACAACAACAACAACAAAAACATACTTATATATAACCCATCGGCCAAAAAGGAAGTTTCAAGGAATATTTGAATTTAATGAAAACAAACAAAAACCTCCATATAAATAAATCTGTGAGATGCATCTAAAGGAATTATTAGAGGGAAATTTATACCATTACATATTTACATTAGAAAAAAGAAAAATCTCCTATCATAATTTTTGCTTCCAACTTAAGAAACTAGAAAAAAGGAAGAGAAAAATAAAACTATAGAAATCAGAAAGATATAAATAATGAAGATAAATAAATGCAGAAATCAATGAAATTGAAAACGAAAAATAGGATAAGATTGATGACATTAAAATCTGGTTCTCTGGAAATATAAAATTGATGAACTTTTGCTAAGATTAATAAAGAAAGATGAGTGGAAACAAAAATGGTCAATATCAGGAGTGGTGGTAGGAAGAATTCTAAGATGGCCAGTCTTTTTTCCCTCAGAGATAAACATGTAGTATAATTTCCTCGCCTTGATTGTGGGCATAACCTGTGAATATGATGGGATTTCCCTCCTTTGACTATATTGTTATATAGCAGAAATAATTTTACAAATATAACTAAAGGTACTAAAAATCTGCCTTTGGGTTAATTGAAAAAGAGTTTATCCAGGTGGGTCTCAAACTAATCATATAGACTATTTAGTCTGATCCCAATCATCAGAGAAAAAAGTGAGAATTTCATAGCGTGAGAGGGCAAATGTGTATTGGAGAGCTCCATGGCAAGGAACTGTGGACAATTAAGAAAGGTCCCAAGCTGACAACTTGCAAGAGAATGGGGATTTCCCTTCTACAAGGATAAAGAAGTGAATTCTGCCAAGAATTGGCTTAGCTTGAAAGGAGACTCCAGAAATGTAATACAGCCTTGCTAACATCTTGATACCCGTCTTTTGAGATTATGGTCAGAGAACCCAGTTCAGCCATGTCTGGACTTCTGACCAACCAGAAACGAAAATGTCTCTTTTGTTTTAAACCATCAAGTTTTTAGTACTACATTTTACAGCAATAGAAACATTTTAAAGGTATACAAGAAGGACATATCTCAATAGATATTAAACAGGTAATAAGGAAAACAAAGAACTCTACGAATATAAGCTCTACAACTAAGGAAATGAACCAATTCTTCAAAAAGCACAAACTATCAAAACATGTCCAAGAGGAACAGATAAAACAGAGGTAAAAGACTAATATATAATGAGCATGTGGGGTTAATTTCTGGAATGCAAGGATGGGTCATTATTGGAAAATCAAACAGTGCAATCTGCTATTTTAATAGTATAAAGAACCAAACGTTTACATATTGTATGAGTCCCTTTATATGTCATTTTTAAAAGGACAAAATGATAGTGATAGAGAAATTATTACAGTTTTCCAAGTGTTAGGGATTGGGTTAAAGTGTGACTATAAACAGATAATGGCAAGGATTTTGGTGGTGTTGTTATTGCTTTGAATATTGGTTCTGGTGGTGGTTACAGAATCTATACATGTGCTAAAATTCTAGAGTTCTACATAAAAGATAGATATTTAGGTTAAAAAAAGAAAAATGAGAAAAATGAAAATGAAAACAGAGAAGAAAACATTCCTGAATTAAGATTTGAAGGAAGAGGTTGTTTCCCTTCTGCCTCATTATATTCAACCTGATAAATATGTAGAAACATGTGACTGTAGAGGCTTGATCAAATGAGAGGTGGTTTGGATAGAAATTTTTGTGTGAATCTTACCAATATTGGCATTATGGAGACGAGATTAACAATTATATTTAGAAAGTCAGTTTCATAATTGCTTTTCAAAAATCAGTTCACCAAAAAACATTGTTTTGGGTGATTATCTTATTTTGCTTTGTTTTTTTGGTGAAAAGTTTTAGGCATATAATAGTCCAAAACTTGTTTTTATCATTCTCTTACTATTCCATAAGTTAAAAAGTAGTCAGAAAATACAAATATGAAACCTATCATTGTGCTACACACTTTGGAGAAAGTCGGCTTTGGTTAGGCTGTTGAGGAAGCAAATGTAAGGGAAATTAAAACGTGAATGACTTTTCAGCACTTTATTGTATATTGAACAAGGAGAGGAATACTTCAGCTCAGGAAACAACTAGTGATTTCAACAGCTCTCATTTCTAATGTGTTCTCCATCCCATTTTATACCGTCATATTCTACCTATCTTCTATTGATTTATGCTGCTATTACTTTAATTCAAGTCCTTATTGATTGAGTTGATTTGATAATTTCATGGATTCCATATCACAAGTATTTTTCCCTCACAATGCTGTGAGAACTAGGTTTCTACATTGTACATGTATATTTATATAAAAATATCAATGTTCAAGATCTTTGAGGAGAAAGGTAAAAATATATATGTGTCTTGAAGATATTCAAGATTATCTGAATAAATTGAGGCATCAATATTAACATATCAAAAATGAAATCACATTTAGAAAAAAAAAGCATTCATTCCTTTTTTTCTAAGGAAATTGAAAAAGGGAGGAAGAAGAGAGGGAGAAAAGGAGGGACAGAGAAAACCTAGCTGCAGGTGCACGATAGGTATCATCCATCATTTTAGGACAGTGCTGTCCAATAGAAGTGTAATGTAAGACACGTACGCAATTTTAAGGTTTTTTTGTACCTATGTTAAAAGAGTGAAAGAAACATAAAGAAGTTAATTTTAATAACATATAATACATATATCTAATGTTATTATTCTAAATTAAATGTATAATAGATATCTATTTTAATAATGAATTTTAATTACTCCAATATATCCAAAATATTGTTTCAACATGCAATAAATATAAGATTACTTATGATATTTTACATTGTTTTCTTAGTACAAAGTCTTTTTGTACTACTTGAAATCTTCACACATTTTAAGTTTTATACTAAATTTTCATCAGAATACATGATTTGTTTTCAGATTTCATAAAAGTAAATGTTAAAAATATAGATTCACATGCTCAAGTTGTTCCGAATACACTTAAATGGTCTCCAGTAACTGAATTGATTAACAATTTATACATTGAAATTTAATTCTAAATAAATAAAATTTAAAATTTTGTCCTTAAGTCACACTAACTTCAAGTGTTCATTAGTAACACGTAACCAATGGTTTTCATTTTGGACAGAGTAGTTCAAGTTCATAAATTTAATTTGTTTAAATAAATATATATATTTCATTTTCAGTAGGTTATCTTCCCCTCAGAAATGCCTTGACATTTTATAAATTTTACAATAAAAGCGTTTTATGCCCTACTGATATTTACTCCTCGAAATATTTGTGCTTTGAATGTAAAGAAAAACAGGAAAAATGACCAATGTTTAAAATTTCATTTTTTGTGGCAATACTTTAACTCTGTCTGCCATGCTGGTATTTGACAGAGTAGCAGCCAATGTGATGTATTAACTATGATCGCCCTGACTCTCTACCTTACACAGAGCATTCTCCCTTTTGATACATTTGCTCTATTGGGATACAAAATGAAATAATACAGGAATTATCAATTAGTTATGATTTGAATTGGTTAAAATTCTCTATTCTCAATATATTAAAATGGTGTAATTGCATAATATAAAATCATCAGTCTGATTTCATTTTCCACAAGGAGCAGATGTCATGGCAAAATCCTCCTCACGTTTGAGCAGCCCTAGGCATGATGAAATTATCATCAGCAAAAGACAGCTTCATGGATAAACAGAAAAGTAGGCATTTTTTTTAATTTAAATGCTCTCCTACTTTGCATTTTTGTGCCTAACTCTACTCTTTCAATATCCTAAGGATATTTTTAGTTCCCTGTTATGCCCCCAAGACCCCAAGAGAAATTCCATGATAATTCATATCATCATAGTTATCTGAAATGGAGAGATTAGGAAATAAATTCTATGGGAAATTACTAATGAATAAGGGTTTCCAAATTTTGACAAATATTATTCATGCATTTTGTGACACACATAAATGCACACATCTTTATCACCTTATGAGGATGTAATCTGTAGTCATCTATTAGCAAACAGATTTGGAGTTGGCCAAATTTGATCAGTTTAAAAGTAGGAAAATTTGTCATGTATTTTCCATAGAATCACAAAAATGTTTCATTTTCATTTGTATATAGATCCTTTATATCATCCTATTCAAAATATGCTATATCTGGACTGTTTGGTCTAAATGAAGCAGACTTTTTTTTCAGTAATTGCAACTTGAACCTGGGATGGTGGTAGGCCAGGACTGCTATAGTTAAACTGGTGAACACAAAATAAAAACTTTTCTGAGAATGGAGATAAGAAATAGAAAAGAATGTCAAAATCATAAGACAAGAAACAAAGTCCACAGGAGTATGTTTGGGCATCAGAATAAAATGAAGCCTGAATCCAGCCACTCCTGAAATTTTTAGTTATATGAACCATGTTTTCCTCCATCTAAGATAGTTTTGCTCGGGTTTCTGCCACTTACCATGAATAAGTAATGAATAATACAACTTGCTTCTTATCAGTTTCTCCCCACACAAACACCATGACTTGTTTTTCTTTAGTGTCTTCTTTCTACACTGTAAAGACAACAAGCAGATAAATAAAGTCATAACTTTAGAATGTACTGAAGATTCAGGATTGGTGAGGTTTAATTCTCTCTATGGATTTTTAACTTCTTTTCCAAATAATTTTGTAGGGGAAGTTTGGATCATTAGAAATAAAATTCAAAATTGTTTCTTTAACTAAGATTTGAGCCTTTCATATGGCAATGGCAAGATGCTTTTTAGAATTCACCACAGATCTACCAGCAGTCCAGTTAGCACTATTTTATGCATTATTGCTACATAAAAAGAGACTAGTAAAATAAAAGATGATTAATAACATTTTATGTAATATTTTATTGTTTGTCTTTATATGCTAATTTATTAAAAATGGGAGAATTTGATTCTTTAGATTTTTATTTTTCACCATTATAGAAAAAAGGTAGAAATTTCCTTCCCACTAAATTCTTACCAACATTTATTTTTTTAAATGATCATGTATTTTAACAGGAGTACCATGGCCTCAAATATATTCAATAAATTTCTCCTAACTATATTTCTTTCTTAGTAATGGCTACCACTAACTGGACAAGTATATTTAACATATATTTCTGATTGATATATACATTAAATTAGAAAACATAGTATACATTTTTCAGGTTCTTTAAAGCAAGAAAGTAAGGTAAATTAGCTAAAATACTTTTTTTCAACCATGTGTATTTGTTAAAATTTTCTTCTCTTTAGTTTTCTTAAGAGTGGAAATAATTAGAGGATTTGATATGATAGAATGAGAAATATATCCTAGCAGGAAATATCAAAAAATGACATTTTTTATGTGCTCTATTACCAACAAAGGAACTGTTTATGCATTTTTCTACTCTTCTGTTAATCCACTACCACTTACACATTTTTTAAGGAACCATTTCTCTGAACAGTGCTGCCAAATGTTCAGTTCAGGTTTATATATATCAACCCCTCCCTACAAAACTGGTGGAGCCATCATCTACTGGTTCACATTTATTTTATATCAAGGACAAATCAATTAAATGATGTCCTCATACAGAAAAATAATAATCAATTAATTATACACAATGACATCATGATATGGTAATAATGAGAAAGAGGGGTAATGAAGAAGATATGAGATTAAAAGAGTTTATTTCTCATTGACTCTATACATCCACTGTGAATCAGCTAAGGTGTTCTGATCATCAGTCACTAATGTTCTTCAGCTAATAGAACATTCATTACCTGGGTCATGGGCAACAGCTTTGCCTGGGGAAAGAGACCTCTAGAATCTCACATGTGTAGTTAAGTCACTTCCATCCAGATCACATTGGCCACAATATTGCCACTCAGCTCTTTACACCTACTAGGAGCTGGAGAATATTTTGTGAGTAGCACAAATGAGCACTTCACCAGTTGAAGAACATTCATAGGTCCTGGTAACCTAAGACAAAAAAGTTAGTCTTAAAACAGTGTGAATAAATGAGTTAAGAGATAACTTTTCCTAGAAATGTATGTTTTTCCTATTAAATATGAATTTTGAATATTTAATATATTGGTTATTATGTCATAATATCATAGCAAAATATTGTAGCTTAATAGTTTCCTTGCAACACAGTTAACAGAAATTATGTATTCCTGCCCTGACTTCAAGGACCATAAAGTGGGAAAAAATAAAGAATAATAAAATGCAGTACAATTCTTAAACAAGAGGGGCCCTGATTTTACTTAGAAAGAGTCTGTGTATCACAAACAAAAAAGAGATCGACTTGTTAAAAAACACATGGTGCCTATGCCTGAGGATCTGCCACTCAGTACTGGGAAGGTGATCCATGTCCTTCAACCCTCCTGCTCATGAGCAACAGCCTCAGGCCCCAAGGGCTGCTCCTTCGCTTGTACTCAACCTCCTCTGGCAACCGTGTCCCGACGGTAGCAGGATTGGGCTTATGCCAATATGTCTGAGATGACACTGTTTCTGAATATGAGGACGATTTGAGTGGTGGAAATTCTTTGAAAAGAAAGACAAATTTTCTTTATGTTTTAATTTCTGGTCCCAGAGTACACACAATTTATTTCAGTATTTACAGAAGTTGCACATATAGTACGAGGAACATTTTGTAGTGTTGAACAATTCCTGTCAATCTTAAATATGTATGTATGTATGTGTAGACAAAACATACATGGAGCCTGATACCTTTTCTTTGTATTTTTATATGGACCTATGTATTGCTTTCAAGAGAGTGAAAATTGTGGTACAAATGATAATTATTTGTATGATAGAATTAAATTATTTGAGGTATTTACTGACTCCTTTCTAGTGTTTGAAGAGGATATGTAAAACATATTGCTTATTTTCAAATTTAAAGGTTGATTATTTTCCTCAGAGAGCATATTATCCACAATGATTCAGAAAGGCCATAGTATTTGCCTTATTATTATTATTTATTTGCCTTATTATTATTTTCAACAAAGTGTAAGCTATCTAAAATATTGGCAATAACAATAAAATTTGTAATTTTGGCAAAAAGAATGTTAAAAAAATTTATATGAAATAAGCATATACTAATTTATGATATATATTAATTTATTTGGTTACTTATCCAAACTTTACCAGTGTTCAGGAAAAAGTCCTACAGATATGCTCAAAAATAATTAAATGCATTGTCTTTGAGACTGCTTATTTTACTCAGAAAACAAAAGCTTTACACATAATTTTAATTGTGTCAGTGTAAAAATATTTTTAAAATAAGAAAATAGAATACAGTACACTTAATGGTTTATTGGCTAGATTTATGTCTTTAAACATTTAGACTTGTCTAAATTCAGATGTACATCTTCATGTACTCTTGCCTGGGCTCCACAACGTATGGTGGTAGGCCTGATAGAAGTATGATATTCTATTTATATTAACTTTTGGAGAAAGGAGAGTATTTTATATATCAAAACA
Source organism: Eubalaena glacialis (assembly GCF_028564815.1). Lineage (NCBI taxonomy): Eukaryota > Metazoa > Chordata > Mammalia > Artiodactyla > Balaenidae > Eubalaena > Eubalaena glacialis. The sequence continues at coordinate 77,315,191 of NC_083729.1, read as the reverse complement.
ATGGCTGTGTAAAGGAAGTACGATTTAAATTGAATTTTATGGGATTTAGACAACAGTTGAGAAGACAGAAGATGATTCAGGAGAAAGAGATAACAAAATCATGGAAGTGGAAACAACCAGAAATATCCACAGGATTTAAAGAAGTCTCCTGTTGAACAATGGGGCAGGAAGTTGCAGAACTGAGGTAGTAATATTATGTACAGAAATTAGAATACAAATATTAATTTGGAACCTTGAAAGCATACATTTCCATATACAGCTCATTATCAGAATTTCTTGCAAAGACCAATTTTACTTTTTTTCTAAAATAAAAAAAAAATCCACTTTATCTGCTATCTTTTAAACTCCTTTGAAATTGAGGGTGTCTGTCTTATTCACATTTTATCCTTTCATTTCTCTCAGTGCTCTGCATTTGGTAATAATTACTAAATGAATTGTAGTTAAATAGTAAATTAATTAATCATAATGTTAGTTGTTGAAAGACAATTTTAATCATTTTAATATTAAGGCTGCTGTGGAATTTCTTAGAGGCGAGGAGCAGTTCTTTCAGTACGTAAAGCATTATCCATTCCCCAACTGAAAGATATTTGAGTTGTTTCCAATTTTGAGTGATTATGAATAGAGATTTTCTGGGCTGAATAGTGTCCTCCAAAAATTCAGGTTCACTCAGAACCTGTAAATGTGCCCTTATTTAGAAATGTAAATAATCTATTTGTAGATGTAATCAAGATAAATGAGGTCATGCTGGATGATGGCAGAGTCTAAATCTGATGACTTGTTTCTTTGTCAGGGGAGAGAGATTTGTATATACAGAGACACAAAGGTCAAAGGGACAAAAGGCCATGTGAAGACAGATGCAAAAGTTGGAGTGACGTAGCTACAAGCCAAGGAATGCCGAGGACTGCTGGCAGCCAGCAGAAGCTAGGAGGAGACAGGGAGGATTCTTTCCTAGAGCCTACAAAGAAGGACTTCTAGCCTACAGAGCTATGTGAGAACAAATCTCTGCTGTTTTAATCCACCTATTTTGTAGTAATTTGTTATAGTAGCCCTAAAAATCTAATACAGAACTACTACCCAAGGTCATATAATTATTTCTTTAGCTTTTGTAAGAAATTGTCAAATTGTTTCTTATTTAGCATTCCCACAGAAAATATTTGAAAGTTGTTTGTTCTATATCCTATCCAGCACTTAGTATTGTCAATGTTTCAATTTTGGCAATTTTTATAGATGTGTCAATGCATATAATTGTGGTTTCAATTTTGCAATTTCTCAATGACTAATAATGTTGAGCATTTTTTGTGTTATTTGTTATCTAGACCTCTGGGTTAGGTCTTTTAATGTTTATTTTTCTTTTTCCCCACTTCCTAAAATGTATTTCTTTTGTTGTCTTCTCTTCTCTTTCACTCTGTGAATTTATATCAATTACTTTTTTTAATATCATGATAATGGAGTTTCAGGAGGAGTCAAAGTTTAATGCATGCATTTGACCCACCATCTTTTCAAAAACTCCAGGTCTACTTTATTTTCAAAAATTACTTACAAATATTAAGGTGGAAATTAATGAGAAATTTGTGATAAAATATAAACATTTAAAAATTTATTTCCTATTTTTTAAATTTTTTATTTTACATTGGCGTATAATTGATTTACAATATTGTGTTAGTTTCAGGTGTACAGCAAAGTGATTCAGTTATACATATACATATATCTATTTTTTTTCAGATTTTTTTCCCATATTGGTTATTATAGAGTATTGAGTTCCCTGTACTATACAGTAGGTCCTTGTTGATTATCTATTTTATATACATAGTATTATATGTGTATGTCAATCCCAACCCCCTAATTTATCCCTCCCCCCTTCCCCTTTGGTATCCATAAGTTTGTTTTCTATGTCTATGAGTCTGTTTCTGTTTTGTAAATAAGTTCATTTGTATCACATTTTTAGATTCCACATTTAAGTGTTATCATATGATATTTGTCTTTCTCTGTCTGACTTACTTCACTTAGTATGATAATCTCTAGGTCTATCCACGTTGCTGCAAAAAAATAAAAAAAAAAAAACATATACAATGTAGTTTCTTCAGTTTACACTTTAGGCATTTCTACTCTAACAGGTTTGAATTAATTATAATTTAGTTTACTTAATTAAAATGTACTATTTTTATAAATTTTGTTCTAACTGGTAATTGAGTCAGAAACCTAGTTATTTTAATTGTGCTTTATGTTAATAAATAGCTTAATTTTTATTCAAAATTTTAAAAAATAAAAAATGTATTACCTTTGAAATTAACTTTCTGTTTTTATAACAGTATAGACCATGCATATATATTGACTACATATCCATGACAGTAAGGTGTAAGCTTACATATAATAGTATGAATAAAGTTTCATTTCCTGATTCATGATAGATTTCAACATTCTCAATCAGTATTCCTGAAACACTTAACCTCTATGATGTTTTTGAAAGACATCTAAATTTTTTTCATACTCCTCCTTTCAAGAGATGGGGCTAAATTTCTCTTCCCTTAGGTATGGACTAGGCTGAATGACTTGTTACTAATGAAAATACAGTAAGTCCCCTACATATGAATGAATTCCATCACAAGAATGTGTTCGTAAGTCCAATTTGTTTGTAAGTCCAACAAAGTTAGCCTAGGTACCCAACTAATACAATCAGCTATATAGTACTGTACTGTAGTAGGTTTATAACACTTTTCACACACATAATACATAAAAAACAAACACAAAAAATAAAGAAAACATTTTTAATCTTACAGTACGGTACCTTGAAAAGTACAGTAGTACAGTACAAAAGCTGGCATACAGGGGCTGGCATCCAGTGAACAGGCAAGAAGAGTTACTGACTGTAGGAGGGAGAGGAGGTGGGAGATAGCAGAGCTGAAGGATCATTAGCAATAGGAGATGAAGGGCAAGCTGCGATTTCACTCATGCCTGACATTGATGGAAAACATGTTCTCATCTTTGAAAGTTCTCAACTTGAAGGTTCCTATGTAGGGGACTTACTGTACTGAGTGTCCTTTAGCTTCTCTTTCTAGCCAGCTAAAAGGCACTGTGATTCAGCATTCAAGATTTTACTTCACTATCATACTTGCCTCATACAGTATTTTGGCACATCCAAGGGAAACAAGGTGGAAACGAAGAAAACAAACAAGTAAACTCCATTGTTTATTTTCTCTACTTCATTTTCAATTAACCTGTTCAAAATAATCTGGATTTTTCAAAATTTTATCTTGAGTTCTTGTCCATTGAATTATAGTAACCACAATGATAGAGTCCTCTGGTCTGACATTTGACATATGAAAGGGAAAATAGAGAATTCATATATATATTTTTTTATCTCTCAGGCAAATCTTGTCAAAACTGAAACCAACATATTTTCCTGTCTCTGTGTTAAAAAATTCTGGGACTAGGCATCATTTCCTGTCCCTATGTTAAACAACACTGAGGATTACAAAAAAAAAAAAAAGATAAATGCTTGCTAAAGTTAAGTAAATTTAATAATTGCTCCTGGCAGATAAGACTATGAAGTATCTAAGCCACTGACTTGTCAAGATAAACAGTCTGATTACCCATCTAGATTTAAGACATTAGCCTCCTGAGGCTCACAATCCAAAACTGTTATTTTATAAGCTCTGCCCAATCTCAACTTGAACCCTAATAATATTCTCTCCTGATTTTCTCCTTCTAGGAAGGATACAACTAATTCTCTCCTAAGGGATTGTTCTCCTTTTCTGCAGTTAGGCTTAACAGCTTAGCTTTGTTTGATCAATAGATTCCCTGCTTCTCTTTTGAGGATCACCACTTGTTATCAAGATTATTGTCTTTCTAGGAATAGGTATTTTAAAAATATTAATATAATTTGACATGAACAGCTAAGTGATGATTTGATTCTAGCTTGTGTCTGTCCTTATAATGAAGTTATATAAACTATATCTTTAATAAGGTGGGAAACATGAGGAGGAAAGAAAGAGTTTACAGGATATAAAACTAAATACAATCTAAAAATTATTGTACTGGAATCATCTTAGTTTATCTCTAAAATCAAATGATTTAGGTTTCTAAAGGGTTCAGGAGCTTTCTTTTACTATTAAATATCTTAAACAAATGTATGTAATGAGTAACATTTGAAATGACAGTAAGAGGTAATCAGCAATTTCTGCATGGGATGGGCATTCTTTAGCTCTTTTTCATTTATATTTCAGTGCAAATTAATTTCAGATTCTCTACTGAGAGCATAATCTGACAATTCCAGTAGCACTAAGTAGAATAAGGTATGACAGTCTAAGGGTGACACTTATTAATGTGATTAACAGCAAAAGAGAAAGTTATTTAAAAGCAAACTATGTATAGATTACCATTCAATTTTTGTCTACTTACTCGGGAATACTCCCACTCTATTTTCCATTAATAAAAAAAAATTCCATTTCTGTGCTGGCACCTGCCTCTGGCACTAAATATTTGGCTAGTTCTTGGGTCAGTTATCATTTCCACATGTTCAGGAAAACTTGGCATCACAGAATTTACTCTCTCAGTTAAATAAAATGTCAAGGGCCCTCCACTCAATTTACGTAAACTTGGATTCTGTCTTATTTTAATTTTCATTCTTTATCCTGTTAATTTTGTTTGAAAGTCAAGATTAGTAGTTTATTCTTATAACAATCTCTCAAACATTATAGGACAGCCATCATGCTTTATCCTTCTATCCCTAGTTCTGTTTACCATTTCTTGAAAATAAAATATTTAGTTCTTTGGCCATTTTTACTTTATTTTACCTTCTACTAATTATTATAAACATCACATACTTCCCACTAAGATTTTTTAAACTTTTATTTTGAAATAATTATAGAATAAAAATAAGTTAAAAAAAAATACAGAGAGGTCCCACGTACATTTTACTCAGTATTCTTCAATGTTTACTTCTTACATATCATAGTACAATATCAAACCAAGATGGTACATTGATACAATATGTGTGTGAAGTTCTACATCATCTTATCACATGTGTGGATTGGTGTAAACACCACCACAATCAAGAAATGGAACTATTTCATTACCGAAAAGATCTCCTTCATACTATTTCTTTATAGTCATACCCACTGGTCCCACTGCCATCCCTAATCCCTGACAACCACTAATCTGTTCTGCATATATATATAGTTTTGTCACTTATATAATGTCATACAAGAGGAATCATACAGTATGTGAGCTTTTGAGATTGGATTCTTTCACTCAGCATAATGCCCTTGGAGTCCATTGAAGTAGTTATGTTCACCAATAGTTTGTTCTATTTTACTGCTGAGAATGTAATCCAGTTTGTTTAACTATTAATCTATTCAGGGACAATTCAGTTGTTTTCAGTTTCTGTCTATTATGAATAAAGCTGCTATGTACCTATATGTACAGGTTTTGTGTGTACATAGTTTTTCATTTCCTTGGATAAATGCCCAGATTTGCAATTCTTGGGACATTTAGTTGTTTTTTTGTTTTGTTTTGTTTTGTTTGACAAATAATTTACCATGGTGGTTATTCCATTTGAAACTCCCACCCACAATAGACAAAATCCAATTTCTCTGCATTTTTTCTGGCATTTGGTGTTGTCATTGTTTTTATTTTAGCTGTTTTGATATGTGCATAGTGATATCTCATTGTGGTCTTAATTGGCATGTCCCTAAAAGCTAGGGATGTTGCACATCTTTTTATGTACTTATTTGTTATTTGTAGGGTGAGCCTATTTTTACATGTACTGTGTTCTATATCATACCTATATCGTCTCTGTTTGTGTTAGTGTTTGTGTCATGTGAGTATAAAAAAATTCACATCAGCTGGTCTCCTAACACACCACTAAGGTAATTTTATTATTCCACCTATTTAATTCCCTCCGAGCATTGTAATATAGCTCATTTCTGCTTCTGTAAAAGGCATGTGCTTTTTTCTGATAATTTACTGAAGAATGTGATAGCCATGAATATAGTATATCAAAATCATTGTTATCAGATAATTAGCTCATCCCTCCAAATAATCCAGTCTTTTAAAATCTTATCCAAGCCAGAAGACACAAAGAAGATTTATCAAGTGAACGGAATTACAGTCTGCAAGGCAGAGACGAGTCAGGTTAAAATCTTCTTTAGCAATCCAATCGAGATTGTGAATTACACACAGATCTCATGGCTATGTATATGATGCCAATTCACTATTTCTAGCTTCTAAGGAAGTGGAAACATCACATTTTCAGTATTAAAAGATGAAAAATATTTTGTTTGCCATGATATTTTGAAAGAAATCCATAAAATTATATGTTTATCCAGAAACACACGTCTGTATAAATAACTGGCAATCAACTCTAATATTAAAGTGATCTGAAGTCTAAGACAACAAATATTATACTTAGTTTCTCTGTCCTTGCTCTAATTTATGCACCACAAGTTGCCTTATAAACCCTTGAACCTCTTTGAAATACAGATTAGACATCTAAGTTAAAATTGAATGATGATTAGAATCCAAAACTTCAAGAATAACATTTTAAAGAATAACTCCTACTATGTGTGATTCCTCGGTTTGTTTATTTCCACTTTTATTTTATTCCCTCAATAGCAATACAATTCTAACATAACTTCATAGGATAATAATCTTATATACTATGAGGCCTATAAAGGGCTACAGATAAGGTAGAATATAATGGTTAGGTGTCAGGATTTTTTGGTTCAAAACTTGTCTCTGTCATTTACTAACAGAGTAAATTAGGGCACGTTATTTGAATTTCCCATTTTAGAGTTTCTTCATCTGTAAAAAAGGGAAGCGATGGTGCCTAGCTGCTTGAGTTTAGGGGAGTATAGATTGACATAGCACAAATAAAGTGCACAAAACAATGTCTAGCACACAGCAAAATACTCAATAAATGCTGGCTATTCTTATTATTTAAAAACATATATCACTAGTAATGAACAATTAGAATTTAAAACATAATGCTACTTACATTAGCATAGGGTGGGGTAGTGATACTTAGGTACAAAACTAATAATATGTGTGCAAGATCTATATGAGGAAAACTATTAAACTCTGATGAAAGAAAGCCAAGAATAACTGAATAAGTGGAGAAATAGTGTATGTTTGTGGATAGGATGACTCAATATTGTCACGATGTCTTTCCCAACTAGACTTATAGATTGAACACAATCAAAATCAAAATCTCAGCAATCTTGTGTATATTGACAAACTGATTCTAAAGTTTATGTGAGCAGCAAAAGATCAGAGTAGCCAACACAATATAGAAGAATAAAAACAAAATTGGAGAAATAATGCTACCTGACTTCAGATTTACTATAAAGCTACAGTAATCAAGACAGTGTGGAATAATCAAAAGAATAGACAAATAAATAAATGCAACAGAATAAAGATCCTAGAAATAGACCACACGAACAGAGTCAACTCATCTTTAACAAAGGAGCAAAGGCAATACAATGGAGAAAAACATAGTCTTTTCAACAAATAGTGCTGGAACACTAGATATTCATAATGAAAACAAAACAAAAGAATCTAGACACAGGCTATATATCCTTCACAAAAATTAATTCAAAATGGATCATAGACGTAAATATAAAATGCAAACTATAAAAAACCTGGATGAAAACATAGGAGAAAATCTAAATGAACTTGGGATGGCTGATGACTTTTTAGATAGACCCCCAAAGTCATGATTCATGAAAGAAAAGAATTGATAACTTAGGTATTGTTAAAATTAAAAACTACTGCTTTGTAAAATACACTGTCAAGAGAATGAGAAGTCACTGACTAGGATAAAATAGTCCTAAAAGACATGTCTAATTAAGGATTGATATCCAAAATGTATAAAGTCCTCTTAAAACTCAAGAATAGTATTAAAAAACTTGACTAAAATGAAAAACCCAACTAAAAATGGCAAATGACCTGAATGGACACCTTGCCAAAGAAGATATACAGATAACAAATAAGCATATAAAAAGATGTTCCACGTCATATGTCCTTAGGGAATTGCAAATCAAAACAACAATGAGATACCTCTATACTTATTAGAATAGCCAAATTCTAAATTACTGACAACTTCAAATGCTAGCAAGAATGTGGAGCAACAGTACTCTCATTTATTGTTGATTGGAATGAAAAATGGCATAGTCACTTTGGAAGACAGTTTGGTGATTTCTTACAAAAGGAAACATACTTCGACAATAAGAGATCCAGTAATAGTACTCCATGGTATTAACCCAAACAATTTGAAAACTTATGTCCATACAAAACACTGCCATGCATATTTATAGCATCTTTATTTATACTTTCCAAAACTTGGAAGCAACCAAAATGCCCTTCAGAAGGTGAATGGATACACTGTGGTACATCCAGAAAATGGAATATTATTCAATACTAAAAAGAAATGAATTATCAATCTATGAAAAGACATGGAGGAACATTAAATGCATACTACTATGTGAAAGAAACATATCTGAAGGGAACACAAAGTGTATGATTCCAAGTGTATGACATCCTGGATAAGCTTGGCAAAATGTATGCTGACAGTGAAAAAGATCAGATGTTGGCTGGGATTAAGGAGTAAAGAGAAATAAATAGGTGGAACATAGACGATTTTTAGGGCAATGAAATTATTCTGTATGAAACTATAATAGTGGATCCATTTGTCAATACCCAAGAATGAACCCAAGGATTGTACACACCAAGAATGAACCCTAATGTAAACTATGGGCTTTGTGTGATAATGTTTTGTGAATACAGATTCATCCACTGTAAATATACCAAGAAATATTTATACAGTTCCTGGGTAGGGCATGATACAGAATCAGTATGCTGGACCTTGTGCTTCTTTCTTCTAATGCTTGCTATCTCATATATGTATGGTTCCCCATCTTTGTCCAGTCTCTTCCTCTGAGAAGTTATGATAACCTCTTCTTTGATACTTTTTTGATTCAAGATCATAAATGATATTGTTCTCTTTACATGTTCTGCATTGCTATCTATACTTCACCAAGGGTTGGGTGTGGAGGAAGCATTTGTTGTCAGTCATTCCACAGTTTCATTTCAAGAATCTTGGCTCTAATTCACTCAATTCAAGTCCAGCTATATTGTTTCATTCCACTTATGGTCTAAAGCATAGTTATTTTATTAGAAATCATTATTGTACATCTCTTATTCTTTTTCCTATTTCTAAAATTATTTTTACATACTTAAAACAGACTCTTTTAGTGTACAAGTCTATGAGTTTTGAAAAATGTATAGTTGTATGACCACTGCAGTAATCAAAATTCAGAGAAGTCCTATCACCTCTAAAATTTCCATCATGATATCCTTTTGTAATCATAGTCTCTCTATAAGCTAAATTCCTGGATCACTGAAGAACTCAAAGAGGAAATAAAAAAAAAAAATAGCCGGAGACAAATTAAAACAAAGACATGACAATCCAAAACCTATGGAACATAGAAACAGCAGTTCTATGAGGGAAATTTAGAGCAATACAAGCTTATCTCAGGATCCATTGACTGTTTAATAGCATACTGTTTAGCCTCCAAGTGTTTGTGTTTTTTTGCAGTTTTTTTTCAATATGTAATTGATTTCTAGTCTCACAGCATTGTGGTCAGAAAAGATGCTTGATATGATTTCAGTTTTTGTAAATTTAGGGGTATTTCTTTCGTGGCCTAGCATGTGATACATACTGGAAAATGTTCCATATGCACTTAAAAAGAATGTGTATTCTGCTGCTTTTGGGTGAAAAGTTCTAAATATATCTAATATATATATTCATTGATCTTATGTGTTATTTAAGGTCAGTGTTTCTTTATTGATTTTCTGTCCATTGACGTAAGTGGCATGTTAAAATTCCCTACTATTATTGTGTTACTGTCAATTTCTCCCTTTTTGTCTGTTAATATTTGTTTTATATATTGATATTTAGGTGCTCCTGAATTAGGTTCATATATATTTACACATGCTACATCTTTTTGGATTGATCCCTTGATCATACGTAATGTTCTTCTTTGTCTCTTGTTAGAGTCTTTGTTTTAAAGTCTATTTTCTTTGGTATAAGTATTGCTACCCTGGCTTTTTTGTTTGTTTGTTTTTTTAAATTTCCATTTGCATGGAATACCTTTTTCCATCCCCTCACTTTTCATTCTGTGTGTGTCTTTAGATCTGAAGTGAGTCTCTTCTAGGCAGCATATATATGGGTGTTGTTTTATGTCCATTCAGCCACTCTATGTGTTTTCATTTGAGCATTTATTCCATTTATATTTAAATTAATTATTGATGAGTATGTATGTATTGCCATTTTGTTAATTGTTTGGGGTTTTTATGATTCTTTTTTGTTCCTTTCTTCTTCTTTTGATGATTTCCCTTGTGATTTGATGACTATATTTTTATGTTTGGATTCCTCATTTGTGTGGGCATCTATTATGGTTTTTTAGTTTGTGGTTACCATGAGGTTCATTATTTAAAATTGCAAATGTATTTTAACAACCTTATATTTTGCCCCCTGCCCAACATTTACTGTTTTTGATATCATATTTTACATCTTTTTATTTTTTTATAGGATAAAGTACTTTATTTTTTTAATACATCTTTATTGGAGTATAATTGCTTCACAATACTGTGTTAGTTTCTGTTGTACAGCAAAGTGAATCAGCCATATGGATACATATATCCTCATATGCCCTCCCTCTTAAGCCTCCCTCCCACCTTTCCTATCCTGAACCCCTCTAGGTGGTCACAAAGCACCTTGCTGATCTCCCTGTGCTATGCAGCTGTTTCCCACTAGCTATCTATTTTACATTTGGTAGTGTATATATGTTGATGCTTCTCTCACTTTGCCCCAACTTCCCCCTCCCCACCCCGTGTCCTGAAGTCCATTCTCTATGTCTGTGTCTTTATTCCTGCTTTTGTGTGTGTGTATCTCTTAACTACTTATTGTAGATATAGATAATTTTACTACTTTTGTCTTTTAACCTTCCTACTAGATTATACCTGGTAGATTTATTATCTTTACTGTATATTTGTTTTTATCCATGAGATTTTTCCTTTCCTAACTTTCATATTTCTAGTTGTAGCCTTTTCTTTTTCTCTAAGAGAAGTCCCTTAACATTTCTTCATTTCTTTTAAAACTGGTTTTGTGGTGCTGAACTCTTTCAGATTTTGCTTAGAACTTGTGATCTTTCCATCAAATCTGAATGAAAGCCTTGTCAGGTAGAGTATTCTTGCTTGTAGATTTTGTTTCTTTCTTTCTTTCTTTCATCACTTTAAATATATCATGTCATTCTCTTCTGGTCTGCAAAGTTTCTGCTGAAAAGTCAGCTGATAGCCTTAGGGGAATTCCCTTGTATGTAACTTGTTGTTTTCCCCTTGCTGCTTTTAATATTCTCTCTTTATCTTTTTTTAATTTAATTTTTTACTGAAGTCTAGTTGATTTACAATTTTGTGCCAATCTCTGCTGCATAGCAGAGTGACTCAGTTATACACATATTGACATTCTTTTTTTATGTTCTTTTCCATTATGGTTTATCAGAGGATATTAAATATAGTTCCCTGTGCTATACAGCAGTATCTTATTTTTTATCCATCTCATATATAATAGTTTACATCTGCTAATCCCACACCCCCAGTCCTTCTCTCTTTATCTTAAATTTTTGCCATTTTAATTACAATGTGTCTTGACATTTTTCTCTTTGGGATGATCCCATTTAGACTCTGTGCTTCTTCCTAGGTTATGGAAGTTTTCAGTTATTATTTTTTCAAATATGCTCTCTCTCTTCTCTTTCTGGGACCCTTATAAGGCAAATGTTAGTATGATTGATGTTGTCCTAAAGGCCTCTTAAACTGTCCTCAGTTCTTTCTTTTTTCTGTTCAGCTTTCAGATTTCGACTATTGTCTTCCAGTTCACTAATCCAGTCCTCTCTATCTGTTAATTTACTGTTGATTCCAACTAGTATATTTTTAATTTCAGTAACTATATTTTCAGCTCTATTTAGTTCTTCTTTATATTTTCTAACTCTTGGTTAAAAACTTCTGTCTTCTCACTCTGTTTATCCATTATTTTCCCAAGTTCTTTAAGCATCTTTATGATCATTACCTTAAACTTTTTATTGGGTGGACTGCTTATCTCTACTTCACTTAATTCTTCTGGGGTTTTATCTTATTCCTTCTTTTGGAACATATTTCTCTGTCACCTCATTTTGCCTAATTTATTATTTTTTATTTCTATGTATTTGGAAGATTGGTTAAATTTCTTGATCCTGCAGAAGGGCCCTTATGTAAGAAATGTCCTATGGGGCCCAGCAGCACACTCCCTTCTGGTTACCAAGGCTATATGCCCTCTATATGGGCTACATGTGTCTTTGTTTTGGTGGGCTGACTACTGTGGGCATCCTGGTAGGTATGGCTGGCTCCTGGTCTGGTTGATTGCCAGGCCCTGCCTTGCAGGCCACTGGTGAGTGGGGCAAGATCCTTCTGTGGCTGGCTGCACCTCCATGGGAGTCCCAGTCCTGATGTTGGCCCACAGGTGAGCAGTGTCAGGTCACAAGGCAACTGGCTATGAAGGCTGAAGGTCCCAGAGCTAGTGTAAACCTGCTGTTGTGTGGGTTCATGTCCTGGGGGATCCCAGACCTGGAATCAGCCTTCTGGTGGGTAGGACCAATTCTTGACAAGGCTGGCTACAGTGTCTGGCATGACCTATGGCTGGTGATGGCCTTCTAGTGGGTGGGGCAAAATTCTGACATGACTGGCTGAGGACCCCACCTGGATCTGGCCTGCTGTTGTCAGGCTGGGACCCAGGGCACCTACTAGGTTGGTGCTGGCCTGCTAGTGGGTGGCCAGGTCTTGACACAGCTGGTTGTAGGGCTGTGGGTTTGAATCTGGTGGCAGCCCACTGGTGGGCATGGTCAGAATCCAGGAAGTTCCAGAGCAGGTGCCCACCCATCAGTGGGTGAGGCTGGGTCCTGGGGCTAATGCCTGTTCACTGATGGGGTGTGCTGGGTCCTGGGTTCTCTGGCTGTGGAGAGAGGCCGGGGATCTTGGAGCTGATGTCTGCTTGCTGAGGCCTAGGGGGACCCGGGGCTAGTGTTGGTGCAGAGCCAGGTCCATGATAACTTGCTGCAGAGCCCTGGGGTTCCTGAAGTCAGCATTGGCCTGCAGCTGGATGGAGCCAGGGCCCAGTAAATCACACCCCCTGATGTGTGAGGCCAGTGCTGGGGTTAGTGCTGGCCTGCTGGTGGGCTGAGTCGTGTCTGACGTCTAGCTTCAGGGAGTCTGGGGGTCCCAGGGCTAGTGACTGCCCTCTGATGGCAGGCCTGTTTCCCCCGACAGTTGGGAATTTAGGGGTTCCCAGGATAGCTGGTCTGCTGGTATGTGGGGCCATGTCCCCACCCAGCTAATTGCCTGGCCTGGGGAATTCCAGGACTAGGGCTGACTGGGCCAGGTCCTAGCACTAGTAAACTAGAAGGAGAATTCTAAAATGGTTCTCACCAGCACCAGTGTACTCACATGGGATGAACTTTTCCAAATGCCTGCTGCCAGAATCTCTGTTCCTCAGAGTGAGTCTCAATTGTCTCTGGTCTCTCCCTGAGACTCTCCAAGATCAGCAGGTGGGTTTGATCCAGGGTCCATTCAAATTACTACTTCTGCCCTGGGTTTTGGAGCATCTGAGGTTTTGTGTGTGCCCTTTAAGTGTGAAGTCACTATGTTCCCCAGCCCTCTGGCCTTCCCAAAATTAAACCCAACTGAATTTCCAAGCTAAACATTATGGGGGCTCAACTTCCTGGTGCAGGACCTGTGGGCTGGGGATCTTGATGTGGTGCCTTGATCCCTCACTCCTTGGGGAAAACTTCTGCTATTGTAATTATCCTCTCATTTGTGGGTTGCTAACTGGGGGTGTGGGCCTTGACTATACTGCATCTCTTACCTCTTACTCATCTCATTGTGGTTCCTTCTTTATATCTGTGCTTCAGAAGATAGTTTTGCTACTCTCCAGGTTGCTCTCATAAAGAGTTGCCCTGTAAATAGTTGTAATTTTGGTGTGCCTCTGGGAGGAGGTGAGCTCAGGGTCTTCCTACTCTGCCTTCTTGGCAACTCCTTCTGTCTTTTCCCTTTCCAGTTGGTCAGAATTCCTGGTTGTCGGTATGCCAAGTAAATTTGGGTTGTATACTAGATAATTTGTTGTCTAGTTTTGAAATTATGTTTTGAAGCTTTAATTTTGTTAAAATTAATCTGGAGAATGTTGAATTGTTTTGTAATATAATATTAATAAATAATAATAAAGCGACGTCGCTATGAACGCTTGGCCGCCACAAGCATTAAGGGATTGATTTCTTCTTTTTCTTTTTATCTTTCTTTCTTCTTTCTTTTTTTTTTTTTTCAGTCCACATAGATAGGCTTTCTCTTAGAGTTTTAGGTGTCTTTTTCACTATGACAACAATGTTTTTGTTTTTGGTGCAACTAGGGAAGGAACATGAGAAAACACTAAAAAAACAAAACACACACAAAAATAATGAGACTCCCCATACTCTTAGGCTCACAGATGTTCATTTCCCAGTCCCTCTGCCCAAAAGATAGATTATTCTTGGAGATTTTAATGCCCATGCTTGATACACATATCCCCGATTCCACCCATTCATGAGGCAAGGCTAGAAGAAAAAGAGAAAGGAAAAAAAATTCACTACCACTGTATTGGTAGTTTTCAAGGTTTGACTTAACTCACTCACAAATCACCTGTTACTATTTACTTTTAGAGTCATATGGTGGTTTGCTTTGTAATTTATCTACAAATTTTAATAACAATCATTTAGAAAGAAACCATGAAGTGGAATTACTCCATCTTGACTGGTACTTAAACCCCTTTTAACTTTAATTTTTATCTATTTTCTCTATTGAAGGCAAATGCCTAAATGACAAACAAATATATCATATATATAAATATATGTGTATATGAAACACACTAGCACATGTGCACACGCATATACATAAATTTTATTCACTTCTGATTAAAAGGGTTGATGCTCATGTTGCAAAACTTCAGGACTATCTATAACAGAGGAACAAGGAATTTGTAATATTGGATAGCACTTTATTATATTTCAAAGCATTTTATATATCCTATATTATTTAATACTTGATTTCTTGAATCAAATTTTCAATTAAAGTTAAGGTGAATGCTGCTGGTGGAAATATAATAAGAGGATTTTGCAACTATTCTTCCTTCCTCTACTTTCTCTTGTTCACTTTACTGGTGTTCTTCTCTGGGATCCACATTTCTTTGAATTTGTCATTCCTGTTAGCTTGGGCTTATTACAGCATTGTTTATTAATAGAACATAAATAGATAGAGATGTATATCTATTCTTTTATCCTATTTTCTCTGATATACGTATACTATATCTAGAATGAATTGCCAATAAGATTTTATACCAGCAAATAATGACAACAAATAAGGTTTGAAAAATAAAATTAGTTTTTCCAGTATGGGTATATATTACTATGGTGATTGGAGTGGTGGCTAAATGTATTACTTACTTAGAAGGTATTTTATAATTTGACAAAATAGAATTCTGAAAAATAAATGTTGTTTGCTGGTTAAGTGAGAGGGTTATTTATCCCAAATTTGGTCATTTCCAACATCTTTTATTCTTAAGATTCTCAAGAGAACTCCAAGGGAAGGCTTATTATTTGCCTCTAACAATATAGAATGCAGAGGAGTAATGTTGCATTGTAGGGTAAACTCCTTCTGCATAGTCTATGCATTTTTACCTGCTCACCTTCTCCACGGGACTAAACCCAAATCTCAGATTTTACCAACACACTTTTAGGAAAAGCCAAATCAGAGAACCCCCCCAAAATAGTGAACTGAATAAAGTGCAAGACATTGTTTATTTCAAATTCCTGATGGAAAATTCCTAAGACTGCAGTTGTGAGAATGACTCCCTGAGCAATCGAGAGAAGTGCATAGAAAATGGGACTATGCCCAAATGCACCTTGATTTGTGCAGCATTAAGCACATTGTGTACCCTAGTCAAGGACCTTATGTAATGTCCTTGTATATGACCTATCCAGATTATTCCTCCACTTTGAGTAAGATGGGGTGGGGTGGAAGTGGTTTGTTAAGAAGGAGTTTTATCTCTCTGCAAGGGATTCACACGCATACACACACACACACACACACACACACACACACTCACTCCAGGAAAGAAACACAATTGCAATAAGAAAGTGCAAGTAAAGAAATATCTAATTATGAAGCAAGTTAAAATACGATGAATATTTTGAGCAATGGATTATGTTTGAAAATAGAGTATATGTTAGACCTGGATGCTTTGGACACTTTCCTTTAGAGGGTACAAGTTTAATAATTCAGGATCATATGTCATCTCTACAGACAAATTTCACCAATTATGTTGAGTGACTACAATTTTTATAGTTATATATTATTAATGATATTTATAACTATTTTACATATTTAAAACAATATAGAAAGCAAAAAATACCAATAATAAACCATAAATGTGCTAATATTTATTGATAGTTAAATCTCTCATTTTACATCTCAGAAAGAATGTGTATCAGTTTTAAGTTGATACATCAAGAAATAGGTATATAAGTGCAGTATTTGGTATTATAAGAAAACTACAAATGGAAGAAAAATGGAAATATATTTTCATCACTTCATCACCCTCAGGTAATGTGACTAAAGTTTGAAGAAACAAAAAAATATTATTTTATTCCATATTATTTTGTACTTATTTAAAATGTCTTGGCATGCTCACGTATTCTTTTTCTTAAAATGAACAAAATAAGTATTTATATATGCCTCCAAATAGTAAGTAGTAATAAAGATAAAAATCTGTGTAACAGAAGGGTAAAAATGTTTTTCTTTTTGTTATTTTTCCTGGGGCCTTCTGAGAAGGCTTAGCATGACATCTTGTAACAAAAAGCAGTCATTTTAAATTGCAATTTGAATAATTAAATAAAATACTTTTTCAAGTTGCATATAAGTTCCTGGGGAAATGATTTGTGTGAGACCTTTGTTAGAGAATTTAAGTATGTGATTATTTAAGATTAATTAATTCATGTAACATTTGTGAAACACATATAAAAGCCAGTCATTGTTACAGCTAATAGAAACACGATGATGAAAGAAACCAGTCTTTGCTCTTGATGACTGCTCAGGCAACAAGGGGAGAGAGAGCGCTGACTATTTTAAAAGTGACATTCTATGCTAGAAAAAAAAAAAAAGTGACACGTTATCAGAAGAGGAACTTATAATTGGGCCAGGGATATTAAAATGGCTTAAAAAGGAAGACCTTGAAGGATAAGTAGGACCTCAAAATAAAAAAGACAGTCTAAGACATGGGTAACAAAGTTCAAGTATCAGGACGTGTGTGGACCATTGGATGAGATGCATAAATGGCCAGAGATGAAAACAGTAAAGTGAGCAGAGGTTGGTTGGCTCATGAAAAAATATTTTAATCCAAAAAGAGATTTGTTTTTATCCTACCAACACTAAGAATTTATTAAATTATTTTAACCATAGAATATTGAGGATGGATTAAGTAGAAGGAGGCCAGAGGCAAAGATGCAAGTTATTAAGCTATTGCATTATTTTAGAGCCTGCAACTTGTTTATTGGGAAGATGACTGAGAGTGGATGGAATCTTGAAAACCTAAGACGTTAAAGTCATCAATTTTGTTTCTTCAGCTTTGTTTTTGTTTTCATCTCTTTCACCTTTTATAGGGAGCAAAAGAAGGATAATGGTACATCTTTTCATAAGTAAAAGCTAATGGATACTTTATTGTATTCAATGCTTATTTCAGTTAATATCACTGATAATTTAATGCCCAGCAACATCTATAAAATTATTATTTTTAAGGTACTTGAATTTCAAATCTCAGATACAGGATTCTGTAATTTTTTTTCAACAACTATATCCAAACATTGTAAAATTATCTCTATTTTTAATAAATCATGTTAATAAAAATTGTTTCTATGTCAACCTTAACTTCAAAATATCTCTATTTCACAGATCTTTTAATGATACATATAGTTGGGGCAATAGTACCAACAGGACATGTGTTTGTTTATTGTATATGTTTTTGAATAAATAACACACAGTGTTATCTTTATACACAGTGTGTGTGTTATGCACTGGGTGTTATTTGTGTCAAGCAATATGCCAACCTCTTTCTTCCCTTAATTGAGATTCCCATCCTTCAGAATCATACACAGAAGACAGAAATTTTCCATGTGTAAGGTCAGTAGACTCATATGTCATCTTGACTGAGGCAATTATTATATTATTTTTGATACAACCTTTTTGAAATCCAAAAAGATTCCAATTTCATACTCACTCAGTACTCCCAAATTTATATATACTTGAGAACCTCAAAACACAAAATAAGATTTTGATTCTTCATTTACTGTATTAATTTTCTACTTCAAAATTCTCTAAAATTAGAAAAGACACTGAGTATGAAACCCCCAGGTCTCATTTAAAAACAACTTGAATTGCCGTAATTATCATAAATCACTCTAAGGGGGAAATTTTCTAACAGTTATGACACCATCACATTTGAGTTCATTAGGGCTTTTCTAAATAAAACATAAGCTTTCATTCTAAGATAATGCCATGTGCCTCTTTTGTATTTTCACTCAACTGGATGTCAACTTATAATTTTAAACTGAATGAGTAAAACACTTCATAAATTTTTTCTAATGAAGTTCATAGTTAGCTATCAAAATAACCTTCTTTAGCATATTATTAAAAAATTCATTCACTACATGATGAGTAATCAGATGTTGTAGTCATGTTATGGTGAGAACTTAGGGCACCTCTGAGCTAGAGTACATTGCTGGATTAGTTAACTCAGATGGTTACCGAAACAAATGCAAATTTAAATTTCTGGAAACCAGATAATTTTGCTCCCTTTTACAATCTCAATCTAACCACCAAATCCATCTTTAAAAGTATCTGTCACTGTTTTAAGCACTGTCACAAGAGGTTTTATAGATTTATCTTCATCTTTTTTAAACTCGATCTCTTAAATTCCAAAAGGAAGACCCCCAAACTGGAGGTCCATAATCTAATTAAAATGATATTGCATAGAAGAAAACACTCTCTGAGTAGAAAATCACTTTTCCATGCTATACTGTAAATGGAAAATTAATTCATTTTAGGTGTTAGTAGGGCGCCAGGTAACTTTACTGGATTCAGAGATCTAGTTACTTAATTAGATTCAGAGATGTCTCAATCTCCATATACACATCTTCCTCAAACAGTAAGCTTTTATATATGAAACACTTCTGGAAACTTCACTTTCACCTCATTCATACCCCAAATTATTTGCTATCCATAAATATGAATTAAAGGCAATGCTAAGCAAATAAAAATGGGACAGAACAAAATAAAGCTTAGGGTATAAAATGTGAACTGACATTGGAAAAATGAGATAAAAGCAAAATAAAGTATCAGAATTAGATCAGAAAGAGATATATTGGCAAAAATTTATAATGCAGTTTCCTATTTCTCTCATTAGCAAGGACAAGCTAGAAGTTTCGCTATCACTGCAAATTGCATGTTTCAAACAAACCCTATTAGTATCATGGCCCATTTCATCTCCCTGTTGAATGATTTTTTGACTTGTCACATTGTCCTTATCACAGGTGACCATTGTTGACTTGAGGTTTCTTAGAGGCATCTAAACCTTAAATGAAAGGAATTAAGAATGAATTTGGAGACAACAATAAAATAATTCTCTTTACACTCCAGTATTCTGAGTTTGGACCTGAATGAGACCCCTTAAGGGCTTTCATTTTCAAGCCAGTGCCTAAATACTCATGAATGGCTTATCCTTACATGGAGATGATAGAAATATTCTAATGTCATTTGAGGGCATCCAAAATAACCCTGAATCCCAATGCAATCATGAGCATAATGCTTAAGAGTGTGGGATGATGATTTAATTAAGTTCATATTCCAGTTTAACCACTCAGTAATTTTGCTACATATGTTACATGATATTCTTTTGGAGCCTCAGTTTTCCATCTACAATGTCTATGCTAATTACAAAGTAACTTTTGTGTACAGCAAATGATAGAAAGTGTGTGAAATTACTGACTGTAAAACAACCATACTAATATTATCACTCTTGTATTAATATCATTAGTAATAAAATAAATTCAAGATTTTTTCTCTGAAAGAAGATAATTCAAGGATAAGCTTTGCTTAACCTAATGTTATCATTTTAATATCTCTTGCTCTAATTTAACAAAGGACTTGCTTCATTTTAATTAGTTCAGATAACCTGTCTCCTTTACCCAGTGGCTCGATCTTGGCACTGACACATTACTGTTCTAAGTTTACTTCTGGGAGGTTTGCCTCTTTTCCAGGCAACTGATAGGACTAGCCTGCAGTTTGCTGAGTTACTAAATAATTCTCCTTGTCTCTCAATCTAGAAATTTAAGAGCCGTTTTTAGTATTTTCTTTGTTCTCATTCACTGTATGCAGTCAGTTAATATCTTTCATTTCTAACTCAGTAAGCCCATGTCTTCTGTATCTTCTACAAGTGCTTGATTTCTTTCTTTTCCCTGGCTTATTGGACCAGGTTTTTTTACATTGTGGTGCTATTATCACTGTCTCACCTCTCTACATCATACTCTTCAATTCCAAAATATTTTTTCTAAAATGCAAATTTAATTATACCCTCTGAAAAAAACATTCTTTCCTAAGTATACACTTGCTTCAGAATATATTTTTAACTGTCTTTAGTTCTGCTATTATTGTTATCATTGTTGCAAGTTCAGTTCAAGCCTGTTTAATCATGTAACACACTAAAGACAAAAAGTCCTTCTCAGTTTGAATTGGGTGTCAAATCCCCTAGAGGTAATCATTTTTAAGAGTTTTCCATGAATCTCTCTAAAGATATTCTAAACACTCTTTCTCTCTCATGCAAACACTCACACACAACACATACACAATTGCATAGGTATGTATATATGGATATGTATATGCATATGAGTATGCATATGAGATTACAAGAAGGATTAGATTGTCAAGTAAAACTCACTAGAATCTGACATTTTATCCAATATAAAGCTGTGCAAATAATTCCAAGAATCCTAGTAATCCTAAGGCACAGATGAAGTGTGAAGTAGCTGGAACTGCCAAAGTTGCTCCCATGTTGGGTTTTTATACCATATTTTTTGTGTTCAGGCCCAAATATAATATATGTAGGCACATCGTTACCCAAAAGGAATCTGTTTTTTCTTTGGTTATGAAGCATCCCCATTTTATGTTGTGACAGTTATATAAAATAAGCTTCATTTTTCAATTACATTTCATGTAATATATAACACATGTTATTTTCCAACTTGCACTTTTGTTAAAATTACTATGAACAGTTTTATTTATAGCTATGTTATTATTTTTAATGGCTTCCCAATATTTTAAAAATATACTCTAATTTGTGTTTCTTTTCCCATACTAATGGGTACTTTATTGGTATTCTGATACTACCATGATACTTAAATTTGTAGGATTTTGACATCTTTTTTCTCATTTGTACAAACATATCTGAAGAAATATTCTTAAGAGGGCTATACATTTCTATAAGAGGGTTATAAATGTCAAATCCAAAGCAGATATTTCAACTTACACTCTCATTATTTGTATGAGTACATATTTTACTTTAACAGTTGACATCATTATCATTATTTTTAATTTTTATCAAGTTTATGAGTAAAAAGTGTTATCTCAACTTCTGTATGGTTTTATTCACCAACAGACATTTTTTTGGAGTGCTTATAAGTTGATAGGCACCATTTTTGCAGATGTAATGCAGTGGTAAACAAAATATTAAAGTCCTCATTGAGCTTCAGAGAGGAGAAAGACTAAACAAATAACAATGAAATGGAATGGATAATAGTAGTAAGTTCTGCATAAAGCTCCAAAGAAAAAAATAAAAACAGTTTAAAAGGTTGGGAGGTTGCTACTTTCAAATGGATTGAGAAGACTCTCTCTGAACAAGTTAAAATTTAAGCAAAAACCTTAGAAATTTTGATTTTTAGATATATTTGAATGACCACTCAGAATTTACATTTCTTTAATTATGTTTAAAATTTAGTGCCTTCCGGGCTTCCCCGGTGGCGCAGTGGTTGAGAATCTGCCTGCCAATGCAGGGGACACGGGTTCGAGCCCTAGTCTGGGAAGATCCCACATGCCACGGTGCAACTAGGCCCGTGAGCCACAATTACTGAGCCTGTGCTCCGCAACAAGAGAGGCCGCGATAGTGAGAGGCCCGCGCACCGCGATGAAGAGTGGCCCCCACTTGCCACAACTAGAGAAAGCCCTCGCACAGAAACGAAGACCCAACACAGCCAAAAAATAAATAAATTAAAATTTAGTACCTTCCAACATGTTTATTTGTGTTTGATTTTCTGTGAAATGCTTATTTATAGCATTGATTATTCTTCTCAGTTGCATTTTTTTTTTCTTTTTTTAATTGAAGTATAGTTGACATACAACATTATGTTAATTTCAGGTGTGAGTTGTATATTTTTATTATACATTTTAAAATTTTCTCTTTTAAATAGTCTAAAAAGCATATCTTTGAATCCCAAGGTTTTGTCTCATCCTTGTCAAATTCTAAAACATGTATTATATACAAGTTACACAGACCTTCTAACTCTATACCGCTATCATTTTTTTCTCCATATAGGATACACATATACATCCTTAAAGACACAGCCTATTTATCTCCTCAGCTGTGAAACCATCCTTGACATGCCAAGAAAGAGTTGGTTCTTTTCCCCTCTGATTTCCCAATAGCTTATCTTTATCTCTGTTGTATTTATCACACTCTATTGTAAACCTGTGCTCATGTCTGAGGTAAACACTGGATTGTGACCTCTTATTCATTTGCTTCCCAAGATTCATCACAGTGTCTAATGCTTAGTAGGTTTTCAAAGAATATGGTCTAAGAGAATAGATAAGTAACTGAAAGACTGCAACATTCTTCTCTAGAGGACAGATAGACAATAGCTAAAATCTCATTTGCAGGTTGTAAGTTCATCACTTTTTGTCTTCCCCATATAAGAAACCTACTCTAGCTAGCTGTGGGGAGTCACACTCTGTCTTCTTACGTGTGCATTGACCTTTTGCTTACTAAGTAAGACCGTTCACATTTATCTGATTGTGTTGATTTAAGCCATCTCTTACTGTGTCAGTTTTGTTCCTTACTCCACATTTTCATTCCTTCCTCCAGCCTGTTATATTTCTCTGGAGGTCTGGTTGGTATTAGCTAGAAGCTTAATTAGCACCATCTTTACTACCTTTGCACATTGTTTCTGAATTCAGTAAGAGGAAAGGAAGTTGGAAAAGCTCCCTGAGGTCTTTGTCTAGATAATACCTAATGATTAGTTCTACAAGTTCCCTAATTATTCCATTGTATTTGTCCTTGAGTTATGTCTAAGGATGATATCTTTGTTATGCTTTCAACCCAAGATGATAAACTTGCAGCATAAAAATAAAGAGAGTACACAATGAGGCTGCTGCTTGTAAGCACACTTCTAGGCCACTATCTTCCATTGATTTGTGCCCTAGGGTTAGAATCTGATTTGAATCTCAAACAAAATCTTTAAGTTTTGGATGTGAAAATGTCAGTGGCCTCCATCTACATGGGGGCAAGAAAGGTGGGTCTGTAAGTGCCCAGGAAGTGGTCAATATTCCAGTCACAGAAGGAAAGCTTGTCAAGCAGATGTTAGTTCCTAGAAACCTGGTTAGGAAATCACCCTACATGTTGTGCATCATTTGTAAGGATAGGCAACAGCCTATCACAAACACACTTTTGGTCCATAGAGATTTTCCACAGATATTTGTTGATTAAACAATTAACTGGACACCATGAGCATGGAGGATACAGCACATTGGGGAATCCAAGAGGGATTGAGGCAGTAAGAGTCCCTGAAATAGGCCAGCTCCTGTTCATAGGGAGCAGTCAGTGAAATGGAGATTGCAAAGCCAGACGAAGTGACTGGAATATTCAAAGGTCCAGACCAAAGAGATTAAAATCTAACCAACTGCTGCGGTACTTATAATCAACCAACCCCGATTACAACTCAGATGTCTGAACTTTGGGTGAGGAAACAAGCATGTAACCATTAAAAAAAAAAATCAAAAGGGGAGATTGTATTGGAGAAAGGGGAAAACAATGCTTAGCTGGCAGAATATCCTGGTAGAAATGGTCAGATATCTGTGTACAGCAGTCAAATGGAGTGCCAGTATTAGAATGATAGCTAAGAGAGGTGTAATGTCTCCAAGGAACATTCTTCCTCACATGCTCTTCTGGAAGGGAAAGTGCTTTGAGATATTCCTTAATTTCAGAAATGTTAAAACAGGGCCAAAACATGTCATTAAATATTTAAACTTTAAACCATTAGAAAGAGTACTTGGTGATTCATGTAAATCAGCAGATATCTCAGAGTGTAAAATATTTGATTTCAGTTTTTCAGAGACATTTTTGTGACAGGGGACCATTCACATTTCAGATCAACTCTTCCTCTGTTTTTAGAATAAATAATATATACAGGAAATTTTATGTAAATTTATTGAAGTTTTCCATGTGCAGAGAAAAATTCATGATGATAATGTTAAGATGCAGATGGTAGCTCTGGATGTAAGTCAGTTGTTTATGTAGAAAATTATTCCAATAAAGTTAAAGGTAATTGTTATGTAATTTATTATTTAACAGTGCTTTGGCATAGAACTTAAGGCCAGAAACAAGGAAATAAAATTTCTTATGAATTTTTAATAAGAAGGTTTTTTACTTTTCTGTCTTAAGGGTTAGATCAGTTTCTAAATATACTGAATGTCAAATAATTCTGCTTTAAACAATCTTGTTTCCTGAAAATCCATACTAATAAAAGAAAAAAGTGATCAAATCTGTAGGTAAGAATTCATTCCAAAATGACTTATTTATTTTAAAGAGGATTCTCAATCTTGTTTCTACACTCAGTATAAATTCTGGGTAGTGGGAGAGGTTGATCAGTTTCAAGATCTTTCAGTGCAAGAAGGTATGGAGTGAGGAATAAGAAGGAAAGGAACTGAGGCATTACATACAGGAAAACTTAACAAAGTGGAAAATTTTAAAATGTCATACCATATATAAGGCCAGGCATTTTGGGTATCATTAGTCTGGGATACAAAAGAATTAGTATAGCCTAAACTTTACATCCTCTGAGTTTTTAAGTATTTTTTTTAAATCTAGATTTGTCTTAAGTATAACATTAAAATTTTTAGGGGTAAGCTTCTAAGGGTTGAAAGGTCTGGTTGGTTTTTAATCTCTCTTTTTCTCTTTGTCTCTCATTTGATTTGTTACGCTTTTACATTAAAAAAAAAAATAGCAAATCATTGAAGTGTTTCAGAGATCAGAATGAGGTCCAGAGTTGAGGATATAAAACATATGTTCATTATAGCTGAATCCAAATTCTCAGTTTGGAAGAGAGGTAGAAAAAGAGAGCACATATTTTTTATTTCACTAGATTTCTTCCTTGAGTTAAGCAAAGAACAAAGAAAAAGATTCATGGAAGAATCTCATAGAATAAAGACATTACTTTTGGCTCTAACTTCCTTTATACTCGAATCGTCTCAAGAGCCTGACTGTGGTGGGTAAAGAAGAGGTGGGTAGAACAGGAATAGCTGGGAAATCCAAAATTCTAAATATTTATTTAAAAACCTTGGATCCCAAGTCACTTTTTGCTATGATTCATTGTTTTAAATTTTATTTTAGACACAAGCTTTGCTTATATCAGTGATTGATTACAATGAGTGTCACTGGCATATCATTGCTCCTTAATATGGAAGAAATCACAAGTTTATTCCACCAAATTGCAGTTACTTTGTCAATACAAAATGATATTTGGAAAAGGTATTGGGTGAAAAATGAAAGTGTACTTACAGATATACAATCATATTTGCTTCTGTGTGACTCTAAATATATCAGTTATAATCTTTTCACATATGGAGAAACACAGATTTTGAGAAATTTTGAAAGTATTTTAGAAAATAAGTTAAGAGTTTGTGTGTGTTTTAATGACTTTCCTCGCATGCAATCAAAGGAATGAATTGTTCTTGGCCTTAAAACCCAGACTACAATTATGAAAAAAACTCTAAACCTGTCACTCCAAATTCTCTCTGAGACTTTTCCTGTGATAAAACATCTGATGCTTCTGGTAAATAATGTTTCACAAACCATACTTTTACTGGGACTGTACATGAAGAACACAAAGTCTAAAATAGAGCTATAAAAAAATATGTAGGTTTAACAACAACAGCTGCTACATGCCACAGAAATTTAAAACAGGAATGCATAGCAAATGAGTCAGGCAAGACTTGACAATTGGAGCCATTATAAAAGTAGTTTTAGAGAGCAACAGTTTTTTGTTTTTTCTTTTCCCCTGATAGCCAGAGGCAGAGTATTTGAGACACTGCAATGCAGAAATCAGTCCTGATTGCTTTACTGAATACTTTATTTGAAATTTCTTCAATTATATTTTAAATAACATTGAAAGCATTGAGCAAGCATGGTCAATAAAACATTTGTTGCTTTATCTTAATTTTGTCTCTCACTTTCTTTCTGTGGCAGTATTTACTCTGGTAGAAATCAATGGACTTATGATATAGAAGAATAAAGATTACTGACAATTAAATTATCAAGAAAAAATTATAAAATTGATTTTGAACTCTTTTTAAAAAAAGAAACATAATCATCATCTGATGATGAAATTTTTCTAGGTCAGAACTTAGAATAATAACAAATATTGTTTTGTTTGTAGATAAATAAACATACATTCATTTTTATATAGTTAATGAATGTTTAATGGTAATTTAGATTAAATATTTGGATATTGGGATTAGAGAGATTTTTCTTGCATCCAGATAAAGAGATTTTTACAAACAATATTAGATTCATAGTTTTTTTTTGAAGAGAATTTCCTCATATAGAGTAAGCCCAGAACTTCCACCTTTGGTACTATATCTAAGTAGATGTTATTATTGATGCTTTGGCAGTATTAAATCTTTATTCTATTGAAATAATTTTCGAAGAGTTAAAACATGACTTTCACTAAATATAAAGTTCACATGTGTCAATAATGCTGTCAACACTAATTAATGAGGAAAACAGTGAGATAATAAAGCTGACTGAAGAAGAATTTGAGGAGTAGAAATTCATGCACCTAGTCAGTCAAAGAAGTGCTGAAATGACATTGTTAATAGATAACAAAAAATGTTACTGTTCTACAGAACTGCAACTTTGTGGTTATCTTTTCTATCAGATAGAAACTTACAGATTAACATGTAACTTCTTATTTTAGGGTTCTAAAGAACTATGAAGAATCAAAATCAAATTCAAATGGGATATCCTGAATAATTAAGTTCTCCTAAGTGATAATGTTAAAAAAATGATATTAAAAGAACATTCAGCTATCCTCATGCTTCATGTTTGGATTGCATAAATATCTAGTGTAGTCAAGCAGTCATATAGGGAAATGAACTCACTTCTGTACTATTTTAAAATCATCATTTGGGCCACACGAAGGTGACCGACAGCGTAGACTAGAGAAGGAGTGGTACTTCAGAGATAGACACAGGTGTCTGTAGACAACTGATTTCCATCGGATGCCTGCAAGCTGGGGAGGAATGTGAAATTTCTCAAGTCCATACAGATTTTTGGTAGACTCATGGGATTTAAAGGGATTAACAGAAAATTTAGCATATATTTCCCCAATAGTTCAGTAATTAATGATTAAAACAGAAGCCAAAGACAAGGGTTCTCAAAAGTTTTGTGCTTATGACACACTCAAACTTATACAAACTGCTTGGTTAAACATGTTTTTAACTGTATACGTACAAGTTGCCCAATAAAATCTATAATTAAAATGTTAGTGGTAAACCCGGAAAGTTTCATTAAGATGTATATTTTGAGAACTTCTTTTTTAAATACAGAATCAGAACACTTGGCAGTTAATTCCATAGAGAGGTGAAGCAGAAATTAGAGATAATTCTGAGGTTGGCTGTACGCAATAGCTTTAACTGTAAAGAAGGTTTGGTGTATATTTTAGTAATGATAGATTTTCATTTATAAAGCATCCCTGATGTGAGTTCTTCATCAAAACTTTTCACTGATTATTAAGCAAACTAAAGCATTCTTTTTAAACAAATCACATGCAATTTTATGTTCACCTGTCAATTTATTCCAAAATTCTTCAAAGAAATGTATGTTTTAATAAAATATGCCAAATTCAGCTGAATACAATTAGCTTCATGTGTGAATCAGTGCCTCAAACAAAGTATAATAGTGATAACGTTGACAACGATTATACATTCTGAAAGAGGTAACAAAGTACAATGAATGATAATTGAAATATAATAATTTCAGAAATCTTTGGTGAAAATTGGTAAAACCTAGAGATAACAAAAACACCAATGAATGTACAAAATTATGTTTGTGAAGTAAATAATTTAAAAATCACAACAAAATGGCTTTCAAGAAAAGGTCTACTCTTGCATATTACTCTTGGTCTTGGTCTAACAAAAATAATTTAACGTACACCAGACTTTGATATTTTAATCCCTCAGCAATTAGAGGGTGGCTTAGTTGAAATTTTTACTCCACCAACCATGGAAAAGGCAATAATAAATGTAAAAGGGCTTTTCACAGATTCTTACCACATTCACTTCTTAGTTTCTCGTTAAAGTCATTCTGAATAACTTCGAGAAAAATAACATGATTCAGATATTTTCTTTTAGAAAACTATTTTTATTTTAGGTAAAGCATTGAGAGATTTGACGAAAGCTAGTAATCATACAATTCAACTCAAGTGCCTGGATTGTTCATAGTTTACACAGCAGGAGTAATTTTGTATTCATGGCATCTAAAGGGACAAGAGTCCTGTCATTAGGAGTCCTGCTGCATAACGCCTTTTCAAAAATACAGCTTTGATCTGGACATTTCGACTGATTTCTACACACAGGCTGCTTGCCTCTAGACAAATGGCTCTTGTTTAAATTTGTTCTAATTTTTGTGAAACTGCAACCACTATTGGTATTTTGCTGCAAATCAGCTTCACAGTACAGAACTGAGCTTTAAAAACTTTTATGATAAAGAAAAGAATTATATGTAGTTCCTGTTTTGTTGGATTTTCCCCAAAAATATGAAATGTTTACAACTGTTTATTTAACACATGCCAAAAGATAACAGTAGGAAGACAACATATTAACAGGAGCTTATGGGGAATAGACAGGGATTAGAATAATAGTTATTTGTAAGTTAAAGTTTGATAATTCCTGAACTAAAGTCAAATTCTTTCTGGAGACACATTCTATAGCTCAAAATTATAATCATTAAAGTTTCAAAGATCATACTTTATGATGAAATACTTTAAAACAACATACTGAGAAAAAAGTGACTAGTATGTCACTTTTTCTATGCAATTATTTGTATGAAAAGGGTATCAATAAAATTTGCTGTGCTTCTATTTGGCTGAACAGCATTCAATAAAGCATATTTGTAAACAAGTGTATAAAATATATAGGTCTTATCTTTGTAGATTGACATCACATGTTAAAATATTTTGTAGTTTATCCATATTTATATCTAATTAACCGAAAGTGTTTTCGTTGGCATTAATTTTTAAAAAATAAATGACAGTTTTCTTGTCCACATCACAGGGTAATGACTATAAATTCTCTCTTTGGAAGACTTCTTTTTTTTAAAATTTAATGTTGACAACTAAATTTTAAAATATTCCTTCAAACTTTTCAAAAGTAAAAAATATATTTGAAATATCTTACTATAGGTTTGAGAAGCACTGGAAAACATTTTCTACTGATACAGAGTAGCAGCTGAAGGAAATATCTTCTGACTCTCATTGGTTATTGGGCCCAGCATGGCTCCAACTCATTTATTTTTTGTGTTTTCTTGCCTGAACTGTATGCTGATAAATTCCTTTCTCCCATATCCTCTCCTTGAACAATTGGAAATATATTGCTTCATTATTTATTTTTAATTTAGTTTCCCAGCTTTATTGAGGTATAATTGACAATTTTTTTTTTATATCTAGGGTATACATCTTGATGTTTTGATATATGTACACACTGTGACATAATCACCACAATCAAGCTAATTAACATATCCATCACCTCACATAGTTACCATTTTGTGTTTTTTTGTTTTTCATTTTTGTTTGTTTTTAGTGGTGAAATCTCAAAATCTACACTTAGCAAATTTTAAATATACAATACAGTATTGTTAACTATGGTTACATTGCTGTACATTAGATCTTCAGGACTTATTCAACTTGTGTAACTGAAACTTTGTACTCCTTTACCAACCTATCCACATCACCTCTACTCCCCAGCCCCTGGGAACCAGCATTCTATTCTCTGCTTTTATTAATTTGACAATAAGATTCCACATACAAGTGAGAGCATACAGTGTCTGTCTTTCTTTGTATGGCTTATTTCACTTAGCTTAATGTCCTCCAGGTTTGCTCATGTTGTCACAAATGACAGGATTTTCTTTTTATTATGGCTGAATATGTATATATATACATACACACACACAGAGTAAGTCCCCTACATATGAACGAGTTCTGTTCCAATGTATTCATAAGTCCAATTTGTTCATAAGTCCAACAAAGTTAGCCTAGGTACCCAACTAACACAATCAGCTATATAGTACTGTACGGTAATAGGTTTATAACACTTTCCACACAAATAATACATAAAAAACAAACACAAAAAATAAAGAAAACATTTTTAATCTTACAGTATAGTACCTTGAAAAGTACAGTAGTACAGTACAGCAACTGGCATACAGGAGCAAGAAGAGTTACTGACTGGAGGAGGGAGAGGAGGTGGGAGATGGTAGGGCTGAAGGATCGTCAGCAATAGGAGATGGAGGGCAAGCTGCGATTTCACTCATTCCTGACTTTGATGGCACAGGTTCTGGTTCCTTGCTGGATTCAATTCTGTTTACCCTCTTCAAAAAATGATCCAGTGATGTCTGGGTAGTAGCTCTTTTTTCTCATCATAGATGGCCTGGGAGCACTGGATTGCATTCTGAATGGCTCCAGCAAGCTTCATATACCATTCTACATTCAGATCCTGTGAATCAAAAACTAACAGTGCCTCCTCAGATAAAGAAAATCCCCTTGCCATTTCCTGCACCATGAATCTCTTTGGTTCTTCAGTTACTTCTTCTTCCTCTTGTCTCTCTTCGTCCTTTCTCTGGGCCTCCAATTCCATCAGGTCTTCATTAGTAAGCTCCACATTCGCATCTTTGAAAGATTCACAACTTGAAGGTTCATATGTAGGGGACTTAACACATTTTATTTATTCATTTTAATCCACTTATCTGTCGATGGACATTTAGGTTGCTTCCATGTCGTGACCACAGTACTATAAATAGTGCTGCAATGAACATGGGAAACATGGGAGTGCGTGTATCTTTTTACATTTATGTTTTTGTTTTCTTTGGAAAATACCCAGACATGGAGTTGCTAGATTGTATGGTAGTTCTATTTTTAGTTTTTTGAGGAAACATCACACTCTTTTCCATAGTGGCTGCACCAATTTACATTTTTACCAACAGTGTACTAATGTTCTACTTTCTGTACATGCTCCCCAATATTTGCTTTCTTTCTTCTTTTTAATAATATTCATTCTAACTGATGTGAGGTGATATCTCATCATGATTTTGATTCACATTTCCCTGATGATTAGTGATGCTGAGTACTGTTTTATATACCTGTTGGCTATTTGTATGTTGCATCTCAGGATAAATCCCAATTGGTCATGGTATGTGATCCTCTGAATGTGGAAAGCACTGGTTAAATTATCAGTCACTTATTCTTTGCCTTTTCTCTCCTCAGATATTTTTGTGTCTTTGAAAATGGAGTTTGGTCAATGTGAGTTTCAGTGAGAAAGAAAAAAAGATCATTGAATGACAGCTTGGTAGATCTTAGCTCAGATTCTTAGCCCTACTTTTCTATAAGTAAAATAGCTTTTATTACAATGATATGGCGCTTGTTCTTCCTGGAATGCAGGCACCTATTGGGAAGTTCTCTGGAAGCCCAGGTTCAAAATGTGGCAGATGATACATGTTTCTAATGTCTCTGAGTTCCCAATCTCTGAAATATTTCTGTATATTGAAATCAGTTAATAGAAATACATAGAAATTGGTAACACAAAGTTTTTTTTTTTCTTTTTCTAAAACCTTTGGATTTTTAGTTTCTTCACAAAAGCCAGAGACCTGAAAATATATTATATTCCATGATACTGTATTCTGATTTCTAGAGCTCTAACAGTAGGCAGAGAAAAA
This sequence comes from Eubalaena glacialis, assembly GCF_028564815.1. Lineage (NCBI taxonomy): Eukaryota > Metazoa > Chordata > Mammalia > Artiodactyla > Balaenidae > Eubalaena > Eubalaena glacialis. The sequence goes on along the minus strand of NC_083729.1, from coordinate 77,282,781 downwards.
TCTGTTGAATATGGACCAAAATTTTGTAGGGTGATGTTTTTAGCTAAAAAAGAGAAAGAGAAATGGAAGATTTAAAAAAATGGAGATGGGGGAAAATGGTAAGAGCAAAGCATCAGATGAATCCTCATTTTAAAATCTAACAAGTATATACCAATTATACCCTTTCTTATAGTCATTACTAATCATGATAATCAAAGCTAATATTTTAATAGAGCTTATTATATTCAAAAAGCTTTCTGTCTTAGATATATTAACCCTTTAAATCATTCTCAAGTACCTTATATGGTGTGTTTACTACTATTATATTACTGTTGTAGGATGTAGACCCAAGGCACAGAATGCTTAAGTAACTTGCCTTAGGTTGTGTAGCTAGTAACCTAGTAAACCTAATAACTGACAGTGCAAGCATTTGAACAGAGGTAGTGTGGTTCCAGCATACATATGCTTTTAACTTGCATTTACTACCATGCCTGTGTTATAATGTCTTGCAAAGCATTACTCATTACATGTATATAATAAAAGAAGGAACTAACAGTGCTGCATGCCAGGTATGTTACTTACAACTTCTTTGCTTATCATTCCTTTTAGTATACCCTAAACTGATACATTTTATTTGAGATAAATTAAACTCCATAAATTTTACAGATAAGCAATTCAAGGAGCGTAGTGTTCAAGTGATTTTCCAAGGACAGTTATGTACTAAATCTTTGAGTCAAATATTGACTCTGAGACCCATGCTACTCATAAAATGTTATATGCACAAGTGTCAAGCACTGTTGAAGGCTGTAACTGACATTGAGAATTTCATGCTGTTATCACTCAACAAATTATCTTGTAATTTTAAATAGACTTTATATCTTAGAATGGTTTTAGATTTACAAAAAAATTGAGAAAATAGTATATAGAATTCTCATATGTCCCATATCCATTATCCCCTACCATAAACATCTTATATCACTATGGTGTACTTGTTATAATTAATGAATCGACATTAATGCATTATTATTAATTCAAGTCCATAACTTATTCATATTTCCTTATTTTCACCTAATGCTATTTTTTTTTAAATCTCAGAATCCCGTCCAGGATACCACGTGACATTTTGGTTGTCAGGTCTCTTTTTGGCTGTGACAGCTTCTTAGATTTTCTTGCTTTTGATGATCTTGACAGGGTTAAGGAATTAACACTGGAAAAGTCAGTTATTTTATAGGATGCTCCTCCCTTAGAATTTGACTAATGGTTTTGCCATGGTGAGCCAGGGGTTATGAGTTATTAGAGAAAGACCACAGTGATAAAGTGTCATTTTAATTACATTATATCGTGGGTCTATACTATCAACATGACTTATTGCTGTGGATGTTGACCTTGATCACCTGTCTGGGATAGTGTTTTTCATATTGATGCACTATAAAGGCAGCACTTTCTATATCGAACTCTTAGAAGTAAGTCACTGTACACAGCCCCCAGTTACGCAGTGGGGATTTATCATGCCCTTTCTAGAGGGTGGAGGAACTACAAAAATTGTTTGGAATTCTTCACAACATACCCATTTCTCCTCCCTATGAATTAGCTTATTCAATAATTTATTTATATCAGTTTGGACTCATGGATATTCATTTTATACTTGGGTTATAATCCAATGCTATTTTATGTTGATATTCAAATTTTTCCAGCTGTGGACAACATAGGACCCTTACAGCTGGCTCCTTTGTCTCTTTGGCACTTCACATTGGATACAAGACTATTTAAAAAAAAATTTTTTTTTCATACTTCTGGCACATCAAGATGTTTCATACTCATCTCGTATATTTTCCTCTCCAGACTTAGAATCAACAGAATGTAGCCTTTTCAGTCTGGCTATTTTCACATAACAACATGCATTTTTGGTTCAGATTAAGATTTTGGGGTGTATTTATTATGTGCATCAGTCATGATTCTAAAGAGAAAGAGAAATAATAATATACTTATTATAAGTAACTGGCTCACATAATTATGGGGGTTGAAAAGTCCCAAGATCTGCCATTGGTAAGATGGAGATCCAGGAGAACCAATGGTATAAATTCTAGTCCAAACCTAAGTATGAAGGCAGGAGAAGACTAAAGTCCAGCTCAGTCAGGCAGACAGAGCAAGTTCTCCCTTAGTCTTTTTTGTTTTGTTCAGGACTTCAGTGAATCAGATGAGGCCCACCAGCACTGGGAAGCAGAAACTGCTTTACTCAGTATACCAATGCAAATGTTAATCTCATTCAGAAACATCCTCATGAACATAATCAGAATAATGTTAAAACAAATATCTATGCACCCCATGACCCAATCAAGCTGCCATAAAATTAAGCTTCCTGGACCTTTGATTTGGTGTTTTTCATTAATTTTGAAAAGTTCCCAACTATTTCAAATATATTTTTGATCCATTCCCTCTTACTTCTTCTGCTATTCCAATTACACGTATGCTACATATTGGAAATTGTTACACAAATCTTGGATGTCCTGTTCTGTTTTTTCATACTTTTTTTTTTGTTTACATTTAATTTTGGGAAGTTTCTGTTGACATATTCAAGCTTGCTTATATTTTCCCTGCTCAGTCTACTAAGAAGCCCATCAAAAGCATTCTTTATTTCTATTACAATATTTATGACTTCTATTATTTCCTTTTGATTTTAAAGTTTCCATCTCACTACTTACATTATCCATGTGTATTTCTCCATTAAAGTCCTTAATGTATTAATAACATTTATTTTAAATTTCCTGTCTGATAATTGTATCTAAGTGTCCCTACCATTTTATTTCTCTGGCAGTTTCTGCTCCATTTAAGCAGATCTCCACTGTGATTCTCTGTATTCATCTGTCCCCTCTGATTTGGGTTTGGTGGTTCTCTGAAGGGTTCAAGAAAAGTCATTAGATTTCCATTTCTTCTGTGTTTTTGTTGTTGTAAAGATGAGATTATCAACTTCTGAGCTCTTGTCAAAGCTAAAACCAGAGTCTACACAAATGTCTGTGGTTGTTGTTGTTTGTCCCTCTATTAAAACTACTAATACAGGTTGTTTCAAATATTCTCAAAAACTAACATAGGTAAATAAAAATTTTTAAAAATTGTGCATGCCTTTAATAATAAAAGTAAACCAAATGAATGATTTCTTCAAGAGGCTGTTTCTACATCAAAAACAAATAAATATAAATGCCTGCATTAAAAAGACACAACACCTGGCCCTCAAATGGAATTCTGTCAATTCTTTTTAATAGCAGATAAATGCCAACAATGGCAGGTTTTTATTTTGCAAACCAAATGGTTCTTTGGAAAATTACATTCAAATTCTATAAATGATAGTTTCTGATAAAGAACTCCTGATTGTTATTAGGATAGGGAATGAAATATAGAAAAATAAAGTTTTCCAGTGTTTCCTGGTTTACTCTGTGTGGTGTCAAATCAATATAGAGAGTGGCATTTTACTTGCTTCTGCATCTGATTGGTCAAAACAGTAAAACTGACTTAAAATACAGAACTGTTTAAAAAAAAAATACAGAACTGTTTATATTTGCCTATAAAATGGCAAAACAAACACACTGTAACCAATGGAAATCTTAATTGCTAGACTTCAGGGATTTTATGCTGTTGATTAAAGAGCTTCTTAAATTGGTTGCACAAGAAAAATAGCTATTGAAGAAAGGGACGACATATTTGAAGACCTGAATGTTAGAAACTATTCTGCTTATCAAGACAATCTGAATTGCTACATTATTGCTTTATCTCCAGTATTTTCTTGCCTTTATTTCCTTCTCATTTACTCTTCACGGTACACAGGAAAAGCTACTACATACCATACTTGTTTTACACATGTACAATCTGCCCAATCATAGAATTTCAGTCCTGACTTGACTGTTTCCTGCCAATCACATGTTCTCTCCTACCTATTCACAGCCTTCCAATTCAGCTCTCATTAGGTCTCAGCACAATTGCCTCTAAGCCAAATAAAATGGTGACCACTGCAAAACATGATTAGATTTTTTTTTTTCTTTTTTCCTTTTGCCCATGTTACCAAAGCCATATCCCCTGAAAGCCCATCAAGCGTCTTGGAATTTCTATCACCAGTCTTTTTTAGATTAGGAAAAGTAGGCATTCCTTAAGTCTTTTTACAGTTTTCAAAATGCAAAGATATTATGGGCTAATGTGTGCATCTCTCAAGACCCACTAGTTCCTTATCATAAAAGGGGGTTTAAATTTATTTATTTATTTTTGATTAATCTCTGAAAGCAAGCCCTTAGAAAAAGGAACCAGGATCCATTCCTGCCAATAAGACAAGTGATACTAAATGTCTAGAACATAGTATGCTGTCACAAAGCCTTGACCGGGTGGTACCTAAAGTTCCTGGGGATGAAACATAAAAGTTGGGATTATGTGTGTCCTCACACTGCTTGAGGGTAAAAACTCTGCTTTGATTATCTTTATATTCTCAATGCTTGTCACAAAATAAGCATTCAATAAATGTTTCTAAGTTAACTATTTTATCTTAGAAACTCAACTTTTTCATGTGTGAGCATACTCTGTTCTTATGGGCCAAATATTAATACTCTTTTCGTGTTATTGTTATAAGAGGGAATGGAAAAACCAATGGAGCGATAATGGAATAAATAGGTAATGCAATGAAATGAATCAACTCTAACTGGACAACAAGTATTTGGAAAACGTATCTCCAAAGTTGTGTTAAATAGATGCACAGACTATATAATTAGAGGAATCTCAAAGTCTTGTTTTATAGTAGAAAAATATCAAATCAAAACAATATTCCAGACAAATGGTGAAGGCTTTGTATAAATATTTCTGTTAATGGAAATTTACAAGTGCATAAGACTAGTGAACAAAGTATGAGTGCATTGGAAACAAATGCCTTTTTCTCCAAATAATTCATACTTTTAAATGATCATTTTTCAAGTGTAAAAATAGAACACTCTTTATTTTAAAATGTAGATTTTATTTTTGCTCAGGCATGATGAGGTCAACCGATCAAGACAGGATTGCTAAAAAAAAAGATAGCTTATTACTCACAGTTCCCAAGAAGAGAGGGATAGAGTTGGAAAGGCAGGGTCACGCAAGAGAACACTTTGACAGATAGAAAGCGCAAGGCAAAGGGAGCTGTAGGAACTTAGAGAGAGCCATTATAGTGGTGTTCATAGGCAGGCTAAGCAGGTTTAGGGCTGGTTAGTTTGAACAATTTCAGTGACCTTCAAGGTATAGGGTGGGCCTTAGTTGTCTGATGCCTGGCCCAAGGTGGTTTGGACATGGTAATACTGTTCTGGAATGGAAGAATCCAATAAAACAGGCAGACAGGTGTGGGAAATGGGCTCTTGGATAGGTTAGCTTGCCTGTGAAAATCTCATTCTCATGATCCCTGGAGAGGCCGTCCCTCCCTGGTCAGCAGGACCCTGTATTTCAAAAAATCAGGTACAGAAACTAGAAAATGTGGTTAATATACTTTTACAAACATGAATTGAACACATATCAAAAATTTTACTTAATGTAGTATTAAAAGAGGGAACCAGTAAGATGGTAAAGCTGATTCCAAGAACATTTATGTAACCCTTCAAAGAAGGCATAAAAATAAGACTATGAGAATGAGAGTGCTAAGTAAGATAAAAAATTGGCCAATGTTCTAAAAACAATAAAACAAAATTTTTAGGATTATTTATTCTAGAAGGAAGAAATCTACAAGTTTTACACACACACAAATGTAAATATAAAATTTTATATTGATAAATCAAAGGCTAATAAGCCAAACTTAGTTAATTTCTTTCAGATAATTAATATATTCTTGGATGATTCTTAAAAAAAACATCAAAGCTTGACTTTGGAAGGACACAAAATTTTTGCATTTTTCCAATTTTGAATAAATTTTCTTAACACTCCATTTCTTTTATTAGCATGCTTAAGTAATTTTTAGTATACAAGGATAGAAAGTTTCAAGTCTTTATTGATTCATTTGCTTTCCTTCAAGCTTTAAATCTACCACTAAATTCTCTTTCTCTTGTTCATTATTTTAAACATGGCTCTCATCCTTTTTCTCTGCCATCAGTGTCGTTATTTCAGATCAGGCTGTTTCCATTTCAGGGTTTTATATTCAGTAGAAAGCTACTTTGCTTTTCTCTCATTTTTTCTCTCATTTCTAAGCTATCATGTGCATTATTTTCTCTCATTTCTAAGCTATCATGTGCTTTATTTTCTCTCATTTCTAAGCTATCATGTGCATTATTTTCAAACCAAGCTTTTTCCTTGAGATGGAGCATTGATGGAGTATCAGCTAGAAAAAAAATAATTTAAGGTAGCATTTTATTGTCGACCACTTCAAATTCCACATTTTCTCCTACATCTTTAAATTCCCTGTCACTTAACCATCCTTACTTAACACAACCATTTTTTTTTCCCTTATGATTCTCCTTTGCTTTTAATAATGGTGTTTCTTGGTAACTAGAAAGTTGTAATACGTGGAATAAAACAAAAGAAAGAAACAGAAATACAAAACCTTCCTTCTCAGTGTAACAGTTTGCATAGTTAGAAGCATTTTTAGGGTCATGTTGAAACCGTGCAACTCAGATTGGCACTTGAACCCACAGTCTTTTAATTCAGATCATACACCTGGTCTCAGGACTTAATGAAGCTCAGGTTCTTGATGTCTCATCACAGAAAGAGTGAGAGACAAAGTGATAGATAAGAAGTGGATTTATTTAGAGAGAAACACACTCCACAGACAGAGTGTGGGCCATCTCAGAAGGTGAGAGACCCTGAAATATGGAGTGGTTAGTTTTTATGGACTGGTTAATTTCATAGGCTAATGAGTGGGAGGATTATTCCAACTATTATGGGGAAGAGGCAGGGATTTCCAGGAATTGGGCCACCACCCACTATTTGACCTTTTGTGGTTGATCTCAGAACTGTCATGGCACTGGTGGGTGTGTCATTTAGATGCTAGTGTATTACAATGAGTGTATAATGAGGCTCGAGTTCAACTGGAAGTCGAATCTTCCACCATCTTGGACCTAGTTGGTTCTAACCAGCTTTTGTCATGTCCTATGACTATGTCATTCTTTTAAAGGTTGTAACCTGCCCCCTTTCCTCCTGTTTCAATGTGATGTAGGTTTACTACACTTTTTGACATTCCTTCCATTGAGAGTTGGAGTTTAGGTCCCTTCCCGCTTGAGACAGGGAGAGTTTGTAACTGCCTCAACAAATAGAACGTGTCAGAGGAGAGACTATACAACTTCTGAGACTGAATCAGAAGTCTTTTCTGCTTTATCTTCTCCGGAATGCTCACTTCCTGGATGGTCTGTCTTGAGACATTCTCTCTTGAAACTCAGCCTCATGCTGATAAGCACAAGCTATGTAGAGAATCCATGTGCATTTGCTCAAACGGAGAATGTCATGAGCCCAAACTATGTGTCATCCCAACTCAGGTACCAGGCATAATGAGTGGAGAAGCCTCTAACTGATTCAAACCATTAGCCATTTTAGTGACATTTTAGCCAGCTGAGGCCTCAAACATTGTGATGCCTAGTCCTTTCTGAAATGCATGAATATAAAAAATGGTATTGTTTTTCGCCACAAATTTTGGGATCATTTGTTTTGTCACGATAGATCAATAGAGGTAGGTCATACTTATTGTGTGGCTGAGTCAGAACTACATACTCTCAAAAAAAAAGAAAAATTGGGATTTTGAAGGCATTAGAAAGCTAGAAAGAATAAAGAGCCAATGATACAGGTTAATGAAGAAAAAAGAGCAAAGTAAAAGGATCCTCCACTGGTGAAGGGCACAGCTAGAGAATTTTGGAAGAGAAGCCATACTGAGGATGGTTTATGTAGCTTTGTGCTTTAGATCAAACAATGTAAAACCAACTTTTAGATTCCTTGCAAAATATCCTGATACTTTTTCATTACTATTTTGGCAGGATGGGTTTTGTGAGTAGGAGAGTGTTGCCTGATTTAAGATAAATAGGCTTAAAAGTTGACCTGGAATACCGGTATTTCCTACTTCCTATAAAGAATTAAGTTTCTTAAGTAACCTTTACATAACAAAGATTTGCAATCTTTGTTAGTGTCTGATAAACTTGTGATAGAACTGAAACATTAAGCCATCTTTTTCTGAGAACTGGGAACCACTAACTCATCTTTGACTTGTCTCGCACTTCCTATTTCTGTTTTTCTTCCCCTGTCTCATGGACACCTTAAGTACCTGTAACATATAAAGCCTCTGCTAACTACCAAAAAGCAGGGCCAGTCTCATTTTCAGACTGCACTTTCTGCCAGCAGTAAATAAAGTTGTTTTTCCTCCCCTCAGGATTCTCTTGAGGTCCTACTCTAGAATTCTGTCAATCATGATACCCATATCTTTCAAATGCTACAAAATTCTAAATTCCCTGAAAGTCATTTAGTTAATATGAAAAATATGGGAATACTTTTGCCTGAATTTGTTACCTACCATCACAGTGGATAAAGCAAGAATATAATTCATGTTATCAAGGTACCTAACTGGCCAGAAGTTGATAATCATGTTGATCAAAAATAAAACCCTCAGAAATCTATGAAAGAAGTGGTACTTCAGTCTTGGTGTTTGTTATGTCTTGTTCTTATGGATGTTACGCCCTCTGTCTCTTATTCCCACTTTAGTCTACTTTTGTGGGCTTTGCTATTTTAAGAAAACAGATTCCCCTTCCTATGACTCGCTGAATTACATTTGTTCACAGTCATCTCATGTTCATTTGCCACTCTGGTAACTGCCTGCATGAAAAATACTTTAAATTTAGATGGGGAGGTGTGGATTTGGTAATTGTTATATCTTTCATTAAAGTCTTCGGAATTCCCGTTGGATAACTTTATCAAGGAAATAAATAGAGAAAAAACAAAAGGCAAAATAGATACTTAACAAGCCCATTTGAGCTTTATTTCCCAAGTAATGATATTGTTGACAAAGACAGTCAAGAAACCCTGTAAAGAAGTTTAGTAAATACATGTGAGAAAACTTCTATTTCCCCATAAGGAAATGAGACATTTTGCTGTAAAATCAAAATTATAATACTTTGTAATGAACTATTCCAGGTGTAATTCCTCAAGACAACAAAATTATAATTATAGACAAACAGCTGTGTGCATTCTGACTTGGTTAATTGTTTTCATTTAAGAAAAGTTTTAAGGAATAAAGGGGAAAACAACACTGATTTCTTTTTCCTTTAGCATCTTGCTGTGGCTTTTTTTTTTTTTTTTAACTCTTTGGTTGTATTTTATTTGTTTTCATGATCTACTTCTACCTATATTCTTTCAATTCTAAAATACTCAAAATATATATTCCAAAGAATATTTTTGCTAAAACAATTAACTGAGCTAGAAAAATTAATTGAGCTAGAAAAATTAATTGAGCTACAAGCTGGACTATATCAGTTAGTAAGGGGAAAAAACCACGACTCATCCATCACCTTGTTTAAAGCCCAAATTGTTATACTTGTCAAATTCAGGAGGAAATAGGAGGCTTTATTATATCAAATTATTTTTGAGGCAAAAATAATATAATAATAATAAATAATAATCAAATAATAATTTGATTCTCCAACATGGTTTTATGATTAAATGAAAATTCTGGTTTTTACAAATGACTTTGTTGGTGTTATTGATGGAATTTTGCCCCCCTTTCCACCTAAAAAATAAATTCCCATGTGAATTTGAAGCCCTTATTCTCTATGTGACTATATTGAAGATCGAAACTTTTAGGAAGTAATTACGGTTAAATGAGGTCATTTAGACTGGGGTCCTGATGCTAGAGGATTGGCAGCCTTATAAGAAAAGAAAAAGAAAGTGATCTCTTTTTTTCTCCCCCATGTGCATGCGACTAGGGAAAGACCATATGAGGATGCAGGGAGAAGGCAGCTGTCTGCAAGCCAGGAAACAAGCTCTCACCGGAACCCAATCATGCTGGCACCCTGATTGTGGACTTCTAGCCTCTAGGACTGTTAGAAAATTAATTTATATTTTTTAAACCATCCAGTCTCTGATATTTTGTTATGGCACCTCGAGCTGACTAATACAGTCAGATTAATCAAAGTTTATGGGATTGTTGGAATACTTGACCTATTTAAATTTCCTGTATAGTTTGATGGATGGACGGATAACTGCCTCATTTCTTACCATCTCGGGTAAGAGTATGTCTCAGGACATACTCTTTTTCCAAGACAAAACTGCATAAAAAATTTTTTCACAATAGCCCTTTCCCTGCATTACCAAAAGATGTCAGACCATTCTTCCCTGAACAATTTCACCATGGTGCTTTGCCCCAGGATATAAAAACACACAGGACTACCAAAAAAAGGGAAGCCTTTTAACGTTTAATAAGTTTACGACAATCGGGAATTATATCCTGGGTTTCCCTACCTTATACATACTCTGTTGGGGGTAAAGCAATTTGTGGATTTTTCAATCTAATCAATTGTAGAATGAGGCGTCCAGCTAAGGATGCCCTTCTCATAGGTAGGCTTCTTGATTTAGAGCATTTTCTCAAATTTGAATGTGAATACAAACCACCTAGGGATCTTGTTAAAATTGAAATTCTGATTTATTAGATCTCACCTGAAATTCCATATTTTTATCAAGCCCAGAGGAAGCATATATAGCTAGTCTATGGAGCACACTTTGAACAGAAAGGAACTAGGGTGCTTTGTTTATCACAAGTAGCTAAACAAAGGGCATATTTCCCACTGGGAAACCAGAGAAAGAGCTGTTTTTGTTAAAAGTTATGTGCTCCAAATCACCCAAAGTGGAGGTGTAGACCAACCAGCTTCTTCAGATAATTGTACACTTTTGTTCTGTGATTTGAGTAATATAGATTTGTGAAGTGCTTAAAACTGCTTAGAAATCCTGAGTCATAAAGGTAAAACCTGGAGAAGGGAGCTGGTTTCTCTGGATCCCTGCGTAGCTAGATAAATCCCCATCCTTGGTTTAGAAAGTCATGGAAACAAGCCCAGTTTCAACCCTCCCCTAGAAGGTCTCTGCTACCATCCAGGTAGACTGGTTGCCTGCTATTCTAAGGGAGAGCCAGAGTGTTTAAGGCTCTGGGTCAGGTCAGCAATCCCAGGGAGCAGCTTGGGCAATGTTCCATGGGAATGTGGGTGGGCAATGAATGTGACTCCTTTTATAACATTTAACTTTAGGGACAAATGATATATAAGCCACCATTTGAATTTTGTTCTAACCCTCTCAGATTTTAGCATCAAGCTTGTTGAGAGTTTTCAGCTACATACTTCCTAAAAATACCAGAAAATCAAATCTAAGTTTATTTGACTTACAGCAGTATGTGAGAGCAAATTTCAGGAGAGGACGTTTATAGGAAATTAGGAGGTGGTTGCGATGATTTTAAGGTAGATCCTGAGAGCCAGGAAACTGGTTGGATTTGGTAGAGTTTATGATAGTATAATAATAGCTTTGGATGGGTAGGCATAGCAAGGTGAGGGTTTAAGAAAAGTCTTGAAAAGAAAGCTGTTTTAAAAAGTAAGTTATGTTAGATGGCCTATATGAGTGGTTCTCAATCAGGGAGTATTTGGTCATTTGGTCATTGACACCAACTTCAGACAGCCCACTGACTTCCCTGGCTATAAGGGCCCCAAGGCACCTCTGCTTAGGGGCTTCTTTAGGCTACGTGCACACCCGGAAAGCCTGGCAAATGACCTTGACTCTGAGTTCCAGAGGAGACGTGATGGGGTCATGACAGGGTACAGCCATGGGATGCAATTACCAAATGATTTCAGCAATAAGGGTGTGGGTTTGGGAAGGGTTTCTAAGCAACCTAGCTGAGGGCACAGTGGCTCTCTGTCTGGTGGTGGTTACTATGGACATCTAGCCTGTATCTTGCTAGAGTCATGACAAGGTCCTGCAACTTGAGGCTGCAGATGGTGGAGATGCTCAGAAAACAAAAGCAACCTGTCTCCTTAGAAGAGTGGCCACATACACTGATCAACTACTGTGTAGGAAGCTATAGTTTACTAAGCCCCCACATTTGCATTATCTAATTCAATCTTATTAACTAACATTGTCACACTTTTGTTTTACCATATGAGCAAAAACTGAGGCCTTGGGGGCAGTGGGGGTAAAGTTGTCCCAGGTTGCACAGAGAGAGAGAGAGAGAAGAGTGACTCAAGAAAGGCCTGTGCTAATATAGAGCTAATTTACATTTCCACCAACGGTGCACCAGTGTTCCGTTTGCTCTTCTTGCCAGCATTTGTCTTGTCTTTTCGTTGCCATCACAGTCTTGTGTTTTTGATAATAACAGTTCTAACAGGTGTGAGATTATATTGTGGTTTGATTTGTATTTCCCTGATTAGTTATGTTGAGCATCTTTGCATGTACTTGTTGGTCATTTGTATGTCTTCTTTAGAAAAATATCTATTCAAACCCTTTCCTCATTTTCAAATCAGATTCTTGCTTGTTTTTCTGCTGTTGAGTTGTTTGAATTCCTAATGCATTTTTGATACTAGCTAAATATATTCAGAGTAGATATCAATTATCATATATATGGTTTGCAAATATTTTCTCCTGTTCCATAGGTTGCCTTTTCATTTTGTTGATGGTTTCCTTTGCTGGTAGAATCCACCAGTGAAGCCATCATGTCCAGGGCTTTTCTTTGTTGGGAGGGTTTTCATTACTGATTTAATCTTACTTGTTATTTGTCTGCTCAGATTTTCTATTTCGTTATGACTCAGACTTGCCAGGTTGTATGTTTCTAAGAATTTATCCATTTCTTCTAGGTTGTACAAATTTTTCTGTATAATTATTTACCGCAGTGTGTTATGATCCTTTGTATTTCTGTGGTATCAGTTCTAATGTTTCCTACTTCATTTGTAATTTTATTTATTCAAATCATTTATCTTTTTTTTTTTGCTAAGTCTAGCTAAAGGTTTGTCAATTTTGTTTCTTCTACCATTATACATTTATATGTATTCTTGACATAATTTCACAGGTATCTGAGCCTCTGTTCATTTTTCTTCCTTTTTTTTCTCTCAATTCTTTCAATTAATTAATTTCTATTGATCTCTCTTGAGTCACTGATTCTTCTTCAGATATGCTATGTAACCCACTTAGTGAATATTAGATTCAGTTATAGTATCTGCTAACTCAAAAATCTCCATTTCTATAGTTTCTATTTATCTAACAGAGTCTCTTACCTGTTAAGTCATTGTTATTATATATTTGGCACATCAAACTTGTGAAGCTTCTACCCTGTGTTAAAAGATCTGTGTGTTTGGTCTTGGGAGCACTTTAAAATCTTAGTCAGTCTCCAAGTCTTCCTTGGATTTCACTTCCCATGGGAATGCCTTGTCTCCCCACTTGGCTAAGCATACATTTCTCTTTTTTTGTCCCCACAGACCTTCCTCTTCACAGTATTGATGGTATCTTTATCAAGAGATTCTTTCTCTCGTCTTTTAATGAATTGAAGTATCTAATTGTTTTATATTACTGTAAATTCACTAGTTTGGAAGATCTTATTCTGATTTGTTCTAAGTCTCATTTAAAATGCTCAGCAAGGAGTTGAGTGTCTGTTGCAATGGACTGAATTGTGCTCTGATTCAATATCCAAAAAGATATATTCAATTCCTAAATTTATGTACCTGTTGAGTGTAGTTGTATTTGGATATAGCATCTTTACAGATATAATTAAGTTAAGATGAAGTCATACTGTATAAAGATAAGAAAAAGAAAGAACATAGAAAGCCATGCACTCCAAGGGAAGAAGGACACTTAAAGTTGGGGAAGATATTGGAGTGATGCATCTATAAGCTAAGGAATGCCAAGGACTGATGGGAGCCACCAAAATCTAGGAAGTAGCAAAAAACAATCCTCCCCCGGAACCTTCAGAGAGAACACAGCTGTGCCAACACCTTGATTTAGGACTTCTTGATTCCAGAACTGTGAGAGAATAAATTTCCATGTTAAATCAGCCAGTTTGTTGTACTTTGTTTTGACAGTCATAGGAAACTAATGCCATCTGTCAAGCAGTTTATTTTCCATTCCAATTTTTGTTTGTGCATTAAGCCAAGCTTTTGGTTCAAGACTAACGCCCCCCACCAAAAAAAAAGAAAGAAAAAAAAAGGTAAGAACTATGATCAGATCAGATTTGCAATCTCCTTTAGAATATTGTCTAAAGGTTTTAACTGGACTATCTCTTAAGTCTCAAATGGACTTAGATTTTATTTGATGTAAAACTGAATTAAAATGTACACCATTTTCACAGAAAGCACTTTGAAAATAGCAAGTTTTCAAAATATCTTGTGCAATATTTAGAGTGTTGCTAGTCTCTAAACATGATTTTTTAGGGACCAACTTAGGGTCTCTTAGGGTGTCTTCAGATTCTTGATATGATGTCAAAAAAAAAAGCATATGAGTTAGACCATAGTGATAACATGTAAGAAGCTACAGTCTAGCTTGAAAGGTCATGGACATACACTGAGAAGAAAACATGAATATCTAGCAGTGGTCAGTCACATGTGACCCTGAGCACCTCATGTTTCAGATCAATAACCTAATAATTAGCCATCTCCAATTAAAATCCAACAAACTGAAATTCAGAGACAGAAGATTTGAGAAGATCTCTCCCTGGATTACGTTCTCATGGACAAAACGAAGATTACTTATGAAAATTATCTTAATGTTTTAATAAGTGACCCTAATAAAAATATGTTGTTCTGAGGAGACATTTGAACTCATCAGCCCACAAAGCCATCTTGAGAGCTGGACATTCTGAGTCTATTACAGTCCTTTTCCCTAAGATTTTCTTCATTTGGAATTGCAACAAACAATGAGGAGAATAGATGTAGAAAGGTGAACAGAGTTGTTGTTAGTAACAGGCAGGTTTCTATCTAATCAGATAATCAGAAATGATCCACAAAGGATTCCTTATCCTTAAAAACCAAAACAATTGCAACACTTAGAGATCAATGAGAAGTATTTGGAGAACAGAGGCGACACAAACCAAGAGAGAGCTCCAAAGGCCTCAAGGAGCACACAATTGCAATTTGGGAATCTCTAGCTATGGCAAAGAGGGATCTTGACAGAATCTCAAGATTACCAGTCACCTTCTAGTCAAAAAGTCAACCAAAAAATCTGTTAATCTAACAAGGTAAGTTTATTGGATTTAATGCAGTTTGAGAGAATACCATTTTTGCAGATAATTAATAGTGTGTTAAAAAGAGAAAATACATTGAAGATATTTATAGGATTTTAGGGTCTGGGTAGGAATTTTAAAACATTCTATACCTGTTGGACATTTGTATGTCTTTTTTGGAAAAATATTTATTCTAGTCTTCTGACCAATTTTTAATAAAATTATCTTTTTCTTTGCTATTGATATGTATGAGTTTCTTATATATTTTGGATATTAATTCCTTATCAGACATATGGTTTGCCAATATTTTCTTCCAATCCATAGGTTAGCTTTTCATTGTGTTGATTATTTCTTTTTCTGTGCAGGTGCTTGTTCATTTGATGTGGTCCCACTTGTTTGTTTTTGCTTTTGTTGCTTGTGCTTTTGATGTCAAAGGAAAGAAAAAAAAATTGTCAATGTGTGATCTCAATGTGCAATCTAAAAAAGGTGAATATATAGAAGCAGAGAGTAGAACAGTGGTTACCAGAAGTGGGGACATGGGGGAAATAGAGAGTTGTTGGTCAAAGGGTACAAAGTTGCAGTTATGTAGGATGAATAAGTTTAAAGGTCTAATGTACACCATGGTGGCTATAGTTAATATAGTATTGAATAATGGAGATTTTCTAAGAGAGTGGATTTCACAAGGCTTTATCATAAGAAATGTAACTATTGAGGAGATGATGTATTAATTAGCTTGACAGTAATTAGTTCACTATGTATACATATATCAAGTCTTCATGGTGTACCTTAAATGTATACACATTTTATTTATAAAAACAAAATAAAATAAAACATCTTCTAGTTAGGTAGAGAACTGACTGGGAATAGGCAGAATTTATGAAATAATAGCTTGGGATAGATGGGCACAACAAGGTGAGGGTCTTGAAGCAGTGGTCTAAGACCGGAGTCTCAATCTTGATATGTAAGGCATTTTAGTTGGTCCATGGTCTTATATTCCAAGAGCAAATATTCTTGCACAAATTAGCTAATTCATTTTCACCTGGTTATAATACTGTTTAGCACTGAAACAGAAAAGCATGTTTGACTCAGAATGATTTAGTAAAGGGTCAGAGAGGTGTGCCTGTTTCAGTTCTCAGAATAAAGAAAATTTGCATTTAATGATTTCTCATCTTTCCAGAAATACATCACTGTTGAAGGACAGCTCCATAAATAAAAACAAGAGTAATAAAATACTGAATTCTAAAACTCAGCTTTCCCCCCCCATTTATTAAGAAGTATGAATGTCTTTTCAGCTATTCTCAACAGAACATGACATTAGCTACAAATAAAAAGGTCTTTGAAAATCACTGCTTATATCTATCTGGCTATCTATTTGTCTATCTATCTACCTACCTTTAAGAATGAAGTGATGCTGAGCTCTTTAAAACTATAAATAAATATTCTAAGACTACTACATTTTTTCAAATACATTCTACAGACAAAACCTTATGTGATTCTCTTGGGAATTCCCTGGTGGTCCAGTGGTTAGGACTTGGTGCTCCCACTGCTGGAGCCCCATGGAATGGCCAAAAAAAAAAAAAGCCTTTATGTGATTTTCTTATATTCAATTTGCATATTCAAAAAGATATTCAATAAGCTATTTTAACAAGTTAAATTATAAAATATTTAAAATTATAATCTCATTTCCCTATTAAATTATAATTTCATTTCCCTATTAAGTGTTTAATAGTTGCTAGCTTATTTTTATGTAAACATAGCTATACATTAACTGCAGATCAGTTATTTAATAGCATTATATAACTTTCAATTTAGTAAATCCATAGGAAAACATTGAACATAATGTATAAAGTAATTGATGAAGTTATATCTGATTTATAGTGGATTCATAATTATTTTTCACCAAATCCAAATGACAGAGTTCTCTACTTTCTCAAACACATATTTACCAAAGGAATGTCACAATATTTATCCTATCCCTAGCTTTATAAATAACATATACCAGTAGCCAGAACTTATTTAAAATTATTCAAGATAAATAATAAGAAACATTTTGAATATAATTACTTTAAATGGAAGTGGATTAAACTTTCCAATCAAAAGGTAGAGATTGGCAGAATCAATAAAGAAACATGGTCCTCTTTAGAAACAAAGAAAAAAATAGATTGAAAGCAAAAATGGAAAAAGATACTCCAAGCAGATAGTTACCAAAAGATAGCAGGAGTAGCTAAGGTAATATCAGATGAAATAGACTTTAAATCAAAAAAAATTACCAGAGACAAAAAGGACATTATATATTAATAAAAGTTTCAATATCACAAGATGATATAAAAATTATAAACATTTACACATCTAATAACAGAAAATCAAAATTGAAAAATTGAAGGAAGAAATAATACTACAATAATAGTCAGAGACCTAAATGTTTCACTCTTAATAATGGATGGGACAAACAAACAAAGATAAATAAGAAAACAGAGGACTTAAATGATACAATAAACCAAATAAATCTAACAGACTTATGCAGAACACTGTACCCAACAACAGCACCATACACATTCTTCTCAAGTGCACATGGGGCATTTCCCAGGAGATATCATGTTAGGCCACAAATTAAAAACCTTAGAAGAAAATACAGGCCAAAATTTTCACAACATCTAATTTGATAATGATATTTTTGCCCATCTGTTTTCCTGTTCAAACTGAGATATGATCCTGACCAACTTCTCAGAACTCATCTCCCCTTGGTTCACAGGTGCCACTGGCAGAGCATTAAAAAAAAAAAAAAAAAGCAATCAATGGAGTAAAAAGGCAACCCATATTATGGAAGAAAAATACTTGTAAATCATATATCTGATGAGAGATTAACATTGAGAATATAGGAAGTTCCTGAAACTCAACAACAAGCATCAAACAACTTGAATCCAAATAGGCAAATGGTTTGAAGGGACATTTCTCCAAAAAAAAGATATACAGTAAGCAATAAGCACACAAAAAGATGCTCAACATCACTAATCAATAAGGAAATTCAAATCAAAACTACAATGAAGTACCACCTCATACCCATTAGCATGACTACTATCAAAAAAAGAATAAAGAAAATAACAAGTGTTGGCCAGGATGTATAGAAATTGGAACTCTTGTGTACTACTGGGAATGTAAAATGGTACAGCTGCTATGGAAAACAGTATGATTGTTCCTCAAAAAATTAAAAAGTAGTTACCATATGATCCAGCAATTTTACTTCTTGGTATATACCCCCCCAAAATGAAAGCGGGGTCTTGAAGAAATATTTGTACAACCATGTTCTTAGCAGCATTATTGCCAACAGCCTCTTCTTCTAGAAGAAGCTCCAACAGTATCAGTGAGAACACAAAGGATCACCACACAATCTAAGGAAAGCTGGAGTGTGTGTAAAAAAAATAAAATCAATTGGGTTATTGCCTCTTTAATCGGTACTTGGTAACCGCCTTGAAAACTTTTGATTTGAAGGTAAGTAGAAATTGTTTTTAGATAACAGCTCTTTATGTATTTATTAAAAGTGCTACAGTGAGAAAGAGATTTTCCAAAAAGAAAAGTAGGAAGTTCAGAGGTTGGCAAACTGGTTTAGGAAGAGAAATCCCTCCAATGTCTGAGTTTCCATCCATGTTTTTCAAGCCAACCACCACCACCCCCATAACACATTCTGCTATTCTAGCCCAGGAATTTCTAGCTCACTGATTTCAAAGATATTTACCTAATTCAAACATTTACTCTTTATCATTAAAAACACAATACACATGTTTCAAAGCCAAGAAAAGTATCAGCTTGTGATATTCAACAAAATGGTATTTTGCCTAAATTTTAACAGGTTACAAATTGACAGTGAAATAGGAAGAAAAAAAAAATAGGGAAGGAATTCCAGTCTCCAGAAGGCAACATTCCATGTAAAAGTTCTTTCTGTTGCCCTGTCCTTAGAGAGTCATTCTCTCCTTGGCTTAATGACCAGGATCAGACGACCTGCAGGATCAATGTGTCAGCGGCAGTGCCATGCTCAAAGTAGGAATTCAATAAAAATTATTTGTTAAATCAAACTTTCAGCTTCATTTATACCATAGACTGTTTTGTTAAAAGGATACTCTGCAATCATCCACTTTGACCAACTATCCCGTCTTTCATCAAGAAGTTTACAAATAAAGAAACTAAGATTCATAGAAATGAATGATTATTTCAAACTTAGTTATCCTCTATGTCCATTGCTCTTTTTCGTTACAACCCAAATATATTATCTAGATTAACAAGTAGAATTTATGGTAGTCTTCTGCATGACTAACACTCTGCGAGGCTTTGTGTGCAGAAGACACTCCCCCCTAAAAAGCCATGTTACGTTCTCTCAAATAATTTTAAACAAAATAAAGGAGAACAACCATTATTAGAATGTCACTGAAATTTATTGTCCATGATGATAGACTTTAAGAATGAGAATGTGCACTATTAATTACTTAAAGGGAGATAGCCAAAAAGAGGACAGTGAGTAAGTCAGCAGATATGTTTGTGTAGAGTAAAGGCTCATCCATGGCAGCCATGTAAACCTGCATGCCTTCAAGTAAGCCATTAAGCAAGGCTCAACCACAGTCTGTTTGAAATATTGGTGAACCACTCTTTAAACCTCCATAGAATATGGCAAGATAACCAATTTTGTGAGTAGGTGTCTCAAGGACTTTTTTCATTTGCCTCCATATCTAATGGGAGACTGACATGAAGAAGTTTCTCATCCATCTCCCACGATCTGTTAAGGCATGGGTCTGTCCATCTCTCCCCATACAGGTACAGCTGTAGACTGTCAAACCGTTTGCCCATAGTTTAGAGTTGGCTCCTCCATGACAGAGCAATTCTGCCTCCACCCCCCACCATATAGCTTGTAGTCTGCCATCTAGTCTCCTTGGTTCAGTGTCATCCTGTAAGACTAGTGGCACAAAGTGGTAACACCACACTGATTTTTTCTTGTCTGTGTGTGTGTAAGTAATAAACTATCTGCATCCATTTGGGGTCGTTGTCTCTTTACTGCTTGAATCTACGGGAGTGTGGCAAGCCAAATTAAGAGCTGCCAGCAGTCTTCTGCTTAGGAATTGTTTGACCACTTGACAGCGGGTATGCCCTAACCATTAACCACTTGGGAAAAAAATGAAAGAATAGTACAAGAAAATAATAAACCATATACAAACTAAATGACAAAACTATGGATACTCTTTTGAGCTAGAAGAACAAAACAAAAGAAAAAAAGACTTACCCAGAAACAAACAAACAAACAAAAGAAGTGGCTAGAGAAAGCTGAAAATTGAACAGGAGTGGGAACCGAAAGGGTTTTAATACTGTATAGATTTTGGAGGACAGAGATTCTCTGGCATTATCTAGATTACATACATACAAAGCATGTCTTTCATTGGAGGGAATGAACAATGAACGGGAGCGTGGGAAGTACAGGGAGGGTGGTTGAAGAGTTAGGCTTGGATTGAATGTAAGGAGAGCTGACAAACATATTGTGGAAAATATGTCAGGGCCAGAGTGTCAACACAAGAAGTTTAGGTAAACTGCCTATTCTTCAAATACAAATGTAGCTCCTAGTGGTATACATCTCCCTGGAGTTCTATTCAAATATATTGGGAAAGAAGTATTGAAGAAATTGATATTGCCACAAATAATACAAGTATCAAGGCAGGAAATAAACCTGTCATTCTTTCCCCTGATTGGTGTATGCATTTTTTTTTTTTTGATTCTAGTTTAAAAGTGTTTAATATGAATATTTGTATGCAAGTTTTTTATTGTTTTACATTGAATTACATTGAAATATTTTACTAAAATCGCTTTATGTTAAATTAAATATAGTCATTATATGTGTCAATTAATCTAATTGTATAGATCTCTTGGGTAAAAATTTTGATTTTGATAAGAGCAAATTGTTAATTAAAAATTTATAAAGTTTATTTCTTTTAATGCTGGTGACAATTTTCTTTGATTTTTCATAATTTCACAGACAAAACAAAATTGACTTCATCACCTTCAGGCTGCTTTATTTTAGTGCTGGAAATACAGGAAGGAAAATTTTGTGACAAAAGGCACAATGTATGTAGCCTCATGACAGGAGCAAATAGAGATTGCAAGTAATTAGGAAAATTTGAAAGCAACATACAAATATAAAGGATCATTTTATAGGACCCTCTTTTGCTTTTATTTAATTAAAGTTATTTAAACCAGTAATATATAATCATTGTAAGAGAAAAAATGCAGTAATAGCAAATTTAAAAAATTAAACCATCCCAAATCACAATGGTAAGTTTATATGGAAGTCAATATTCATGTAACTCTAACATCATTCCTTGATTGTTTATTAGTTTAAATTATATGAAACTACCATATTTTATTAAGACACATTTCTAGTTTTGGCTATTTAAATAATTTCAAAATTGCTATTATAAATTGTTGCATAAAGTTATACCTACCCAAATTTTACATGATTTCAAATCCTTCAAGCATTTGCTCCCTCTATT